>NC_067138.1:44201377-44538877 GCF_903995435.1 Acomys russatus | reverse complement strand
CAATAGAACATTTAAAATTCAACAAAACAAGAAAATAGTTTAACAAGGAAATACAAACAGTTCTGTATAACCTATGACAAAGAATACAGCAAAAATCAATCAATTTCCAAGCAATGGTCAGCATAACCTGATCATTATTTCTTAAACAAAACTCAGGGGAATTTAATCATAAATTTCCCTTGGCTAAAGCCATTGTGTTTACATGATTGTCATAGAAACATAGCTTGATCTAAATGTTCTCTAATCAAGAAAAAACTTGAATTACTATCAGTCCCAAACTAACAGGTGTGCTATCAAAGCCTAAGCTAACTACCAAGGGGTGATTTATTGTAAAGTATTTGTAAAGCATGATGTTCAAGCCTACTTTCTATTGCTCTCAAAGTAGTTCTAAAGAAACTTTTCTACAGGTAACAGTATCTAGCCAGGTACTGTTGTGTCAAAGTCTTAAGTTTCTTTCACGCAGTTTCTGCTTGGGTGCTCATAGTCAGAGTAAAAAAAAATCATTGTCTCAAGTATTTGGCCAGGTCCCTCTTTCAACATTCTCTGTGGGAAAAAAGTTTTCCTTATGAATTTCATTAGGGCTGAGAAATAAAGAGAAAAAGACAGTTTTAGGAGAAAAAGGCAGACATTTTGACAAAATTACACCTGGACCATACATACTAGTTAAGGGCAGTGGTGATCAGCTGGAGATCTTTGGAATTTTGTTATGCAAAGCCTCTACAGCTGTTCTGGGTGTCTAGCGATCGTGTTGCACAGTCAGAGGTCTCTGGAACTTTGGCAAGCAAAGGCTCTATTACTTTTTCTCATGTCTGTGACAAGTCAACATGATCATGGTGGGTGATCTTTTTGAGATAAGCCTGTATTCACTTTGAAAATGATTCATTTTGGATTTTGCATCTTTGTTTATCAGAAATATTGCCTATATTTTTTTCCTTTCTTCCTTCCCTCCTTCTATTTGCTTCCTTTTCCAGGTTTGGTGCATATGTGTTTACAATTGATATTAGAGTAATGCTCACTTCATAGAAGGAATTTGGCATTACTTCTTCTGTTTCTATTTTTTAAATAATTTAAGAACTACTGCTTGTAGATATTTAAAAAAAAAAAAAGTCTGGTAGAATTCTACTGTGAATCCAACTGGGCCTGGATCTTGTTTTGGTCAGAAGGCATTTTCTTACTATTTCAATACCCTTTTGTGTTATGGGTCTGTTTAGGCTGTTGTTGATCTTCTTCATGTTTTAACTTTGATAGCTTGGGTGAATGCAGAAATTCATGCATTTCTTTTAGATTTTCCTAACATACTGGAATGAAGTGTTTTTAAAAAATACATTTACTTATTTATTCACTTCACATCCTCTCCTTCCAGTGCCACCCTCCCTGCCTCTGCCTCCTTCCGTATCCTCAGAAAAAGGGAGCCCCCCCTACCCACCCATACCACACCACCAAGTTGCAACAGGACTGAGTTTGTCCTCTTTTCCTGTAGCCTGGAAAGGCAGTCCCATCAGGGATAAGTGATTAAAAAACAGGCAGCAGAGTTCATGTCAGAGACAGCCATTGCTCCCCTTACTAGAGGACTCACATGAAGCCTGAGCTGCCATTGGCTACATCTATGTAGAGGATCTAGGTTCAGTCTATAAATGGTCTTTGGTTGGTGCATCAGACTCCACAAGTCCTCTGGACCCTGGTTTGTTGGTTCTTGTTGGTTTTCTTTTGTTATGTCTTGGTCCTTTAATCATCCCCCTCACTTTTCCACTTGACTTCCTATGCATGCCCCAATCAAACCACTGCTGAGTGGAGCCTGTCAGAGGACAACTCTGCTAAGATCCTGTCTGCAAGCACAGTAGAGTATCATTAATAGTGACATTGGCTGGCTCTCTTCCATGGGGTGGGTCTTGGGACATCCCCTCAATCTCTGCTCTATCTGTATCCCTGCATGTCTTGTAGGCAGGGTAGGTTTTGAATCTAAGTTTTTATGGATGATTTGGTGTTCTCTTCCCTCCACTAGGAGTCTTGTCTAGCTAGAGGGCATGCTGTAATAAAAGGGACCCTTGAAATTGAAGAGCTTCTCTGTAAGGCAAAGGACACTGTCAATAGAACAAAACATCAATGTACAGACTGGGAGAAGATCTTCACCAATCCTACATCCAATAAAAATCTAATATTCAATATATATAAAATTCAAAACATTAAACACAAACAAACAAAATAAGCCAATTAAAAATGGATCACAGAGATAAACAGATTGAAGTATATTTCCATAGACTATTTGTTACTATAAGGATAGTAATATCTGCATGCTTCCTGGTCTCATTTGCTGAGAATTGTTTTTTCTATCCTTCTACTTTAGGGTGGTGCTTAATTTCAAAGTTAAGATGAATTTCTTGTAGTAAACAGAAAGATGGATTTTTGTCTTTTCATTCACTTCCCTAATCTGTGTCTTCAGACTCGACAGTTAAGCCTGTAATTAAAGTTGTTATTGAAAGTGTGTTAATTTTAGTCGTTTTGTGATTTTTGCTAGTTGTGCTCTGAGCCTTATTTTGTGTTTCAGTAATTAGAACTTCTTTTGCCTTCAGTGTAGAATCTCTTGTCTCTGTTTATTCCTTTCTTCGGTTTGAAGTATTGCTTCTAGTCTTTTCAGCAGGGATGATTTGGTAGACATGAATTCTTTTGGCCTGTTTGTACTGTGAAATGTTTTTCTTTCTCATTCAACCATAGCAGATAGTTTTGGTGGGCACAATAGTATAGGTTGGCATCTACCTTAGAGTTTCTTCCACTATGAGAAAATACCATGACCAAAGTCAACGTGGGGAGGAAAGGATTTTTTTTCAGTCCAGTTCCACAGCATGGTCTGTCACTGAGGACAACCAGAGCAAGGCTTTGACAAGAAAGGAACCTGGAACAGGAGCTAATGCAGAGGCCATGGAGGAGTGCTACTTACAGGATTGATTTCCATGACTCAGCCTGCTTTCTTTCTTTCTTCCTTTTTAAAAATTTACTTTTAATTTATATATTCACTTTACAGTCCAATTGTAGCCTCTCCCTCTTCTTCTTCCGCCCCTTTCTTCCTCTTATCCCCTTCCCCTTCTCCTCAGAAATGGTGAGCTCGCCCACCAACCCACCCAGCACACCAAGCTGCATCAGGATTGATTAGCCAGATTTCTTTTATTTCCCAGGACCACAAACCCAGTGTTGGCACTTCCCACAGTGAGCTGGACCTTCCCACATTAATCAGGGTAAGCAAGTCATCAATGGTTCCTGCCTCACACATATGTCTGTCAGATGTATTGGGCCAGAAGGCTGAAAAAGATGCTCCAACATTATAGAGAGTTTTGGGTGACAATTCATGTAGAAAACTGTCTCTGTCATCTCATTTGGAAAGCTACTAACCTGCAGTCCTGGAAAGATCACGTCACACTTATAGTGTGTACATGCACATAGGTGGGCTGCAAGAGATGGGGAAAATTAGGATTAAACATATGCTAAGAACCTGTACTGCAGTGCATTCAGTTCTCAGTTTACAACAGTGGCCCCCCAAAAGCAGGGGCCACTCTTGGGAACGCTTGGCTAATATCACTCCTTAGATGTCTACTGACACCTTGTTTTATTGCAGCAATCATGTACAAACTTGAACTCTCACCAGCAATGGAGGAGTTGTTCCTCTATACAAGACTCCTAGTGGAGGGAGGAGAACACCAACACACCCACAAAAAACTTTGACCAGAGCATAGATTGGGGGAATGTCTAACAATGCTGGCTCAACCCAAGACACACTTTATGGAAGAGAGCCAGCCCCAACACTGTTAATGATACTCTGCTATGCTTGTAGACAGAAGCCTAGCAGAGTTGTCCTCTGAGAGGTTCCACTCAGCAGCAGCCACTTGCTAGAGACAGATGCTGAGACCCACAGCTAAACACTGGGTGAAGTATAGGGAGTCTAGTGGAAAAGTTGGTGGGGAGGGGAAGCAAAGGATCTGGAGGTAATAGGAGCTCCATAGGAAGACCAACAGTGCCAATTAACTGGGGCCCATAGTGGTTTGTGGAGGCAGAAGCACCAACCAAGGACCATGAATGGGCTGGACATTGGCCCTCTGTGCAGATGTAGGCAATGGGCAGCTCAGGCTTCATGTGGGTCCTCTAGTGAGGGAAGTGGGGGCTGTGTCTGACATGGGCACATTGGCAGTATTTGATCAATTCCTCTGGTGGGACTGCCTTGCCAGGCCACAGGGGAAAAGACAAGCTCAGTCCTGATGTGACTTGATGAGCTGGGGTGGGTGGGCAGGGGTGTCCCCTTTTCTGAGGAATAGGGGAAGAGGGATGGGGGAAGAGGGAGGGAATGCTGGACTGGGAGTAGAGGAGTAAGGGGGTTATGACCAGGATGTAAAGTAAATAAATAAATAAATAAAATTTAAAAAAGGTTTAACATGCACATTGTTCATATGCTATTTAAAGAAATTCCATATTTCTTAGCATAATGAAAAAATATACAAATATAAAATAACCAAAATATTTGTTTACAGATTATTTATACATATAGTTTACAAAGTAGGGTGTCAGTGTTCAGTGCATTCATTTTCTAATTCCAACAGCAGTGAAGTCATGACTCAGTTTATTTACTGCATGGATGTCATTTTGAGAAAAAAACTCTTCTTTGCTTACCATTCCTTCATTTGTTCTAGGATCATAGCTCTGGTGTGCATGTGTGTGTGTGTGTGTGTACGCACACATGTACATGCATGTGAATGTACATGTGTGCCCACCCTTGAATGTCTGTGTACAGGTCAGGGATTTCTTCCATCTCTCATTGAGCCCATTTCAGCTGGATTAGCAGATCAAACGCCAGCTGGGACCCACCTGTGTCTGTCACCTTGGCCTTTACACACCCTTCCTTTACATTGATGCTTGGAATTCAAACTGAGGCCACAGAGCTTTCATAGCAAGTTCTTGCCTACTGAGAGCTCTCCTTAGCACCCATGATGGCAATCCAATGATTAAAAACCTTTCTCTCCTCCGTGTTTGCATTTATGTGGAGTTACAGGAGCTGCTAGTTCTGCAGGCAGGAGCTGAGATGCTCTCCTCAGCCTGAAACCATTCCGGAGGCTCCTTCTGTTGCTTCTGATTTAGCTACATCCAATGGGCTGTGACCCAGCTATTTCCCAAAAGAGAAGAGAGAGAGAGATTTGTGTCCTTAGGTGGTACTAGCAAAGACACAGCTTTTAAAAAGTCTCGGCTGTCATTTATCCAGCTGCTTGTTTTTTTTGCACACAGGGTGAAGACTGGTAGCCACAGAGCAAGTCCGACACCTAGAAATATTTTACGTCAATCCCCTACACCACAGCTTTTGAGGAAAATAATGAACAGCAGAGGGTTTTGCTCCTAAGGAGACACTTCCTCCCTGAGCATCATCTCTTTGTGCTTTTACTGTCTCAATTGTGTGGGTACAATGGAGAGAATAACCCAGGAGATCCTTTGGCCAAGCTGCTGTTCCATCTGTCGGTGGCAAACCAGGAAAATCTGTGTTAGGTCTTGCCTTATGGCAAATTCAGATCTGCAGTTGCTGTTTTCCCACGCTTACTTAAGCTTCTTTGCATATATCTGTGGGCACAAAGCCCGAGGGCCTCCTTCTAAGTGTGAAATACTTTTATATATTGAGGCACTCTGACTTTGCCTCTAGCACATACAAACAGACAAACAAACTAGGTAGGTAACTAACTAACTAACTAACTAACTAACTAACTAACTAACTAGTTAAGGAATAAACAAAAGCCTCTTGATCTGACTTCAGCAGTAGAAACTGGTTCATGGCCAGGAGACAAGAAGGCACATCAGAGTGGCCGGTGTGTGCTGTCTCTCCTCCAGAGATTGGTACTATTTTGTAATTCTTGGAGGTTGGTCCATTTGCTTACTATGCAATCTTTCAAAATTAATTGTTAAATAAAGGGATTTAGTTGGGGTGTAGTGGCTAATTTTATATGTAAAATTGTAATGTGATTGGAAAAGAGTTGAGAAGTTCTGGTAAGCTACTTAAAAGATAAATATTGGCTTGGGTCTTAGGACAGCGCCTGTTGAGTGTGGAAGGTGTATTACTGTCTTAGTGTCATGTCTTGTTACACTGCATGTAACTTTTTCTTGCTTTGATGTAGTTTTGTAATTTTTTCACTTCATGTGTCAATAACCAGGATTGCTCTGGACACTTCATGGGAAATTAATTCGTTCTTTCTTTCTCTCTTCCTCTCTCTTTCTTTCTTTTGCTAGACAAGGTCTCTCTGTGCATCTCTGGCTGTCCTGGAACTCACTCTACGGGCTAGGCTTACAGAGATCCACCTGCCTCTGCCTCCTGAGTGTTGGGATTAAAGATGTGTGCTACTATGTTCAACCAGATTTTCTTTTTATAAACAAAGTTATAAGGCTCATTATTAGGTATAGGCATGAGACGAAAGTTAGTTACTATGGTAAAATATACAAATATTCTGGTGCTAAGCACAATTTGCTTGATGACTTTGGCGTAGTCCTTTGGGATAGGAAAAGAAAAAGCTGTCTCTGCATTTGTCGTTTGTATGGATGTCCTGGACTGTTAGTGGAAAATGCAGACTAGATTCTGTTGTGACTTTCCCCTTCCCATAGCCCTAGTTTTCGCTGTCTTTCTTCACTGGATCCAGAACAATTTTCTACTTTGAAGCTTGACACAAATTAGAATATTAAATCCAATGGTTATATCTGAAACTTTTCAGTAATGAAATCTGAAATTTGTATGAATTTTTAGAATAAATAAGAGTCTCCACCATGCTTCCTCTGGTGCTGGGACCTGAACTCTCTGCAGAGCCCTGCCATGCTGTTTTTCATTTGACTGTCTGCCCATGGCATTAATAACTCTTTAAATAAACTCCACATTCTCTAATACTCTGTCCTAGTGTTCATCTTGCACCTTTCATATACAAGGCCCTTCATATACAAGCATGCCCACCATATGCACTTCCTTGGGAATTTTGACACACTCATGTGTTGATATGCATTGGGTTATTTCCCATTTCTCTTGCCCAAGGATGCTGACTACTTGAGTGTAGTTGTTTCACCTTGGCATCTGTCCCTTCTGTATGAAGTTTCTGGGATGTTGAGCACATACCATACCTGCATTACTGTGTGACATTAAGGGAAAGGATAGCTGGGAAGCTAGCCCATGTTTACTGTTCAGGTCTAGTACCTACCTCCTCTGCAATGAACTAGCAACAACCAGCTGGATCACAGGATTTAGCTTGTGTTTGCCAAAGTGTGTGCCATAAAATGGGGGTTTGTAATTAAATATGCTGGTGGAATGCTACCTTATATACTATCCTCTTAGATTTCATAGTACAAATTAATATAATGAAGTCTTCATGAAATCCTACAGTAAATATCCTGCTCTTCTGTATTTGATTTGTTGTTTACAAGGTTTATTTAACCTCAGAAGCTACAAGTTGTCATTGTTTGTTAATACCTTTTGGGATTTATGTTCTAAAGAATGCTTTTGTTCTTTCTTTTAACTCGGGCCTTTTCTCTTTGTGACCCAAAGATGGACTAATTTAAAATGCATTCTACAAATATCATAATGAAACCAATTGCTTTGCATATTAACTTAGAAATAAAATATGTTTAAACAAGATAAGCATTTTCTCTTGTGATAAACTAAGTTACCAAAAAGAATCCACAGTTATGAAGGCTGAAGAGAAATGTACATATATGCTATTTTGGATTGTGGATGCCTCATATGGCTTTTGGTGCTGAATTCTCTGAATTTTTAAAAAGCTTTCTTATGAGTATGGAATGAGTATGGGCTGTGGTAGAAAAGCAAACTGTGAGACCTCATCCACTCCTCTTGGTAACTTAGGTTTTTCATGGTGGAAAAACAGCCAGTTAGAAACAAATGAACAGAATGTCACTAGTAGTAGGATGATTTGATGGGCTTCAAGATTCTGCTTCTGCAGGGTTTTAGTCCGTTCAGTCCAGAGCCTTTTTTTGTGGGCAAGACTCTATCTCTTCTCATAACACCATTATGTGATAATCGAGGTGATCACTTTGTCCTATCCAGATCTCTTGTTAACACCCTATTTTCCATGGGTTTCTCTGAATTGGTTTTAGTATGCTTAGTTTTTGCCGGATGGAATTTATACCTTCAGTCAGACAAAAATGTCCTGGCCTTCTGGCCACATGGGGCCCAGCTCTGGCTCACCATATTCCCTTTGTTGCTTCTGCCCTGCAGGGCTATTGTCCATAGTGTGATCCTTTCTGTCCTTTCCAAAGGGCTGTTTGCTCTGGTTAAGTATATTACACGTTTATGAACAACTGTTCTTTGTCCAACATTAGGCTAAGAGTGAGGAAATGAAGACCACCTAATTCCCTGATCTCTTAAAACTTATTATATAAAGGGAAACAGGCAAAGAAATGGATCTTTTAAATATAACGTGGTGGGTGATGATAGAGACAATTCAGCATTTCATCAAAGATAAATATCACACCGGAGGAAAGCCAAGGAAGCTTTTCTGGAGACAATGACTTGAGCCTGGAATGACAAGTGAGAAATAAGTGCCCCTACCAGAAGGCTCAAGAACCATCACAGCATAGGGGCTAAAAGGAATGTAAGAGCGGGAGAGTGGGGAGGGAGGAGTGCTGTAAAAGTCTTCCAGTTATCACATGGCCATTACACTCATGAACTCACAGAAGCTATGGATACCTGTGCAAGATAAGTCAGTCAGTATGCTAGCATGTATGGAGGAGGGCTTGCGATGTGCCATCCCTAGCCAAGGACATATCAGCTGGCAATTGCCTACTGGAGAAGGCGGTGTGGCCACTAGTAGGGTGTCATATTCTGGTGGATGTCCTTGCACCTGTGCACACCACATAGGCAGCACTAATGGATTTCAGTAGCCTAGAAAAATATAAGAGGACATGACGATGGTAGGAGGAAGTGTTGGGGGGCCTAGGGGGAATGAGATGAAGGAATTGGGGTGGATTTGATAATGATACATTCCATATATGTGTAAAATTGTCAAAGCATAAATAAAAATATCCTAAAAATTAAAAAAATAAGTAAGCAAATTAATTGGGGCCCTGTATTGAGGGAATATTTTCTAGGTAGAGGAAAAAGTAAGCTCTGGATGTTTTGGTGCCTTTGCTGGTAAGGATGGCAGGAACAGCATCTCTGGGTCTTGCTTGTAGACAGACTTGGTTCTGATGAGTAGCTTTCTGAAGAATGGCAGCCTTCACTTATACTAGCACCTAAGTGCAGCAAGGAAGACAGTGGTCCTGTCATCTAAAAAATGTCACATGGGGCCAGCTGCAAGTGGGGATGGCAAAGTTCTCCAGCCCCCTGGGATATGTCCCTATTTTTCCTCTGCTCTTGAATAAGCTATACTTTGTGTGATGGCCATTCTTATTAGCTAGTAAGGTGTGGAACATATAGAAAGCACTGTCCCACATCCATATGTTGTACATAGATACCCTGATGCCAGCATTGACATGTCACTGGCCCAGTTTAACTATGGACTCACAGGTGTCTTTCTCATGGGCAGACACTGCCTTCGGTGCTAGATGCCTGTTACTGAACAGAGCAGTGCAGCTTCTTGTTGCTCTGTGCCCAGTGGTGAGAATTAATAAAATAATTGTAATGATGTCATGAACAGAAGGGAGCTCTGTTGTGTGAGCAAAGCCTGATTAATAGTTCTATTTTCAAGTATAAGTGGCAGTGTGAGCAAAGGAAAGTATCTCCAAAGAAGATGGCTAAAGAGCTAGATGCGAATAACTCTGCAGCCACACTCATTAGTGTTGGGATTTTCTAGCATAAAGAAAGGTCAGAGCTGCCCAAAGTCTATCTTAGAAATGGTCACTTTTATGCATGAGAGCAAATTCTAATAGTGAAAAAATAACTACATAAAAGATTAAACTCTTTATTGAAAGCCTGAGAATGTTTTAACTTAGGGCTCCATCTGTCTGTAGGGGAGCTGCGGTGTGGATTCTCAGGGGTTAGGCAATTTCGCCAGGAGCTCACCAACTGCAGCTTGTGACAAATGACTGACCCCTAAGGCCACCAACCCTGGCTGCCTGGTGTTCTGCTCAGCCCCTGCTTAGTAGTTCCTATTGTCTCACCTCTGACTAGGCCACTCTTCTAGCCTAAGGCAGGTATTTTCATTATGATCCATAATTAAGTTGAATAGACTTTGTAATTGAACAAGCATCGTACACTGGGGACTTTTGACGGGCTTAGCTCATCAGGGTTTCAGAGGGCTGTGTGAGGGAGAGGAATGGTGGGGCTGGCATCTCTTGCTCACTTTCACAGGCATTTATTGATACAAACCAAGTATGAGTGTTTTCAGAGACTAGGATTTCAGTTCTCCTTAGCATGGATTGTGAGCAACGGTGAAGAAAACCAAACCAAACCAAACCAAACCAAAAAGACTCCTGATTTGAAAGATGAGCTTCCTTGTACGTTGTTTATGAGACAAACTGTTCATGCCTCAGGACTCTCTTTTCTGGGTGTTTCATAGACACCCAGATGTAAGTGAAACAAGGCATTCTGGGTAGGGGCATGCGATGTGAGCAAGAAAGAGTCAAAGCTGCAGGCTTTGCCCTCTTCCCCAGCCTAATTATTGCTTACGTTCTCCATCAATCAAATTCTTAGCCAGTTCAGCAATGACTGATGAGACACTGTCCACAGGGGCTGTTACTTAAAATATTGTGAACAATGAATAAAGTTTAACAAATTGCAGTCAAGGGGGAAAGAAAGGAAGGATGTATAGTGAGTGAGGTGAAAGGATTTGCTACTGTTAGATTAATATGTTTACCTTTATAATAACAAGAGGTAGCATGTATTATCCCATACAGAAAGTTACATCTAGGATGTTGGTTAATTTATGTTTCAAGTTTGCATATTTGTATTATAAGAAGTCATAGTACCATACTTTATTCATTTAGAGCCCTTAATAAATGTTTTTTTTTTTTAAATTAATTGAGTGCTAGCAGATAATTTTCTCTACAATATAGTTTGGCGTTAACTGACACATCGGTCAGTTAAAAACAGTATGAGAAAGACAAATGATTGAACCAGACCTCATGCGAGAGGCAGAGGGTATCAGAGGAGACTTCTGCTTGCTGACCACTATATTATTCATCTTTCTTTTGCTGAAATACAATATCCAAAATGATAGATTTAGAGGTAGGAGAGACATAGCTTGCCTCACAGTTTCCGATGTTTCAGTTCTTGGACATGGTCTTGTTTCATCAGGCCTGAGGCATCATAGTAAACCTTGGTGGAAGTTTAAATTGGAGGAGATTACTTATGTCATGGCCACTGGGAAGCAAAAGAGAGAGAAAGAGGAGGGACCGCTGTTATAATATCCCCTTTCAAAGGCGGTCTCCGAGTGATCTAACCTTCATTCACATGGACCTACCTTCTAATATTTTCACTATCTCTCAATAACACCATAGGCTTGTGATAAGCCTGTGACACACAGGCTGTAGGGAACATTTCAAGCCCAATTGTGGCAGCCACAATGGGATGGGGGGAATTCAGACAAGCGTGAACTCTAGGATATCTAAAAACTGAGTTCAAAGTTCAACTGCACACGTCTTTCAGCTGCCTAGGGAACGATGCAGGAGAGGACGCCAGGTGTGAGGGACTGGGGGCTTGAACACCATCGTGAAGATGGAGATGGAGCAGGGTGCTAGCTGTTGTGTCAGAAATGTCCCAAAGCTGAGGTGGCACAGGATGACTAAGAATAAGGCTACCGAAGGGATGCATGTTTTCCATGAAGGTCTAGAAAAACTTGGATTTAAGAAGTAGATGTTTATTTGGATGAAGAATTAGGTGTTGATTGGGAGTTTGGGAGAAAAATGGAAGAAATACCTCTATGATGTAAATAATGGAGTTATAGTTAAGGTGGCTCAAAAAATTTAATAGATGACAAAGCCTTATCAGTAAGATTTGTGCCAGGAAATACTTAGGAGTTTGCTCTAAAATTACACGAGTGGCTCTGATTACCACAGAACAATGAATAAAGTCGGCATATCATCTGATGTGTGCTTTAAGGACTGGGTCTTTTTAAAAAACCTGGAATCTGAAAGAGTTCAAGAAGGTCCCTGCTTTCACTGAATATTTGTGACTTATAATAGGACTTTAAAAAATGGTACAATGTGTGGTAATAGAGGTGCCTGTGGTTGTCATCTGATAATATGTGTCAAATCACCACATTGTGTATTGTGAATACACACAATTTGCATTTATCTGTTAGAACTCAATAAAACTGAAAAAAAATTCTCAAGAGATGTGAGTTATCAAAATAAAATTTGGGGATTGCCTATAGTAGTGCTAGGGAAGGATGAGCAAAAAATTTCAATATGTAACCAAGTAGATTAGTACCCATCTGTGTGCTTTCTCTTGGGAATTCCTGATTGTGCCGGCCATCCTGACAGAGCAGTTGCTAAAGAGAATGCTTTCTGCTGGGAAGCAATCCATGCAGAGTGCAGAAAGAACGTATGTGATCTATTTAGGACCAGTCCCTAAAAGCTAGGCCAGTCTGGGTCTTCCGTTAACCCAAGAGACTCGAACTTTCTCTCGTGATCTTTATGGACTTGTTACATTACTAGTTTATCATTGGGCAGCTATGTGGAAGCATCGCACAGTGTGAATTCTGCACTACTTTACAAAACACACAGTGCTTTAGCTTTCAGTGGTCTGCGGTTGCAGGCGGTGTAAGGCGCGATTGTACAAATGGCTACAACACACACTGCATGCATTTCAGTCTGGGAGTTCCAGAATGGACCGAAGAGCAGGTGGTGAGTTTCTTATATAAAATTTAATAGCCAGTTTCTGCGCCCCCATTCTTCCCAAAATGTCGACAATCATAGGACTCTTCTGTTTCTCATTACGATGTAAATTTATATATTGTAATATTTGTTTTGAAAATTTATATACCGGCTCACCATATGAACATGTTCTCATTGCCTACTCGGGCCTTTGAGCAATTTGCAGTCTTTTGTTAGCAAATAAAGGCCCTCAGAGCCTCCTATTTTGAGCCCAAGTTTACCAGCTGCTATCCACTACTGGGCCTCATTAGGGGCCTGCTGCTCTGCTGAGAACCACACCACATGCTGCACCCTGTCTTGTCTACATATTAGCCTGTTGCTGCTCTTTAAATTACCTGGTACAAAGGCGTGCTCTATTTCTCCACAGAGAGCTCCCACTCCTGTACAGTTTGAAGAGGCTCTATATCATGATCTCTCAAACTAATTAAGATTTGTGGGCAGGCCACAGGTTGCTATAGAGGAACCTTCCTGAAGCCTGATACCCGCGAGTGTTTTCTTTTTCTTTTTCCCTTCCCCCTCTTCCATTTTTTTTTTTTTTTTTTTTTTTTGCAGAAAATTACTGCTGCTGTATCTCATGGTCAAAAGCTCACTTTTAGAATGTAAAACATGCTTCCTTTTATTGAGCTAGAGACATAAGCAATTGTGCATTTCAAAAATATGAATTGAAATATTTGAAATAAAAATATAAAATATTTCCAAAGATTAGGCTAGTACATAACGGGAAAATGATTTCCACAAATAACAGATTAGGCCCAGTATTTATGCGAACTGGCAGCTAATTTATATTTTTAAGCCAAAAACATGAAAACTTTCCTACAGATTTTAGGAGAATTTGTTTGTAGTTTAATGGATCTGGAAATGGATTAAACAGTGTCAGTTTCTTATACCAAATTATCAAAGTAAGATTTCAAGTTTCCTCAGAAGAGAATATGGTATTTTTAGTTACAGGTTTTGAGAAGAGCATGTGCCCATGCAGGTGGTGTGTATTTTTTTTTTTTTTTTTTTTAACAAAATGACTTGATGAAAGCCTGTGTCAGCACAAAAGGTAAACCACTGAATGCTGCTTCATTAAACATTACGGTTTACAGAAAGACTCTGTCATGTGGCGAAGCCCTCTCATAGCCTGGTGTATAGCCCAGCTAATGGAAACTCTGCTGGCACTCTGGGAGAAGGAGGGAGGTTTGCGTTAGGAAGAGGATCTGGCTCGAGCCTCCTGCACCCATCAACATGCCCAGTACCTCATGCCTGCTCGTTTTGTGGACCCTGGAGTGTTGTTTCTCTCTCTCCTTTCCTCCCTTTGCCATTATTTGTCCTTCTGTGTTTTGTGAGAATCATCTTCGCTCACTGAAATGCAGCTTTCACATTTATCCCTTTTCTAACCTTTTGGTGGTGGTGGGGGAAATTACATTATTACCTTGTTTCACTCGCCTCTTTCCCCAGGTGTCCTTTTATGCCACTCCTTCTTTTCTGTTGAATATTTTCCACTAGTCTGGCAGATCCAACTGGATACCCTTAGATGCTATAGCAGAAAGAACAACAATCCTTTTGATCACCCAACTTCAAATATGCTAGTTAATGTTTTGAATGACTTATATGCACCTAATTTGTGGGTATATACAGCAAATGTAATATGATGACAAGATGTCATCAAACATAGTTATACATGGGGCATATATTCTCATGAACAAGTCTATAATGGATTAATGAAATTAATAATTCCTGAATAAAATTTATTTCCATTTGTGAGTGAAGAGATCATGGTAGATATCTTTGTTTTTTTTTTTTTTTTTTTTTTTTCTGTCTGGGAAGCCTCAGAGAGGCAGTAAATGTGTTTGGGTGAATAGGGCAATGAAGAATATTTAGATCATATCATGTAAACATGGGTTTAAACAAACACTTTTTAGAATGCCTGTTTCCAAGGACAGAGACTGTAGCAGCCATAGTGGTGACTCCAGTTACAGGCTAACTCAGCAAATGATCAGAAAGAAGCTTTCAGAGGCTTATGGACTCTGTTGTGTCCTATAACAAGGCCGAATAGGCAAGGGAGAAGAGATGGCATCTTACTCTTGGAAGATGGCCATTATATATAATTAAAAATAATTATTAAGAAATTACTACTCACAAGGCGTTGTTTTTAGGTATTTTCAGGGCAACAACAAAAATACAGATATGTCTTCATGTAACTCGCAGGCTGGTAGAAAATAGAGACAGGCAGAAATTATTCTCTGTGTGCTAATTGGAGTGATCATGGCCAAAAGCAAAGTGTGCTGAGAAGACAGATTGGTTCTGCAGGTAGCAGAAATCATCCATGTGTAGGCTGGAGAAAAAGGCCTGGGGCCTTTGGCCTTCACTCTTCTGCTGGGAATTTTGGGTCTGGAAGTATCAACTTTCATCTGCGGTCCTAGAAACAACTATTGCTGCTGTGATCTCAGAATTGAAGACTCATCCACTCTTCTTACTAAAGTCCTAGAGTGATGTCACCTGCTTGGTATATGACAGCACATATGCCATTTGGGAGTAACCAGTAGCCATCATTAGACTTTAATTGGTGTCTCTTCAAAGTGAGGCCTGAGGCTAGAGATGCAACTCAGAGTTTAAGAGCACAGATTGCTCTTTCAGAAGACCTGGGTTCAATTCCTAGGACCCCCTTGGTAGCTCACAATTGTCTGTAACGCCAGTTCCAGGGGATATGATGAAATTTTCTGCCCTTTGGAGGCACTGCACACATGTGGTGCAACAGATATACATGAATGCAAAACATCCATCGGAAAAGAGGCTTATTTCCACACAAATCACATCATTCTCTTTTTAAAAACATATCGAAAACTCAACGAAACTTTCTACTAACCTGAGTACATTTTAACATGTCCCTAGTTGTTTTAAGGTCTTTCTTCCCTCTTCCCTCTCCCCTTCACTCTCTCTCTTCTTCATTTCCTTTTGTTTTTCTTTCTTGAGACAGGGTCTCGCCATGTAGCTCTAGCTGGCCTTCAGGACTGGTGGGGTGGCTTCCTGTTTGTCTTGGCTATGGGGTTTTTCCAGGAAGGGAAAACATTTATAGAACTATATCTTGTCTGAGGCTCGACTCTGCAACCTATCTATTGTCTAATCTTGTAAGTCACTCTTTGGTAGGATTATTCTGATTTTAAACCCAAGAACACAGAATCAAAGCTAATTTGGACAATTTCTGTACAGATGGCAGGTAGGAGACTTGGTTAGAAGCCATACTTGCCTGAATCCCAAATGCAGAGCTTTCCCAGGCTTGTTATATCCATCAGGAGGAAAGGTGATAAAGATTGCTCACAGTTAATTTGCTCTTCCAGACAAGTGCCCTAATCAAGGCTCACATTTCTAATTTCCAAGACTTGTGAACTGACAAAATGGAAATCACAAAGAGAGAAAAATATTCAAAGCCAAGCATGGGTGGGAAGCTAGGGACAAGGACAGCACCTTTTGCCTGGGCACCTCTGTGTAGCTTCCTTAGGCTTATCATCCCAAGTTCTCTCCTGCTGGGTTCCACATTTGCTCCTTTTGTCAATGCCACTGGAACTGCATTTCTTTATGTTACCACAATGTCTGGATCCTTTTCATTTGGCTTTGTCTGCAAGGTATCTGTTCCCACGCCTGTCCACAGCCCTTGCATATTGGTCTTTCTAGGATTTTACTTGGTAGATTATTTTGGACTAGGAATTTGGGCATAGCACGGAATATAAAATTATTGTGAATTGTGGCTGTGAGAATCTTCGTGGGTGATTTATGTAATTAGTTATCCAAACCGAATGACCAAAAACCATTTTGTGTAAGTAGGTGATGAGAAGGAAGAACCTAGAAGTTGGTGCTGAAGTGTTCTGTATTAGTGATATACACAAGTCCCTGCAGAAATGTACAAGTTCGTTCAGAGTTGTGTTACAAAAATAACTTCCTGTTTTTTAGTTGATGTGAGAAGGAAGGACACAATGCAATCAAGCCTGTGCAGCTTCAGTGGTCTGGTTTTGAGGCCACAATGATGCCAGCTCATCCACAATGTTTGATTTGAGAATATCTTGGGGGTAAAGGTAGCTCTCATAATGATAAGGATGGGAGAGCCCTTGGAAATAGAATCTCATTTAAAGTAATAAAACAATACCCAATTACATAACTACAGTTTTATATCTCCTTGGCAGACTGATGGGAGAGAGAGAGGAGTAAAAGACAGAGGAGTGCTGTGATTTGTTCAGGTGCCTAGAAAATTTGGAAGGGGGAAAAACAAACCACCTGTGAACAGAATGCCCTGTCTGTTCTGGCTGGCCCTCTGAACAAGAATTGGCAGGGCATCTAGGTAGAAAGTACATGTGTGGGGGCTGTTTCAGCATTGTTGGGCTTGGGAGGGTTAGCTTTGCTGCTGCTCATGGCACGAAGCCACCTCCATCTCTCCCTGTTAATGCAGATGGTGCACAGGGGAGTTCATGTTGACTCTTTGCAGCCTCGTATGCGGCAAAGACATGTTCTCTCTGTACACGTCCATTCTCTGCATGGAATAAGGTGCCTCAAGCAAAGTCAGAAAGACATTGATTATCCAAGCTATGACAAGTTCATTGGGTTTGGATGGGAAACTGCACACCCCAAGTCCATTCTCACATAAATTCTGTTTTCTTTTAGGCAACAGTCTCTTATTTTTCAGATCCTTTAGTATTTTTGGAGGCTTAGCTCTATTGGGAATAAATTGACATGAAGTGTCCCCTTCAAACCTGACCCAATTTCTGGCTTTCTTAAGGAGTTTTAGATGGAGGTTGACAAGTAAGATTTCCAGCATTTTAGGTCATAATGGTGAATTACTAAGGATGACAACTGTTCTGGGGGAATTGTGCTTCTTCTCCATCCATGTGTTGAAGTTCTAATCCCCAATATGTAATATTACCTCATAGTCTTAATACCTCAGCATTTAACTATATTTGGAGAGAGTCATTATAGGTAAAATGATGTTATGATAGACTCTAATCCAGTGTGAATTGTACCCTTATAAAAGGAGAAATCTGGAGCTATGGGGAGATGCTAGGATTCTATAAACATAAAGAAAAGTCCATGTGAGGCCTGAGTGAGACAGTGAGGACCATCTGAGGACCAAACCTCTAACTGATCCTGGAACATTAGCCCCAGAACTATGAGGCTAAACTTCTGTTAAATAATCTAGCCTGAGGCATTTTATCATCATAGCTCTAGAAAATAATAGAAGAGATTTTACCCAACTTCGAAAAGGAGTGTTTTCTTTACATATTGTTGGTAAAATTCCACTCAGTGCTTTATAGCCTTGTGATATCTGTCTGTCTGTCTGTCTCTCTGTCAATGTACATATCTATCTATCTAACAAAGGGTCTCACTATATAGCTCACATAAAACTTGCACTTACACCAGGATGAGACCTGATAGGCTGTGATTATATGTGGGGGAGGAGGTCCCCTTCTGTCACAGGCCTAGGGGAGGGAAATAGGGTGAAAAAGGGAGGGAGGAGGGAATGGGAAGATACAAGTGAGGGGATAACAATTGAGATGCAATCTGAATAAATTATTTAAATAAAAAAACTTGCACTTACTATGTGGTCCTCATATTCCCAATCATCTCACCTCAGCATCCTAAGTACTGGGGGATTACAGGCATGCACTGCCATGCCTGGTACACTTTATTAATATTTTAATTTAGGAAAGTATTACAAAGATGTTTCATTGTCAAAAATTTGAATACATAAAGTAGGTGGGACATTACAATAAGTCTCCATGCACAGACTACTCAACTCAGTGACCCACATCACAGCTTATTTGTTCAATTCACTCTGATGTCATTCCTCCCCAAATTATCCTGAAAGAACTCAAGCATGCTACCTCTTTATCTAAATCAATACCTAATATTTTATAATAAATATTTAATATGATACACACATAGCCACTATTTAAATTACATTTGTTTTTCACAAATGCCATAATGCCCTTTGAGACAGGGTCTTACTGTGTAGTTCAGGCTAGACTTGAACTTTTCGCATTTTTCCTCCTGCCTCTGCTTGTGAGTGCTGTGGTTAGTGTTTGGGCCACTATGCTGGGTTTCAATGTGATAACATTTTGAAAGTTTCCCAGAGGGCTTGGGAGATGGCTCAGTTAGAAAACCGCTTGCTGTAAGCACAGGGATTGAGTTTTAATCCTTGCATCTGAATTTTAAAAAGTGGACACAGATCTGGGAGAAGTAGGGCAATAGAGAGACAGGGAGATTCCTGGAGCTCTTGGGTCAGTCAGTTTAGCCAATCAGTGAAAGAGAAAGGAAATAAGAGAGAGAGGGGGCGGGACAATAAGGCAGGAAAGGAGAGAGACACACAGAGAGAGAGGCAGACAGAGAGAGAGAGAGAGAGAGAGAGAGAGAGAGAGAGAGACAGACAGACAGACAGACAGACAGACAGACAGAGAGACACAGAGAGACACAGAGAGACAGAAACAGAGAGACAGAGAGAGACAGAGAGACAGACAGAGACAGAGAGACAGAGAGTGCCAGACATTCTGTCTCAGAAATAAGGTAAGAGTGATAAAGGAAAATAACTTATGTTAAATTTGGCTACCACAGGACCTAAACGCAACTTATATACATGCACAAGTTCTCTCTCTCTCTCTCTCTCTCTCTCTCTCTCTCTCTCTTTCTCACACACACACACAAAAGAAAATAAGGGCTAGGGATTTAGCTCAATTGGTAGGACATTTGCCTAGCATGCATGACTCCTGGTGTTCCAAATGGGCATGGTAGAATATGCTTATTATCTCAGCATTCAGAAAATATGGGCAGAGAACTGAAGTTCAGGGTTATTCCTGGCTTTATAGGGATTTAGAGACCTATCTTGGTGAGATAGCCTATATAAAAAAAAAAAAACCACTGATTTTCATTGAAATTAGAATCCATATATATTCTACACATTGACATTAGAGATGTGTCAATTATAATATACAGGTTTTCCTTTTTATTTCTTTTTTTCCATGTAGTTTATTTGTTGAAGGATCTATGCTGTCTGTCTCATAGTTTTATGTTGTCTGTAGCTGGATGGTATGACTCCAAAGTATGCCTTCCTCTTTGTATTTCTTATGAAATTTGTAGTTGAATCTAGAGGTTTAGTCAGATTCAAGTTCAATTTTCTTTTCTTTTTGATAAGACTTATGTCGTGGTTTGAATGAGAACGACCCCATAGGCTCATAGATTTGAATTCTTGGTCACTAGGGATTGGAACTGTTTGAAAAGTTTAGAAGGATTTTGAGGTGTGGTGTTGTTAGGGTGAGTGTGGCCTTGTTGGAGGAAGTGTGCCACTAGGAGTGAACTCTGAGGTTTCAAAAGCGCATGCTGTGGCCAGGCTCTCTCTTTCTCTCCGCCTACAGATCAGGATGCAGTTCTTACCTACTGCTCATGTGTGTCACC
This sequence comes from Acomys russatus, assembly GCF_903995435.1. NCBI lineage: Eukaryota > Metazoa > Chordata > Mammalia > Rodentia > Muridae > Acomys > Acomys russatus. The sequence goes on along the minus strand of NC_067138.1, from coordinate 44,518,633 downwards.
ATGCTCCTGCCATGATGACTATGGTCTCACCCTCTGACACTATGAGCAAGCCACCAGTTAATTGCTTTCCTTTATAAGTGTAGCCTTGGCCATGGTGTCTCTTCACAGCAGCCTTCACAGAAGCAAAACAGTGACCAAGAAAACTCTTCTGGAGTGATAAGACTTCAAAAATATTACATCTACAAGGCACGGTATGCTTAATTAGCAGGCAACCGCAATGCTCACATCATTAATTTGTTAGTGATTCAGAATGATGATATTATCATTCTATTGCTTCATTATTTTCTAGTTATTTTACATTAAGACATCCCAGTGTCCTATAAATATGACCAATTTGGAATTATAATTAGACCTGAGCAACGCACATATACTTATAATCCCATCATTTGGGAGACAAAGGAAAGAGGATCAGGAATTCAAGGCCAGCCTTAGCTACATGACATGCTGTCTCAAAAGTCAAAGACCAAAACCAAGACCAATCAAAGTAGCATTAGTGAGTTTTAATTCTAAGCACATGTGATATATTTCAATTTATTGTAATGACTTTTAATGATGTTGAGCATGTCTCATTTTTGGCTAGTGAGTCTTGGTGAATAGGACCCTAAGTTCTTCTGAAGTGAATCTAGTAGTCGCAGAGAATTTCTGCGCTATGTGTTTGGAAAAGATATTATAGGCTTGAGCACACTTCTAGCCCATATCCTGGAGAGATCCCTCAACCCTCTGTGCTACTAGGTTGGTTATTATTTTTAAGGCTGTGTGAGAGCTTAATAGCTTCTCCTCTAAAACATAAGGAAGAGAAATTTGTATTGTGAACCCAGACAATAATGGTATGTAGTCCACATTCTTAACTTCTTAAAAAAATCCCTGTTCTTCCAGTAAGGCCAGGGCAGATGAATGTTGGGTGTTCTTTTTAAAATTTTTTTTTCTGTTATTCCAGACAAAATTTACTGGAAAGAGTAACATTAACTGTTTCTTAGCTAGGGTTTTATTGTTGTGAAGTGACACCATGACTATGACAACACTTATAAAGGAAAACATTTAATTGGGACTGGTTTACAGTTCAGAGATTTAGTCTGTTATCATCATGGTGGGAAGCATAGTGGCACCCAACAGACACAGTGCTGGAGGAGCCAAGAGTTCTACATCTGGATCCTCAGGCAGCAGGAAGGGACAGTGCTGCACTAGGCTTGGCTTGAGCTTCTGAGACCTTAAAGCCTATCCCCTCCGTGACACGCTTCCTCCAACAAGTGTGCATCTACTCCAACAAGGATACACCTCCTAATAGTGCCACTTTCTATGAGTCTTGGAGGTGCATTTTTGTTCAAACCACCACAGTTGCCCTGGTAATCATTACTTTTTTTTTTTCCAGAAAATTATTTGGTGACTATTATGTGCTGTCTACTATAAATCATCCTAAGTGTGATCATTTAGGAATGGTTTGATTAATTTAGTCTACCTTTTCCAATCATGCCAATAGACATTTGGAGTGTAGTGGTTAATATACAGTCTCCCCATTGTAGGAATTTATTCTAGTGAGGAAACAGATATTAGTGACAACCACAGTGCAAGCAGGGCACATTGACGTATACATATGTAAACTGCTACCAGTTCCCCAAGGAACTCAACTCTGCCTTGGGCTGGGCCAGGAGTTTGCCAAGGAAGTGACAGATGCATTGTTTCTCAAAGGATGATTAAGTGTTTCCCAGATGGAAAATTAGGGAAAGGGTTTCAGAGCAGGTGTGACAGATGTTGTTGGCTATTCAGTGGTCATTTAATTTCCTCCTTGTTGTCCTCCCCTCCCCTGATAATGAAGGCTGGAAGTACTGAATTCTGTCACACCCTTTTTAAAAATAGTTATTCATGTGATATCATTTTTAGATAAGGAGATAGAAAGTCAAGTCTTCTGAGTTGAAGTGGAGGGTGCTTCTGGAAAGGATAAATGGAGACATAAAAATTGACTCTGTTCCTTCCTTCCTCCTAGAGAATATGCTATGTGAATTTATGATTTGACATTGTGACAAGAGGTGGCAGGCTGGAGGATGGATTAAAAACAACAACAACAACAACAACAATAACAACAACAACACCCAAAACTCCTGTGGATGGCAGGTATTAAACAACCCTACAGACCTTTTGTGGAAAATGAAATGTTTTCATTTTTAATATATTGTTGATCAGAGAATCAGCTAATGGTAGACAAATGTGGCCAGTATAAAGACCTGGTTGCTGGTCACTGCCTTTGCTAGGTAGGCAAGCTGTGTCATGGCAGGGTGGTGGTGGTGGTGGGGGGAGCATTCATATAGAGACCACATCTTAGGCTTTTGTTAGAGAGGATTTACTTCTTTTTACTCTGTGAAGTAATTTCATGTCAGATTTGTGGATGTCTCAATCCTCCACTGCACAACATTTTATTTCCTGAAGCTCAAATCCTCTAACATGTCAAGATATTTCTGGGACAAACAGATTTTGGAGTTTCTCAAGTAGAAAGGGTTGGGGAAATTGTCATTCTACATTGTGTCACTTCGAAGGGTGAAAAACTCTAAGGTTTAGAGATGACTTGGGTCTTTCAGTGAGTATTTGCAGCACTCTGGTCTTCTCTCTGTTAGCCATGGTGTGGCTGGGGCACAGGTAGTGTGTGGTGCCCGACTCCTGCTGTTCAGCGCTGCCACTATGGAAGATGTGCTTAGACCACAGATAACAAATTGATAAGGCAACACAACCATCCTGCTAAGAGGAAAGTAAACAGCAATAAGTAAAATAATGTGCCTTGTTTCTGGAAATAAAGTAAGCATTTAATATATTCCAGGCACTCCTCTAAAATCTTTAGTGCTGTGAAACTTGTTATAGGCCACCACAAAGCTTACTTCGTAGGCGAGTGCCCTGGGGCACAGAGGCTACAGTGTTATGCCTCATTCACATGGTTTTGTCAGCAGTGGACCTGGTTCAAATGCATACAGTCTGGTTGAAGAGGCCATATTCCTAAATCTACTACCTGTGCCTCCCACCATGGATTTATATTTAAGAGAAAAGGCCATACAAAGCATGAATTTAAAATATGGTCTGTGGTTTCATTTTCTGAAAGGATGTGGGGTGACACGCTTTTCTTGAACTCCCCAGGCCCTTATAGTTTGTTATGACATTATTAATAACTGTCTTAACAATTGAGCCCTCTTGCTTGAGCTGCACAGTGGCACAGCTGTGTAAGAAGATCAATTAGAGTTTAACAAAGAGATGCTAATTGTTTATGGATGCATCAGGAAGAAAAGATTTCAGATGCTATTGTTATGGCAAGATGTGAAGGCAAGATGAAAGTGGTGGCAGATATTTATGATGATTTTATCTGGTATCCCTCTGCTAACTGCTCTGGAAGCTATAATTGACAGCAGACTCTCTATACAATCTTGTTTAGCTACAATCTTCAGATGTTGCACTGCCATATACACAGGATGATCAGCTTTTCATAGCTCACAGAAACCAGTGAAGTTTAGCTGTCTTTAAGGGAGATGGAAAAATACTGTGTTAGGCCTTCTTGAAGGACTGTACTTTGTTTTTATTTAGAGTAGCGGGCTGCTAATTTTTTTTATTGTTAGTTATTGATTAGTAATGATTGGGATGATATTGATTATATGGGAATCCATTGATGGAACAGATACTTTCAAAATGAAGCCAATGAATACTTATTTATGCAAAAGTAATGTCCTCTTTTTTTTAGATATATCAGAGCTTTTACACACACACACACACACACACACACACACACACACACACACACACACACACACACACTAAAAAAGCCCAGAGAAATTGGAAGCATTTAATTCCAATTGTGGTGGTTTTTCTGCACTTATGAAAGGGTAAAAGTTTTGAGGTTATGTCCGGCAATTAATGCATCCTTTTATGTATGCTTAAACAAAGGCTCCCCCATTTAATGGGATCATTAGAAAAGAGTATCACTTTTCATTAGGAATTACTCTCATACTATGACAAGAAAAGAAGTTCCTTCCTTCTTTCCTTCCTTCCTTCCTTCCTTCCTTCCTTCCTTCCTTCCTTTCTCCCTCCCTCCTTCACTCTTTCTCTTTCTTTCTTTATTCACCCCTCTCTTTTGAGACAGGGTCCCTCTATTGTGTAGCTCTGGCTGTCCTAGAACTTGATATGTAGACCAGGCATATCTCTGCCTTCCCAGTGCTGGGATTAAAGTCATGTGATTTCACACCCAGATGAAAAGGGTTAGATTTCAAATCAAGTCTGGATGCTTGGTCTGCTTGCCTTTATCCCAGATGCACTTGATGCAGCCACAGTGGCTCAGTAAAATTTGTGAAAGGCATGGGTTTGTTTACAATGCTGCAATTATGTGAAATTTTACATTTAAGGTCAAGCTGGAATTATGTATATCTTCAAGGAGCGCACTTTTGATACCACTATTAAGGATGTAAAGTACATGTACAACAAACTGTGGGTAATTTCTTGCCTTTCCCCTTAAGACATTTACAAATAAGATGTATGGTTTAAAAAATTTGTGTCATTCAAGGAGCTCTTATATGTGAGGCATTCTCAATATGTGTAGTTGTCTAAGTGTGGAAGTATATTATGGTTTTCCTTATTGTAGGAGGTTTGAGATCTAGATTAATTTTGTAAAATTATTTAAATTTTGTCTTCTTATAAGCCTTAAATAAATTCTTAGACTTGCTTGGGATATCACAAAATACTGCCAACTGTAAAGGAATTTCAACTCAGAACTTGGCAGCTCCGGAAAGAGATTATGACCAGAGACCTTCTAGGTCTATGTGATCTAGCTGGAATGCAGACTTGCCTTAAGCCCAGGAGACAGAGGCAAACAGATCATGGAGCTCAAGGCCAGCCTGGTATAGAACAAGGTTCTGGTAAAGAAAACCTCAGTAGACAGAGGCATGTAGGTCTCTGAGTTCTTTTGAGTGCTGTTCAGGCAGTTCTGTTGGTTCAGTGAGTTGAGAGGCAATACAGTAGAGTTGAATTCATGGCACTTCAGTTTGTGGGATTCAGAGGCAGTTTTTTTTTTTGTTAATTTTTAAAAAAATTTAAAATTTTTTTATTAATTTATTCTTGTTACATCTCAATGGTTATCCCATCCCTTGTATCCTCCCATTCTTTCCTCCCTCCCATTTTCCCATTATTCCTCTCCCCTATGACTGTTCCTGAGGGGTATTACCTCCCCCTGTATATGCTCATAGGGTATCAAGTCTCTTCTTGGTAACCTGCTGTTCTTCCTCTGAGTGCCACCAGGTCTCCCTATGGCAGTTTTACTTGGAGAGTTTTACAGAGACAGGTTGAAGAGAGAACAAAGTAGACACAGGCGAAGCTAGAATGAGCCAGAAAATGAGGAGGAGCAAGAAGATTAGAACAGAGTGCTAGAGTTAGTCTGAGGCCAATCACAGCAATTCAGTGAGAAGCTGAGAGAAGCCAGATTGAATCAGTCAGCTTAGAGAAGAGCTTGAGCTGGAATAGCTGAGTTGAACCAGTCAATCAGAGTTCAGAAAGAGCTAGAAAGATTGATCTTATTCAGCAGTAAGTCTCAAAGGCTGAAAATAGTCTAGGTTTAGATTATATTGTATGGAGGCTAGAATTTCCCTAGGTAGCAGATGGAGGCAGTAAGCCTCAGAGATGACAATTAAATCAGGCGAATAAAAGTTACTTTAACAGTCAACAATTTTAAAATAGTATTCTGAGTGAAAGTTCTTTATCTCTCTAAGTCTATACCTTATTTTGTACTGCATTCTTTTTTAATTAACAATTTATAATTATTATCGGTGTGTGCGTGGTGTATGTGTTTGGACACACGTGCTATGGAGCACATGTGGAGGTCAGAGAACATCTTTTAGAGTCAGTGCTTTTCCAGATGAGATATCTTAATGGCTCTGTATTGTATTCTTGTATTTACATTGAAAACACATTGCCTGTTGTAAGTAGAAGATGAAGGGCATTGACCTGATTTTTGCATGTAGTTTAGAATGTTTTATCATGGGAACATAAGACTGTGCATTTGTTTAGAGAGAAGATGGTAGTGTTCCCATATGTTCCAGATAATTTAACCACAGGAACAAACAGGATCATTGAAGGAGAATTTATACATAGTAAAATTTTCTTCTTGGGAAACTTTGGCAGACATGTTTTCATACATTGTATTCAAAATATGGAATAATTTCATCATCTTCAAAGGTTACTTTACGGCCTCTTGTAGTCCATTCCTTCCTGCTTCCCCTGGGCAGTGGCAACTGATTTTTGTAACTATAACATTGCCTTTTCTAGACTGTCATGTAAGAGACACCAAACAGTACACATCTTTTGAGTCTAGCTGTTTTCATGTAGCATAATGCTTTTGAGACTCATTCCTGTGTGAGAAGTTCGTAATTCCATTTCACGGTCTAAAACGTATTTTGCCATCCACTGGATAATTGATATCTATCTGGACTCTTTACAGGTTTTGGTAATAGTGAGTGAAATTCCTACAGAGATTTATGCAATGATATTTGTTTGGATTGATGTTCTCCTTGTGCTAGCTACAGAACTATAACACATGTTGCCAATGGGTCATGTTTAAATGTATAAGAAATGCCCAAAATCTTTTCTTTGCTTGTGTATGTGCACACTGATGTGATTATCTGTGTGGGATCACAGAGTTTGATGTCAAAAATTCTTTTCCAGTCACTTTTTCATATTGTTTTGAGATATTTCATATTATTTGTTTCTCATAACCTTAAGCTTGGCATTTTCAGCTAGGCTGGGAAAACCAGGTTGCTGTCTGGGTCTTCTTGGATTAAAGGCACATGTGTCATACCTGGCAGCAGCTGCTGTCTCTTCAGCTGCCTCCTCTTCTTTCTATTCTTTTAAAATTATATTTAACATTTTATGAATTCTTTGAGAATTACAAACACATGTAAATGTATTTTGATCACGCTCACCCCAACTTTTCTTTTCTTTCTAGATCCACTCCTTCCAACTTCATTCATGTTCTCCCCCCAACCAGAGTCCAATTTATGCTGCTTATAAACCCCACACATGCACATCTGTTCACTCTAGCTTGTTTGACCTACCAGGGACTACACTTTTAGAGAAAAAGTGATTCTCTATTCAGCAGAATCCATCAGCTGTTAGCAGCTCCTCAGCTAGGCATGGGGACTTTTGATTGGCCCTCTCCATGTTGGAATGCTTACTGGCTTGACCTTGTGTATGTCTTGGTCAGGCAAGCATGGCTGCTGTGAGTGCACAGGTACACTGGTCCTATTATGTCCAGAAGATTGCGTTCTGCTCTGGTCCTCATTGACCACTGGTTCTTTTTTTAATTTTTTAAATTGATTTACATATTATTTATTTATTTATTTATTTTTATTAATTTATTCAGATTACATATAGATTGTTAGCCCTTCTCTTGTTTCCTCCTATTCCTCCCTCCCTCCCACTTCCCCCCTTCTCCCCTCCCCTATGTCTGTGATTGAGGGAGACCTCCTCCCCCTATATATGCTCTTAGAGTATCGAGTCTCCTCTTGGTAGCTTGCCATCCTTCCTCTGAGTGCTGCCAAGCCTCCCCATCCAGGGGATGTGACCACTGGTTCTTACCATCTTTCCACTCCCACTTCTAAAATGGCCTTGGCGAGAAAGGGTATGGCACAGATGTACCATGTAATTGGTGATTAAGCATACCATGGATATGTATGCCCTGCAATTTGGCCAATTGTGAATTTCTGCATTAACTGCCACCTACTACACAAAGAAACTTCTTCAACAGGTCTGAGAGCTGCATTAATCTACAGGTAGTCTGTGGGGAGACAGAAATGAATTCAGAAGGCAGTTTGATACTATATATACAAAATAACACTAGAAAGTTCTCCCTTGGGGCCAGTGGTGAGTTATGGATCCTTCACCGTATTTACAATATGAGGAATGTCTTTTCTTGTGTTGAGCAGTCCTTAAATCCAATCAGAAAAGTGTTGACTATCCCCATAACATTTCTGGCCACCTGGCTTTTTGCTTGGGTGGGAGATATATGAACTCAGGTCCTAATGCTTGTACACCAAGACGTCAATTGCTTGTTTTATCTTGCAAAGAGAAGAAAAATCTATTTTTAAATGGAATATGGTTTATTAACTTTAAAGATGGGTTACACGTTTGGTGTTACATCTAAGAAATATTTTCCTAGAGAAATGCAAATCAAAACAACTCTGAGATTCCATCTTACACCCATCAGAATGGCTAAGATCAAAAACTCAAGTGACAACATATGCTGGGGAGGATGTGAAGAAAGGGGAACACTCTTTTATTGCTGGTGGGAGTGCAAACTTGTACAACCACTTTGGAAGTCAATCTGGCACTTTCTCAGAATACTGGGAATAGGGCTACCTCAAGACCCATCTATCCCACTCCTTGGAATATACCCAAAAGATGCTCCACTATGCAACAAGGACATATGCTCAACCATGTTCATAATAGCCTTATTTGTAATAGCCAAAAAGATACACTTGACATATACTCACTTATAATTGGACACTAGCCTAAAAGAGCTGTCCCCTGAGATTGGGATAGATACCTGGACTTCCTATTCGGATGCTAGGTGATAGAGGTAAAGAAGAATGGGGAAATAGAAGGATCCAGAGGGTCCTAGAAACCTACAAGAAGACCATTAAGGCTGGCCGATCTGGACCCAGGCTGGTCAGCTCAAACTATTGTATCAACAAAGGACAATGCATGCAGTAAACCTAGAACCTCTATCCAGATCTAGCCAATGGACACCACAGTCTCCTCAGTCTTGTGAGAGCAGAGACTGACTTGGACATGAACTCTGGTGCCACCTATTTGATCACTTCCCCTTGGTGGGGAGATCTCAGAAGAAGAGTAAGCAGGCTACCAGGAAGAGACCTGATAGGGTGTGATCTTATAGTGGTGGGAAAGGTCCCCTTCTGTCACAGACCTAGTGAAGGGGAACAGGGTGAAAGAGGGAGGGAGGGGGAATGAAAAGATACAAGTGAGAGGATAACAACTGAGATGTAATCTAAATAAATTATTTAAATAAAAATAAAAAAATAAAAGAGAAATCTTTGCCTAATGTAAGTAATTGAAAATGTTTATATAGCTTTGTCCGAGCTCCCTTATCGTTTTAGGCTTTACATTTAGCTCTCTTATCCATTTTGAGTTTTCTTTTGTGAATAGTTGAAGGTAAGTTTCAAAGTATTTTTTTTTAACATGTGGATGTTAAATTATAGTTTAATACTATGTGTTGGAAAATTACCAGTTTTTCATTAACTTGTCACTTTTGCAGCAGTGAGGCAAGCACTCCACCACTGAGATAGCTTAATTTTTTTACTGTTGGACACAGAGTTTCACTAAGTTTCCGAAGCTAGCCTTAAACTCATATGTAGCCCAGGAAGGCCTTGAATTTGTAGCCTTTCTGCCTCAGTCTCCAGAGTAGCTGGGATTACAAGCCTGTCCCAGCTACTAAGCGTCACTTACCTGGACCCCCACCATCAGTTGATCATATTTTGGGGGCCTATTTCTGAACTCTTTCCTGTTCTCTATTTTTCTGATGTCAACGCTGTTGACTTTTGTGGCTGGACAGAAAATCTTGAAGTCAGGTGGAGTGAGAAGAATAAAATGGTTCTTGTCTTTTAGCATTGCATTTGGGAGTGCAGGATGATGTTTGCTTTAATTTAATTCTTAGAGTTAGCTTGTCCATTTCAGGGTTTTCACTGGGGTAGCATTAAATTTATTGGCATCTTAATTCTATTGTCTGTTTTGAATTGTGGATACAGGTATCTCTCCTTTGATTTACCTATTCTTTAATTTCACTTGTCAATTCTTTTCATCTTTGTAGGTAAAAATTGTATTTGTTTTTACTTACATTTACATATTCTATGATTTTTGATATGACACTAACTGGTACTAAAGATCTCATTGTAATATTTCACTGCTAGAGGCTACCAAGAAGAGACTTGATACCCTATGAGCATATACAGGGGGAGGTAATCCCCCTCAGGAACAGTCATAGGGGAGGGGAATAATGGGAAAATGGGAGGGAGGGAAGAATGGGAGGATACAAGGGATGGGATAACCATTGAGATGTAACAAGAATAAATTAATAAAAAAAAAATAAAAAAATATTTCACTGCTAGTTCGTAGAAATAGAATTGTTGATGTTCTCCACAAATTAGGAAAAAAATTCCTAAAATTCATACGAGAACATGTTCTATACCATCTCTGAAGTTATTGTAAACAAAAAACAAACAACAAACAAAAAACAAACCCAAACAACAACAACAAAAACCCCCAAACCAAGATACATTATACCATATAATTTCAAAATATGCTGAAGTATTCAAAACAACATGGTGTTTCCATGAAAGTAGGCACAGAAACCACAGGAACAGAATCAAGAGCCTCATGTGCAGGCAGTCAATTTACATGTTGAGAATATTAGCAGAGAAAGCAGAATCCTTGCAATAAGTAAGTGGTACTCAGAAAACTGGACAGCCACACTCTAAAAAACGAAACTAGAATCTCATCTCTCTCCACCTACAGAAACAAGTTACAGTCTTGATTCCTAAGACCTGAAGCTCTGAGAACACTACAGAGAATAGAACAATGCTTAGCATGTTGGATTGGACAAGGATTTATAATGATGAGAGTCCAAAAGCAAAAACAAACAAACAAACAAACAACCCCAAAACAATAACAACAATAGAAGCAAAAATAGGCAAATAGTATTATAGAAAGCTAAAAGCCTCCTTGAGCCAAGAAAATATCAACAGAGTAAAGAGATAACTTGAAGAATTGGAGAAAATATTTGCAAAGCAAATATCTGGCAAAGAGCTTTTAATATCCAGGATACACAATGAGTTCAGTGACATATCCCAATTAAAATGTGAAGTAGGCCTACACAGACATTTTCTCAAAAGAAGATATAAAAATAACCAGCAGGTACATGAAATAACAGTCAGTGTGACAATTACCAGAGAGAGCAACTCACTTTAGTAAGAAAGACTAAAGGCTCGGAGTGCTTGTTGAGGTATGAAGCAAAGAGAACCCTTTCATTGTTGGTGAGAATTTACATTTCTACATCCATTATGAAAATGTGTATGGAATTTAATTAAGAAATGAAATGTTGAACTATCATATGATACAGCAATCCAATTACTGTGTATATACACAAAGGAAATAAATTTAATGTGTTGAAGGGACTTCCACACTCTGATGTTCTTTTTGAAAAAAATCACTTTTCTCTCTCTCTCTCTCTCTCTCTCTCTCTCTCTCTCTCTCTCTCTCTCTCTCTCTCTCTCTCTGCGTGTGTGTGTGTGTGTGTACACTCATGTAATAACACACATATAAAGGTCAGAGGACAACTTTGGGAGTCAGCTTTCTCTTCCCATCGTGTGAATCTTGATTGTGAGGTCTGTGGCAAGCGCTTTTACCTGCTGAGCTATTTAGTCACCATCTCATGTTCTTTGCAGTAGAACTCACAGTAGTCAAGAAATGGTAACAAGACACAAATCCATACACCATTTAATGGATAAAGAAAGTATGACACACGTAAAAATAACTAAATCATGTCATCTGAAACAACCCAGCGAGAACAGAAGCCATTATGTTAAATAAAATAACCATGCACAGAAAGACAAGAGTCATACAGTGCCACTCAGCCGTGGAATCTAAAAAAGTTAACACAACTGCACATGCATTTGAAAAATCTTGAAGAAAGTATTTTGAATGCTTTATGATACAAATGACAAGTGTTTGAGGAGCTAGTCAAGTTTGACCCAACTTTAATATCAGCAACGTGTACTTGCAGTAAAATATCACATAGGATCTCATAAATATGAACCATTAAAATTTTTTTCGTGTACGAGTTACAAAAAGATGACCAGGAAGGACTGAAGGTAGGCAAAAGGACTCATGAGCCACAAAAGCGGGGATAAAGGTATTTTTTTATCCCCTTCAACTTCGTCATCTTTCTTTTTTCTTTCTTTCATTTCTTTTCTTTTTGTGGTGGGTAGGTGAATCGTAATTGACAGTGAGTGTGAAAACCCTAAGTGGAGCTCTATTGCTTCTGAATGGCTTTTGTAACTGTTCATTGAGTGGTATAGGGAGTTTGAGACTGGACAAAGTTCAGTGGCTTCTTCAAAGTATCTGTGTGATGCTTTTATTTGCATGTTAGTTAGAATAAAGCAATTTTACCCAATAAAATGATAAAATTGAAAGGAAAAAAAAATAAAAGGAAGCAGAACCTAGTTTTGTATATTTCTTTATATCCTGCAATTTTGCCAGTTCTTTTCTTGTTGGCTTTTTGGGATCCTCTATGTTATCATGTCTCTGAATAAACTTCCTTTATCTTTGTCCCATATGTAGATCATCATCACCACCACCCCCCCATCATCATTTCATTGCCTTATTGTTCTGTGTAGGACATTTAGTACAATGCTGAGTAGGAGGGTGAAATCTGGACCTCGTTTTTGATCTTAGAGGAATTCATGGCTGCTGCCAGTCCCTCTGCTCTCTAACACTCACTCACTGAGCTCCACCTAAATAAGGGTGTATATAAGGGAATATTTGTTCCAGGGCTCACACCCCTTGTTAAAGCAGGAAACAACCAGTTACGAAAACCTCTCTAGTGTGCCTTCTACTGGAGTGGTGAAGAACCATCACCCTTAGAAGCCTGGCATTGTGACTCTGGGTACCATCAGAGGTGACCAGTGTTAAGCTGAATTTCTGATTCACAAATTCCCTTTCCAGAGTCCGGTTGTTGACATTGCTCAGCTCTTCAAAAACAGACCCGCACCTCCAGTGTGCAGCATCTGGTGCTTTGCAAGAAGCAGTGAGGCCCATCTGGTTTGCCTTTGAGAAGATACTACTCTGTGTATTATCTGTGCAAAGGTGTAATGAATATGCTCAAGGATCTCCAGCTAGCTTGCTATGAACTTAGAGGTTGTGCTTAAGATAGATAAGACAATGAGTAGATATAATAGACATTGATTTACATTCAGAATTTTAGAAGCACCAAGATAGGAAAGATGGTTTCTTCAAGGTTGCCAAATACAAATGGCCAAACATTATGAATGTAACATTTATATAATTCCCAATTGTTTTGTGGTTCTTCTTGCTGTAGGTAGTTTATTGTATATATGTGTAATAATATAAATTTATATGTAAAAAATTAAAAAACTTTAAGTAGAAGACTATTATATATATGTGTGCTTTCCCTTTTACCATTGTATATAATATGACTTATATTAGAATTATTCTTCAACGCTTAGAGAATCATGCCCTAAAAACACACAGTAAAAACAAAACTAAAGTGAGTGAGAGAGAGAGAGAGAGAGAGAGAATCCACTGCAAAAGAAAACATTTTATTACCAAATCAAAAGAACCTACAACGTTACCCTCTTTTCTTCTTGTAATTGGTAGCTCTGAATGATAGATATTTCCCCCATGGGATTGAAAAGTAGCTAAGTATATAATGACGAGTAGAAAAATTGGCAGTTTTCCTATTTTCATTGTGTGTAAATTTTTAGTAGAAATGCTGGGTGCAAAGCATGAACACAAGTCAGAATGTTTCAGTGAACAAATTTGGACAAGTCACCTCTCTAATCCTTATAAACAAAGCTATTAAAATTTCTAAATGATGACATTTGAATTTTATTAAAAAATTTTCTTATTGGCGGCAGCTAAGCGGTGTAGTATTTTTAATCCCACAGATTTTTCTCTGTCCACCCTGCTTTTATTATTTTACTAATTAATTTAGTGAGTTTGGGTGAAACAATGGGTTCATTGAGGTTACTTAGAGGAGCATGGGTGACATAGGTAGCTGTGCTGCTGAAAAGCCTGCCCCAGAATAGATGATAACTTATAAAGGCTGTATCCCTATATTCTCTTATACAACTTACACCCCTGAAGGATCCCTCTCATACCAGTCTTTTATTGCTTATATAACTTTGAGGAGGGACCTCATGAATCTTGTAAGCTTTCTGAACCCTTTGAGCCTTGTAAGTTTCCTATGAATTTCATTAGTTTCTTGATTGAAGGAGAGTATTTTCAGTCTGGAGCAGATAGCTACTCCAAACCCTTTCACTTTCTTCCAAACTTAGGTTAAAATTTGTCATTTTCTTAAGGCTTGGTTGTTTTTCGTTTTGCTTTCGTTTTGTTTTGTTTTGTTTTCCAGACAAAGTTTCTTTGTGTAACAGCCCTGGCTGTCCTGAAACTTTTTTCTAGACCAGGCTGGTCTTGAACTCAAGAGATCCTCCTGCCTCCGCCTCCTAGGTTAAAGGTGTGTGCCATTACACCCAGCCTTCTTAGAGGCTTTCAAGTAGATGTATTTTAAGATCTATTTTAAATATCACTAATTGCCTGGCACAGTGGTGCCTGCCTGTAATCCCAGTACTTGGTGAGGCAAAGGCAGGAAGATCTTTGTGACTCGAAGGCTAGCCTGGTCTACAAAGCAAGTCCAGGACAGTCAAGACTACACAGAGGAACTCTGTCTCAAAAAAAAAAAAAAAAAAAAAAAAAAATCACCAACTTCCCTACCTAGACTTCAGATAAGTTAAAACAAAACAACAAATAAAAGAGGAAAAATTATCACCATAATTATTGCTAAAGACTGTACATTCAGCTGCCTGTTGACATACTGTATGTATTACTGAGCACCCGTGGCAGAAGGGCATACTCATCAGGTGTCAGGAAGAACCAATTTGGAGTAAAATGAAGACTTCGTCCTGGAACAGCAGCATAGAGTTCTTGAATGCATATTACCTTTAAACCCTTTGTAAATCTAAGCACTTTCTATCCTCAAACCATCTGAGCTCACAAGTATAATTTATATGGTTGTCCCCTTTAATCTGTTACACAGCACTTCACTGTTAACACTATAACACAATGCCTATGATAAACACTCCGTGGTCCTGATGAGTTTTCAGGTAGCTTGAGCTTAGTTGGATAGTGGCTGTACCAATGCTAGGGCCCTGCCTCAGTTGAGAGTTGAGTCTCAGTGGTGGTTCGACTCAGCCACTGGCCTGAAACACACCTAGATTTCTAATTTCCTTCCTATGAGTAAATAAAATCCATCTATGGTTTATGTGTACATCCAACAAGGCTTACTTATTATTCATGGATGGTTATTTTGAGTGATAGTTAAATGGATTAATGCATTATCTATATTTCTCTAAGTTCCAATTATATGAAGCAGATTTACATAAAGGTAAATATTTAGAGTTGTGGTCAGGCACATTTAGTGAATGATCTGATTAGCAAATATTGGTAAGGAGAAAGGCAAATTAGACATTTGTGTTAGTTGGTGTAGTTAAGATACAATGATCAATAATCACATTTTTCATTTTTCCTTTTATTGAAATAGATTAGTTTCTCATACAATATATCTTGATTATACCTTTTCTTCCCTCTACTTCAAGTTTTCCCCCACATCCAGTCCCCTTTGGATCCACTACCTTTCTGTCTCTCATTAGAAAAGAACAGGCTTCTAAGAGACAACAACCAAACATGACAACATATATAATAATATATATAATATAATAAATTTATATATAAATATATACATAAAATATAATAAAATGGAGCAAAAAATCCTATGAAAGATGGTCCCAGCTACTCCATAGAAGGAAAAAGAGTTCCAAAATCAAGCACAAGAGTCAGGGATCCACTTGTTTTCACAGTTAGCAATCTCATAAACCCACTAAGCTAATAGCGGCATGTACAGATGACGTGGTGTAGACCCATATAGCACCTGAACTTGCCGCTTCAGTCTCTGTGAGTTCAATGTGCCTTGCTCAGTTGATTCAGATGGCCTTGTTCTGGTGTCCTCCATCCCCTCTGGCTCTTAGAATCTTTCCATCTCTTCTTCGGCAGCATCCCTTGAGTTCTGAAAGGAGGGATTTGATGAAGAAATCCAACTTAGATTCTTTCTCTCTGGCTAATGTCTGCCTGTGGATCTCTATATCTGTTCCCGCCTGATATAAGAGGACGGTCTCTGATGATAGCTGGATAAGGCACTGATTTATGATTGTAGCAGAATATCATAGGAGTCATTTTACTCCTCTTCCTCTCTCTCTCTCCCTCTCTCCTTTCTTTCTTTCTTTCTTTCTTTCTTTCTTTCTTTCTTTCTTTCTTTCTTTCTTTCTTTCTTTCTTTCTGCCAGTAGTGTTTGGCTTACCCTAGCTCTCTGGCCTGTCTAGTCTCAGGTTCATGGTTACTCAAGCAGTGCCAGGTATGGGTTCCATCTCGTGCCACTATTGACCTGGCATATTTTACAGGCAGGACAAATTGTCAAAGGTTCTGTGGCTGGGTTGGTGTTCACATTTCATTTTCAGCAGCCTACAGAGTACCTTCCCACACGAAAGACACTAGAATGTAGGGGAGAAGACTCCACGTAGGCACCAGCTTGACTCTCAATGCCAGTGAGTTGGGTGGATGTTGTCTTCAGCTGTTAGTTTGCAAAGAGCAACACTTTATCTTAGCAATAGTCTGAGTTGTTTGGGGGATTTTCATGGGACACTCTTGGCCAATAACTCCAAAGAATGCAACCCAGTCCCATCACTGGAAGCCTTGCCTGGTGATGAAAGATGGCCAGTTGAGGTTCTATAGTCTCTATTACTAAGAGTCTTCATTAGCATCACCTTCATACATTCTAATATGCCGTCTCTCTCCCACACTCTCTCCCTCTACCCCATCTCTACCCCCAACTTGATCCCCCAGTTCCTGTGCTCACCTACCCTCATTCCATCAATAAAATCTACTCAATTTTCCCTTCCTAGGAAGATCCATGTGTTCCCATATACTCTTGCTCCTTACCTAACATCTCTGGGTCTCTGGATTATAGTTAGGCTATCATTTACTTAATGGCTAATATCCACTTGTAAGTGGATATATACCACGTATGTCTTTCTGGGTCTGTGTTATCTCACTCAGGATAATTTTTTTTCTAGTTCCATACATTTGCCTGCAAGTTTCATGATGCCATTTTTTCCACAGATGAGTAACAACCCATTGTGTAAACGCACAACATTTTCACTATTTATTCTTTTGCTGAGGGACATCTAGATGGTTTCCAATTTCTGGCTATTATAAATAAAGCCAAAATGAATATGATTGAACAAGTTTCCTTGTGGTAGAATAGAGTGTCCTTTGGGTATATGCTGAGAAGTCATATAGCTGGATCTTGAGGTAGATAGAGTCTCAACTTTCTGAGGAACAGCGATATTGATTTTCTTTCTTTCTTTCTTTATTATTTATTTATTTATTTTTTGCGATATTGATTTTCATAGTGACTGTAGAAGTTTGCCCTCTCACTGGCTTGAGCTGTTATTAGTGGTTTTGATCTTAGCCATTCTGACAGGTGAAAGAGCGAATCTCAATGTAGTTTTGATTTGCATTTCTCTGATGGCTAAATAAATACTGAACATTTCTCTAAGTGTTCTTCAACTATTTGAGTTTCTCCTATTGAGAATTCTGTTTAGATCTGTACTCCATTTTTTCATTGAGTTATTTGATTTGTCGATGTCTAGTTTTTTGAGTTCTTTATACACTTTGGATATTAGTCCTCTATTAGATGTGGAGTTTCTAAAAATATTTTCCCATTCTGTAGGCTGTTGATTTGTTCTATTGACAGTGTCCTTTGCCCTATAGAAGCTTTTCAGTTTTTATGAGGTTTCGTTTGTTAATTGTTGATCTCAGTATCTAAGCTGTTAGTGTTCTGTTTAGGAAACTGTCTCCTGTACCAATGCGTTCAAGACTGTTCCCTACCTTTTCTTCTATCAGGTTCAGAGTATCTGGTTTTGTGTTGAGGTTTTTGATCAACTTGGACTTGAGTTTTGTGCAGAGTGATATGTATGGATCTATTTTCAGTCTCTACATGAAGCCATCCAGTTTGATCAGCACCATTTGTTAAAGATGTTGTCTTTTTTCCAGTGTGTCTTTCTGGCTTCTTTATGAAAAATTAGTTGCCCACAAGTATGGTTTATGTTTGAGTCTTCAATTTGTTCCATTTATCAATGTGTCTGTTCTTATGTCAATGCCTTGCTGTTTTTATTACTATAGCTCTGCAGTACAGGATAAAGGGGTGAGGAGAGTTAGCCAGGCGCTAACACCCTTTTTTGAATAAATGGTTTGAAAAGAGAGTTGATAGACAGGGACAGCATTGACTGCTCTGTGCGCCAGAGAAGGAGTTTGCAAGGAACAGGGAACTAATGGCCCAGAAGTGGCATTTCTAACATTACTTCTCCCTTCTTCTGTGTGGCCTGGAGAATGAGCTGTCATGCTTTGGATTTTGAGTGACTTTACTAGTATATAGAAGCCAAAATAAAAGAACATCTAGCAAACAATCTACAAATAGCAAAACATCACCAAACCAGATCCTAAAAACACCTTGAGAAAACACCTGGGAATGCTCTGTTTAGGCAGCCAATGGGAGCCAAGAAGCTCAACAGAGTCTGGCAGGAGTGTATGTGCATGAAAAATAGAATCCCCTTTGGTGAGGCTTCCAAGTAAAGGTGCAAATAGAAACAGACAGAGATAACATTTTCAAGTTGGGCACTCACAACCTCCAGCAGAAACAAACTGAGAAGTTGAGGCAGTGAGCAGGAGTTCTTCTGTACCAATGAGCTTCCCATGGCTGATACTCCCATAGTCCCTTTCCCACTTCAGGCACTTTTATATCAGGGGCTAAACAAGAGTGGTGTCTGTTGGAAATGTTTCTACTCTTGGGCTGTCTTGCTGCTCCTTTCGTTTCCTGCCAAAGAGATGTGTGCATGTAGGGTGGGGTGGGGGTGGGGGACTCAGCCCATCCCCAGACAGGACCTTGGAGGACACTTTGAGCCAGATATTCTTGGATCTGAAATGCTATGAGGGTAACTTCATTTCTTGAGTCAGCTTCTCAAACATCAATTGACATTTTTTTTGGTGGCATTTCTTTTTTTATTATTTATTATATTTATTATTTATTATATATGTTATTAATTTATATCTCAATTGTTATCCCATCCCTTGTATCCTCCCATTCCTCCCTCCCTCCTGCTTTCCCCCTACTCCTCTCCCCTATGTCTGTGACTGAGGGGGACCTCCTCCCCCTGTATATGCTCATAGGGTATCAAGTCTCTTCTTGGAAGTCAGCTATCCCTTCTCTCAGTGCCACCAGGCCTCTCCATCCAGGGGATGACAACATGTGATAATTTATCGTTGGAGTGTGCATTACGTGCAGTATGTCCTCTGAGGTGTAGAAAGCTATGGGCGTTTAGCAAGGCTGCAGGAATCAAAGCAGGCAGGTCTCCTCTAAAGCCAAAAGGTAAGAAGAATCATTCTGAGATGGGGTTGGGCGTCCAGAGAAATCTAAGATCTTGTGTGATGCATGAATTTTCACTTATAAAATATGGGAGTTTAATTGTTCTAAACATGTCTCTTCTGTGAATTAAAGCAGTACCCAGAACTGTATTCCTGTCTCCGACACCCTGGAAGCCAGGTGAGAGGCAGAGCTGGTCTGGGCACTGTTCTGCTTCTCCTGAAGTAACAATATTTTGTGGAGGTGCCATTGTGAGCTTTGCTTCACTAAGCATTCAGTCCATGGGCACCTGATAGCACAAGACGCCTCCATCTGTATGGCTGTGACATGGGCTCCAGGTTTTACTGCGGCTGCAACAACCAGGTTGCTAATTAGGCCCAATTGTGAGGGTAGTTTTTGTGCTTTGGACACCTGTCCACTAGGAACTGGACTGAGACCACCAACTCATTTCCCACAGGTCACGGAACAGCTGTCAGATGGTATAATTTGGTTGAGTTCATTTGGAGCTGCTTGCAGAAGCTTTCTGAAGCATTATGTTCTACATAATATGCATGATTAATGCTTGTTTATTTGGACAATCCTGTGTTGTAACTAAAGTGGTGGCCTATTTTATGCCAGTTATAATATACCATTCCATTCATGAGACGGAGTTCCATTGAGGGTATGAAGTAGAGTGATAATGTTCAATCTATTTAGTAGGGGACCAACTCATTGCAGCCATTCTTCAAGCTGCTTGCCCCATTTGTGTGCTCATTCTATGCTTAACTATTCTGAGGAAGGGATTTGGGCTCATTTCAATTCTGAGGGGTAGGTGGAAATGTTTCTGAAAACAGTGGTCACTCTGATAGCAGGAGTGTTTAACTCCAGCTGCCTTCTGTTGGAAGAACAACACATGGTGTTATCCATCCTGGGGAGGGTCGGGCTTCTCCTTGCCAATCTTTGACCTTACAGTTAGCCAAGCACATGTTATTAGCAGTGTTAGGAACCTTTGCCTCACACACTCCAGAGACTGTTCCCACCACCCCTCTTTGCTTGCCACAAACACACACACACACACACACACACACACACACACACACACACACACGCGCACAAAGGCTGTCTCAGTTTTTAAAACAAGGAGAGTACTGCTCTAGAAACTGTGGCCTGTGCTTCTAACTGGTCATGACCTTGGAAGACCACCTGGGCTTTCTAGTACCCATTTTTAAAGATGCTGCAGCTGGTGAAACGGTCTCTCTGGGTCCCTTGAGTGGCACTGTCTTATGGTCTTGTGATTAGGTGTTGCTAACATTAGGGCAGTATGGCAGAAATTTTCTGCAAGATGGTGCTGACAATTTTCCTTCATCAAAGAATTTTTTGGTGCTAGGTCTCACATGCATGCTGGCTAAGAGAGGGAGAATCTATGTCTGTCATTTATAGATATTTTATTTACTCTAAGCCTACCTTAGGCAAAAGTCTGCTTTTAGACTATTTTACTGAAGTTTTTGCATTTTCCTTGTGACAAAGTAGTCTATTGCTTTTCTTGTTCTCTCACTTCCCAGTGGTTACTGTTGTCTGTCAATCAGAGCTGAGTGAATTGTTTTTGATGTGGTGGTTTCTGCTCCTGAGGACATGCAAACTCACCTATGAATACATGAAACTTAACTGGAGATATATATAGTTGATACATATGGCTGGTCCTCATGCTGCCCACTTCCACCTGTCACTTCACTTGGTGTGGTAATCTTGGGAAAGAGGCACCATGTAGAACCTGAAGCCTAAAGAACTTAAACAGAATCCAGTTCTGTCTGGTTCCACATTTTCCAGTCTTAACCTCTACAGTGACTCTAAACACAACTAGTGTTTGGGAGGGACTGAAGCTGAGGGGCCTGGAGCTCTGACAGCAACTGTCTCCTATCGGCCACAATCTCTCAATACTTTGGAAATACAAATTTCTGCCACATTCACTGGTGTTCCTAGATGTTTTCATTTTCAGCTTGCATTACTTTATACAGACTAGCACTAAAACCAAGAAGTATGAGGGACACTACCATCAAATACAAACTCCTCAGGAAGTAATAATAATTTGGAAGTTCTTGCATATATATTCCATAGAAATGACTTTAAGTAAAAACTTCATTTAAAAATACAACCCAAAATGAACTTATGCTGTAAAGGACAAATTTGACATCTTTGCTCATATGTATGACAGTGGATAGATAGATTTTCTTTTCAAACTCCATAGCAAGGTGAAGCCTTAATTAAATAAATGACACATGGCACATTTGGCTTAAGAAATTTAGCATATATTAATTTGAATATAAGGCTCTACCTTTATTGTAAGGTATCAAAATAGGTAAGGCCACCTTTATTACTTTTTATTTTATCTTATTATTTTATGTGTATTGGTGTTTTGTCTATCTGTGTGTATCTGCACCCTGTGTATCCCTGGTGCCTGTGAAGACTAAAAGATGGCATTGGATCCCCTGGAACTGGAATTACAGACGGTTATGAGCCACCATGTGAGTGCTTGGAGTTGAAACTGGGTCCTGTGGAAGAACAGAGAGCAGTCTTAGACACAGAGCCATCCCTCCAGTACAATGAAGCCACAGTTACAAATATAACAATTTTGTATTTTGAACCTAAATTACTTATTTTTTCAATTTAACATCTTATTTTTGAGAGATGAAATAACAAAAACTGCTTTAGGCTAGGCATTCCAAGATTCTGAATTTAAAGAGCACAGTTTTATTTTTAAAAATATGCAGATTTATTGGTACTATATTTTATCCTTTTGACATAAAAAGTTTTAAATATAAGTTTATGTGCTATTTGAGAATTATAAATATAAAGAGATGGTTGCAACTTACTGATTGGATAGAATAATTTTAATTGCTTTATTTGTTGGTTTTCATGCCAACTTGTACTTGATGGTAGTATCCCTCAAACCTCTTGGTTTTAGTGGCAGGTCTTTATAAAGTAATACAGGCCAAAAATAAAACCATATAGAAAATTGTGTGGTGTTCAAACCTCAAACAGATAAGTTAATAGAACCTCAGCAACAGCAATCATCACCCATCTTTTTTTTTAATTTAAATTTAATTTTTTTCATCACCCATCTTGCTCAGTTGACATATACACACAGGCTCTCAAGCCATTCTAATTTATTGGGAAAGCTACTTTGATTGATTTTCCATGCAGTGACATTCTCTGTGTGTGAGTTCATGTGCATGTGTGTGAGTATGCATGTGGAGGCCAGATGTCAACCTCAGATGATGTTCCTCAGCAGATGACTACCTTAGCTTTTGAGGCAGAGTCTCTCACCAGTACCTGGGGGCCATCTGGATAGTGAGCCAAGGGATCTGTATCTCTTTGCCTCCTGATTATAAGAAAATGTCACCACATTCAACCTTTTATGTGGATTCTGGGGACAGAATTCAGATCCTCATGCTTGTGTGACAAGCACTTTACTGAATGAGCAATCTCCTCAGCCAGGCCTCACATTGATATTCTTGGAAAAAAAAAAAAAAAAAAAAGAACTGATGTGCCTTTCCCTGATAACTAAGGACACTGAACATTTCCTTGGCCATTCAATATTCTTCTGTTAAGAATTCTGTTTAGTTCTTGTACCCCGTCTTTTAATTGGATTATTTGGTTTGGTGTGGTATTTAATTTCTAGAGTTCTTTATATATGTTGGCTATTGGCCCTTTGTCAGGTGTAGGGTTGGCGAAGATCTTTTTCCAGTCTATAGGCTGTGGTTTTCTTCTGTTGACAGTGCCTTGTGCCTTATAGGAGCTTTTCAGTTTTATGAAGTCCCATTTATTAATTGTTGACCTTAGAGCCTGAGCTGTTGGTGTTCTGTTCAGGAAGTTGTCTCCTGTGCCAATGAGTTCAAGTCTATTCCCTACTTTATCTTCTATTAGATTTACTGTATCCAGTTTTAAATTGAAGTCTTTGATCCACTTATACTTGAGTTTTGTGCAGGGTAATATTTATTGAAAATGTTTTCTTTTTCCATTTTGTATTTCTGGCTTCTTTCTAAAAAACCAGGTGACCATAGCTGTGTGAATTTACATCTGAGTCTTTGATTTGATTCCATTAAGCCACCTGTTTTTTTCTCTGCCAATACCATGCATTAAAAAATTATTTTATTACTATTATTCTGTAGTACAGCTTGAAATCAGGGATGATGACATCTCCAGAAGTGTTTTTATTGTACAGGATTGTTTTAGATATCCTAGGTTTTAAAAAATTTCCCTATGAAGTTGAGAATTGCTCTTTCAAGTTCTATAAAGAATTGTGTTGTGATTTTGATGGGAATTGCATTGAATCTGTGGACTGGTTTTGTTAAGATGGCCATTTTTACTATGTTAATTCTACCAGTCCATGAATATGGGAGATCTTTCCATCTGCTGCTATCTTCTTCAATTTCTTTCTTCAGAGGCTTGAAGTTCTTGTCATACAGGTCTTTGAATTGCTTGGTTACAGTTCCACCAAGATATTTTAGATTATATTTAGATTTAGATATATTTAGATTATTAATGGCTACTGTGAGGTTGTTGTTTCCCTAATTTTTTCTCAGTCATTTATTGCTTGTATAAAGGAAGGCTACTGATTTTTGAGCCAGTTTGCTGAAGAAGTTTATAAGCTGTAGGAGTTCTGTGGTGGATTTTACGGGGTCACTTATGTATACCATCATATTATCCATAAACAGTGATACTTTGGAGATCCAAGATGGCGGCGAGCAGTGTGGACAGCGTTTGGAGGCTCCAGTGAACAATTCAGGGAATTGCACAGATTTCTGAGCCAGGAACACCGAGGTCCGAACATCACGGCAGCGGGAGTGCTCCACGGTTCGGAGGGACCAGGGTGCGGAGGACCTGTGTGCCCCTGCACACGGGAGGAGCGTGGTTTTTCTCTGATCGGAGCGGCAGCGGCAGAGGCAGCAGCACCAGCGGCACCAGCAGCGGCGGCTGAGGTTTGCAGCTCATAGCCTTCCGGTGGAGGCGATTGGTGTGGTGGCTGGTGGGAATTGCTGCAGGAGAGGGGACTCGGGGCAGGATTTGGGTCGCGTGGAGCCTTTGGAACCAGACTGGACTCGGCGGAGAGTTTGGCCCCAGAGTCCCGGGTACTGGCCCGGCCCAGCAAGCAATTCTGCCTGAGGCACTAACTCAGCGTGGCCACAGCTCCCCTGCTGTGGCGCAGGCTTAGTTGAGCTTGCAGCTCCACACTAGGCACCACCTCAGCTCAGTGGCAGCTCCCCTGCGGTGACACAGTCTAGGCGGAGCACTTGGTTTCACCACAGGCGCTAACTCAGAGCAGCTGCAGTTCTCCTGCTGTGGCGCAGGCTTGGTGACGTGCTCAGTTCCATCCTAGGCACCACCTCAGCTCAGCGGCAGCTCCCCTGTGGTGACACAGTCTGGGCAGAGCACTTGTTCCATCACTGGCGCTAACTCAGAGCAGCCGCAGTTCTCCTGCTGTGGCGCAGGCTGGACAGAGCTCTCGGTTCCACCAGCTCTAAGACTCTGGTTGGAAACTGTGTGCAGTTTGAATCCAGAATTCCTGGCTGAGATTGGTGGTTAGTTCGAGCCCTGAGTCAATAACTGACCACAGCACGCACTTTGGGCCAAAAGGCCCTAGCGGAGCTTGGTGTGTAGTACCAGCCCAAAAATTCTGGCTGGACCCTGTGTGCATTTTGGGCCCAAAATCCCTAGCTGAGCTTGGCAGACAGTTCAGGCCCTGAGAATCTAGCTGAGTTCAGCCTGTGGTTCGGTCCCAGTGCTCCTGGCTGGACTTGGCAGGGAACACAGAAGGCTGTGGATACCTTGGCCTGACCCAACGCTCATTCAGAGACCCAGAACAATTGCAGGATCCACAGCAGAGGGGGACTGAGGATCACTGGCTGTGAGAGACCAGAACAACAGGGCTAACCTCCTAACATCCACACCAGTGAAGCTTTGAGCTCACAGCATAGGGAAATCGTGAGAAAACAAGTGAATCTATCGTCAGACACCCTCCATTCAACTCAGGAAGCTACCCAACAAAAACAAAGACGGCAAGATGTCTAAAGGACAACGAAAAAGCATACGCAAAAAACCCCAAAACAACATGGCGTCTCCAGTTTCCAGCTATCCCAAAGAAAACCACCCAGAGAACTCAAATACAACGGAAATACAAGAAAATGACCTCAAATCCTTAGTAATGAGGATGATAATGGAGGAAACAAATAAAATTCGTAATCAAATGCAGGAAGACGCAGACAAACAGGTGAGAGACATAAAAGAAGCACATAGAGTGGAACTGGAAAAATTGCAGGAAAATGCAAACAACCAGATGAAAGAAATAACTAAAACGGTTCAAGCTCTGAAGACCTATAAAGAGGCAATGGAAGAAACTCAGGAATATACAAAAAATCAGATGAAAGAAATCAAAAAATCAGTTCAAGATCTGAAAATGAAAATGGATTCAATGATAAACACACAGACAGAAGAAAAACGAGAACGTGAGACCTCAGAGAAGAAGGCGAGCAACACAGAGATGAGCTTTTCTAACAGAATCCAAGAGATGGAAGAACGAATCTCAGGGCTAGAAGATACAATCACAGATATTGAATCAACTATTAAAGAAAATGCCAAATCTGGAAAACTCCTGACACAAAACATCCAAGAAATTAAGGACACCATGAAAAGAAGAAATCTGCGGATAATAGGCATTGAAGAAAGAGAAGACATCAGACTCCAGGGCCCAGAAACTATTCTCAACAAAATCATAGAAGAAAATTTCCCCAATGTAAAGAAAGAGATGCCTATAAACATACAAGAGGCCTACAGAACACCAAATAGAATTGACCAGAAAAGAAAAACTGCCCGCCACATAATAATCAAAACACAAAACATGCAGAACAAAGAAAAAATATTAAAAGCTGCAAGGGAAAAGGGCCAAATAACATTTAATGGTAAACCTATCAGAATTACACCCGACTTCTCAGCAGAGACCATAAAAGCCAGAAGGGCCTGGACAGAGATCCTGCAAACCCTAAGAGAACACAGATGCCAGGCCAGACTACTTTACCCAGCAAAATTATCAATAACCATTGATGGAGAAAACAAAATATTCCATGACAAAAACAAATTCAAACAGTACCTATCCGCAAATCCAGCTTTACAGAAGGTACTAGAAGGAAAACTCCATCCCAAAGGGTCAAGCTACAACCAAAACTACCCAGGAAATAGATAACTATCCCATGGCAAAAACACAACTACACAAATGCTCGACTGGAAACAACATCAAAATTAAGACTCTTAACAGTCACTGGTCATTAATATCTCTCAACATCAATGGCCTCAATTCTCCAATAAAAAGACACAGACTAACTGAATGGGTACATAAACAAGACCCAACATTCTTCTGCATCCAAGAAACACATCTCACCCATAATGAAAGGCATTACCTCAGCGTAAAAGGTTGGAAAAAAATATTCCAAGCAAATGGTCACAAGAAGCAAGCAGGTGTAGCCATTTTAGTATCGAACAAAATAGACTTTCAACCAAAATTAATCAAAAGGGATGAGGAAGGACACTTCATACTCATCAAAGGTAAAGTCAATCAAGATGACATCACAATTCTGAACATCTATGCTCCCAATACAAGGGCACCCACATTTGTAAAGATCTCCTAAAAAAGCTTAAACCACACATCGATCTCCACACAATAATAGTGGGAGACTTCAACACCCCACTCTCACTGAAGGATAAGTCATTGAAACAGAAACTAAGCCGAGAAATAACATCATTAACCAATGCCATGGGTCAAATGGATCTAACAGATATCTATAGAACCTTTCACCCAAACAAGAAAGAATACACCTTCTTCTCTGCACCCCATGGAACCTTCTCCAAAATTGATCACATCATAGGTCACAAAGCAAGCCTCAGTAGATACAAGATGATTGAAATAATACCTTGTATCCTATCAGATCACCATGCTCTTAGGCTGCAATTCAACAACAACAGAAATAACAAAAAGCCTACACGTACGTGGAAACTAAACAACTCTCTGCTAAATGACACCTGAGTCAGGGAAGAAATAAAGAAAGAAATCAAGGAGTTTCTGAATTTCAATGAAAATGAAGAAACAACATACCCAAGTTTATGGGATACATTGAAAGCAGTGCTAAGAGGAAAATTCATAGCACTAAGTGCCTTTAAAAAGAAATTGGAAACATCGCACATAAGCATCTTAACAACACAACTGGAGGCCCTAGAAAAAAAAGAAGCAGAAACACCCAAGAGGAGTAGACGCCTGGAAATAATCAAACTCAGGGCTGAAATTAACAAATTAGAAACTAAGAAAACAGTCCAAAGAATCAACAAAACCAAAAGCTGGTTCTTTGAGAAAATCAACAAGATAGACAGACCATTAGCCAAACTAACTAAAAGGCAGAGAGACAGTATTGAAATCAACAAAATCAGAAATGAAAAGGGAGACATAACAACAGACACTGAAGAAATTCAAAGAATCATAAGATCCTACTTTGAAGGCATATACGCCACAAAATTTGAAAATAAGGGAAATGGACGATTTTCTTGAATAATTTCACTTGCTAAAGTTGAATGAAGAACAGATAAACAAGCTAAATAGTCCCATTTCCCCTACAGAAATAGAAGCAATCATCGATGGTCTCCCAACCAAAAAAAGCCCAGGGCCAGATGGTTTCAGTGCAGAATTCTACCAGACCTTTAAGGGCGAGCTAATACCGATACTCTTCAAGCTACTCCAAAAGATAGAAATGGATGGAAAATTACCAAATTCATTCTATGAGGCCATAGTCTCATTGATACCTAAACCTCACAAAGACTCAACAAAGAAAGAGAATTTCAGACCAATTTCTCTTATGAACATAGATGCAAAAATACTAAATAAAATACTTGCAAAACGAATACAGGAACACATCAAAGATATCATTCATCATGACCAAATAGGCTTCATTCCAGGCATGCAGGGATGGTTTAATATACGGAAATCCATCAATGTAATCCACCATATAAACAAACTGAAAATAAAAAACCACATGATCATCTCCTTGGATGCAGAGAAAGCATTTGATAAAATTCAACACCCATTCATGTTTAAAGTTTTAGAGAGATCGGGGATACAAGGCACTTTCCTCAACATAATAAAGGCTATATACAGCAAGCCAATAGCCAAAATCAAAGTAAATAGTGAGATACTCAAGGAAATTCCTCTAAAATCGGGAACAAGGCAAGGCTGCCCACTCTCTCCATATCTCTTCAATATAGTACTCGAAGTTCTAGCCAGAGCAATAAGACAACAAAAGGAGATCAAGGGTATCCAAATGGGAAAGGAGGAAGTCAAATTATCCCTCTTTGCAGATGATATGATAGTGTACATAAGTGACCCTCAAAACTCCACCAGAGAACTCCTAAAGCTGATAAACACCCTCAGCAAATTGGCTGGATACAAAATTAACTCAAAAAAGTCTGTAGCCTTCCTATACACAAATGACAAGCTTGCAGAGGAAGAAATTAGGAAAACCACACCCTTCACATTAGCCACAAGCAATATAAAATATCTAGGAGTTACCCTAACTAAGCAAGTGAAGGACTTGTATGAAAAAAATTTCAAAACTCTGAAGAAAGAGATTGAAGATGACCTGAGAAGATGGCATGATCTTCCTTGCTCATGGATCGGGAGAATTAACATAGTAAAAATGGCCATCCTACCAAAAGCAATCTACAGATTCAATGCAATCCCTATCAAAATAACTACACAATTTTTTAAAGACATTAAAAGTTCAATTCTGAACTTCATATGGAAAAACAAAAAACCCAGAATAGCTAAAACAATCTTGTACAATAAAAGGTGCTCCGGAGGAATCTCCATACCTGATCTCAAACTGTACTATAAAGCAATAGTAATTAAAACATCATGGTACTGGCACAGCAACAGGCTGGTTGATCAGTGGAATCGAATCGAAGACCTAGATATGAATCCACACACATATGGTCACTTGATTTTTGACAAAGAAGCCAAATCCATTCAATGGAAAAAGGATAGCATCTTCAACAAATGGTGCTGGTCTAACTGGAGGTCTATGTGTAAAAAAATGAAACTGGACCCATATTTGTCACCTTGCACAACACTCAAATCCAAGTGGATTAAAGACCTCAACATAAAACCAGAGACACTAAGCCACTTAGAAGAAAAAGTGGGAAAGAGCCTGGAACATATTGGCACAGGAGACAACTTCCTGAACAGAACACCAACGGCCCAGGCCTTAATGTCAACCATTAATAAATGGGACCTCATGAGGCTGAGAAGCTTCTGTAAGGCAGGAGACACTGTCAAGAGAACAAAGCGACAGCCTACAGACTGGGAAAAAATCTTCACCAACCCTACATCTGACAAAGGTCTAATATCCAAAATATATAAAGAACTCAAGAAATTAAACACCACCAAACCGAATAACCCAATTGAGAAATGGGGCTTGGAACTAAACAGAGAATTCTCAACAGAGGAGTATCAAATGGCTGAGAAACACTTAAAGAAATGCTCAACCTCCTTAGTCATCAGGGAAATGCAAATCAAAACAACTCTGAGATTCCATCTTACACCCATCAGAATGGCTAAGATCAAAAATTCAAGCGACACCACATGCTGGCGAGGATGTGGGGAGAGAGGAACACTCCTTCATTGCTGGTGGGAATGCAAACTAGTACAGCCACTTTGGAAATCTATCTGGTGCTATCTCAGAAAACTGGGAATAGGGCTTCCTCAAGACCCAGCTATTCCACTCCTTGGAATATACCCAGAAGATGCTCCAGCACACAACAAGAAACTTTGCTCAACCATGTTCATAGCAGCCTTATTCATAATAGCCAGAACATGGAAACAGCCTAAGTGTCCCTCAGTAGAAGAGTGGATAAAGAAACTGTGGTACATATACACTATGGAATACTACTCAGCTATTAAAAACAAGGAATTCCCGAAATTTGTGGATAAATGGATTGAGCTAGAAATGATCATAATGAGTGAGTTAACCCAGAAGCAGAAAGAATCAAATGGTATATACTCACTTATATCTGCATACTAGCCCAAGGGGCATGTCCCACAAAAGCCTTCACTTACCAGGAAACTGGGACAGAGGGGAAGGCATCCTATTGGGACTCTAAATGAGAGACGCATGGGAGAACAGCAAAATAAAATGATCCAGAGGGTCCTAGAAATCTACAAGTAGAACAATATGATAGGCAGATTTGGGCCCAGGGTTCCCGCTCAAACTAAGGCACCAGCCAAGGACAATACAGGAGGTAAACTTTAAACCCCTTCCCAGATCTAGCCAATGGTCAGAATATTCTCCACAGTTGAGTGGAGAGTGTGATACGACTTTCTCACGTACTCTGGTGCCTCACATTTGACCATGTCCCCTGGAGGGGGAGACCTGGTGGCACTCAGAGGAAGGACAGCAAGTAGCCAAGAAGAGACTTGATACCCTATGAGAATATATAGGGGGACGTAATCCCCCTCAGGAACAGTCATAGGGGAGGGGAATAATGGGAAAATGGGGGGGGGGGGAGGAATGGGAGGATACAAGGGATGGGATAAACATTGAGATGTAACAAGAATAAATTAATAAAAAAAACAGTGATAGTTTGACTTCTTCTTTTCCAACTTTTATCTTCTTGATCTCATTTAGTTGTCTTATTGCAGTGTTAAGAACTTCAAGTATTATATGAAATAGATACAGAGAGTGTAAGCAGCCTTGTCTTATCATTGATTTTAGTGGAATTGCTTTGAGTTTCTCTCCATTTAGTTTGATGTTGGTTGTTGGATTGCTGTATGTAGCCTTTATTGTGTTTAGGTATGTGCCTTATATCCCTGATCTCTCCAAGACTTCTATCATGAACAGATGTTAGATTTTATCAAAAGCTTTTCTCAGCACCTAATGAAGTGATCATGTGTTTTTTCCTTTCTGTTTGCTTATATGGTAGATTACAGTGATGGATTTTTGTATATTGAACCATGCCTGCATCCCTGTTAGGAAGCCTACTTGACCATGGTGGATGATGGTTTCATATGGTCTTAGATTTGGTTTGTGACTCTGAGATTCCATCTTACAGTTGTCAGAATGACTAAGATTAAAAAAACATAAGTGACAGCACATGCTGGTGAGAGCGTGGAGCAAGGAGAGCACTGCTCCATTGCTGGTGGGAGTGCGAGCTTGCATAACTACTTTGGAAATCAATCTGGTGTTTTCTCAGAAAATTGGGAATAGTTCTACCTCAAGACCAAGCTATACTACTCCTGGAAAAAGATGATACACCATACTACAAGGACACTTGCTCACCTATGTTCATAACAGCTTTATTCATAATAGGCAGAAACTAGAAACAACCTAGATGTCCCTAACCAAAGAATGTATGGAGAAAATGTGGTACATTTACAGAATGTAATACTACTCAGCTATTAAAAACAAAGAAATCATTAAATTTGCAGGCAATGAATGGAACTAGAAAAGATCATCCTGAGTTAGGTAACCCAGAACCAGATCCAGAAAGACAAACATAGTTTGTACTCACTTATAAGTGAATATTAGCCATGAAGTACAGGATAGTCATGCTACAACTCACAGACCCAAAGAAGCTAAGTAAAAAAGAGGATCCAAGGGAAAATGTTTGAATTTCACTCAGTAGGGGAAATAAAAGTGACATCAGGAATGGATGGAAGGAGGGAACTGTGTATGAGAGGGAGCAGGGAGGGGAACAGGTGGTGGGGATCAAGTGTAGGGAGAGTGGGGTGAGATGAGGACTGGGAGAGAGAATGGAAACCAGTGGGGGGCATCTCTGGAATAGGGGAGGCTACTGTGAGTCTATGGGGGTGACCCTAGCTGAGACTCTAAGCAGCGAGGGATATTAAGCCTGAAGTGGCCACCTCCTCTAGCCAGGTGGGACTTCCAGTGGAGGGATGTAAGCACCAACCCATCCATAAAATCTTTGACCCGAAATTTGTACTGCCCAGAAGCGTAGGAATAAAGATGGGGCAGAGATCAAGAGAGTGGTCAAACAATGACTGGCCCAACTTGAGACCCACCCCATGGGAGAGAGCCAACCCCTAAAACTATTAATGATATTCTGCTATGCTTGTAGACAGGAGCCTAGCATAACTGTTTTCTGATAGGCTTCATCCATCAGCTGATGGAAACATGCAGATACCCACAGCCAAACAATAGGCAGAGTTTGGGGAGTCTTGTAGAAGAGTGGGAGGAAGGATTGAGGGAGCCTGAGGGGTCAAGGATGCCAGAAGAATATCTACAAAGGAAAATAACCAGGTGTTGGAGGTTGGTCTGGTATATTTTCATGCTAATTATTGATTGCTATCTCTGTGACCCACCTGTACCTTGCCTAAGAATCTAATCTGTTTTACCAATAAAAGGTCATCACACCTGGGCAGGACAAATGGGATAGGCATGGCTAAGGTTGCAAGGCTTGGGAAGACATGGAGGATCTTGTGAGAAGGAGAGTCCAGAGGAGAGGAGAGGAGAAGAAGGTTGTGCCATCATGGGTCAGGTGGAGAATCACATGGCCAGTGTGAATGGAGGCTTGGTCCAGATGATGATAATTAGCAAGTATTTGGGATTATGTTTGCCAGGTAGCTTGATAGAAATTATTAGAAGCAGACAGCATGGGATTGGGGCAAGTATCCCGCACCTGCCCCACTATGGGAAGTGGTTTAGGGGATTAATATATGCCCTGTCCCAGGTTAACTAAGGCTATTTTAAAATATAACAGGTGTCTGTGTCTTCATTGATTGCTAGTGAGTTAGAAAATACAGTCATAATAACAATTATAGGCCTAATAATAAACATTATCAGGCCATACTGGTAAGTTAACTGCAACCACTGGGACCCATGAGGCCTCACAGAGACCAAACCACTAGCAAAAGACCATGTATGGGCTGGACCTATGCCTACTCATATGTAGCAGATGTGCAGCTTGCTCATCATGTGGGTCCCCTAACAGTCTCTGACTCTGTGGCCTGCCTTTGGATCCCTTTCCCTTAGTTGGGCTGCCTTGTCTGGCCTTAGTGGGAGATTCGTGCTGCTGAGGCTTGATGTGCCAAGGTGGGTTGGTACCCATGGAAGGGTATGGGGGGTGCGAAGGTGGGACTTGCAGGAGGGGAGAGAGTTTGCTGTGATCAGATTGTAAAGTGATTAGATAAACAAATTAATGAGAAAATAAGACTGATGTCATACCCTCCTACAAGTCTGAAAGACATCTATTGAGAAGCACTACTTACTTGACCAGATGTTTTACTCATTGGAAAGATATGCTTTCTGTGTAGGATATGGAAAGATGAAAATCTGGATATAGGCACCGAAGTTTCTCCTACCTCCCAGTTCCACTGTTCACTCAGTGAGCTCAAATCTTCCACGGAATTCAGAATGAGATCACTGAGGTAGGGCCAGCTGTGTGCATAGTCTTTGTCCTTCCTGCATCTCAGAATGCCTATGTGGCTTTTTCTTCTGCACATTGCTTTTAATAGTCCCATTCTGATTTTTTTGTTGACAACTGGGGAATCAGGCAAACTGATCTTAAGGAATATGCTCATAGTTGTAACATATCAATGAGAAGCATAGGCTGTATGGGTGAGATTCTTTTCTTTCTTGGAATATTGTCTTCCTGAGATCGGTATTTTAATCCAGGGAAATGCTTCTCAAGATCTGCATTGCATACCTCTCAGCAGCACTATTCCCAGTGTGCAATGTGAGGACTCCTTGCTATAGACCCCTGCTTTGGAAAGGCCTGTTCTGGTCCTATTCTAAGGAGTCTTTGGGATACAATGAGAGATGCCTATCCAGAGTCTGATTCTCAGTGACTTCTGTCTTGAGTAACCCAGGGCAGTTTCTAGAATACCTGCAGGCTCTTACTTGCTGTTTGTTCTTCTATGGGTACATTCTGCTGTTGCTTGACCTATAAGGATGGCCAGGATTCTATACAGAATGGTAGATGATGGAGCCTATACATGATGCCTGGAGGAAACTGTGCATGCAGGACACAGTCTGTGTGTAAGAAGAGGCAGAGAGTAGGAAGAACAGATACCATTCTCCTCCTCTTTCTCCGCCTCTTTCTCCTCCTCTTCTTTCTCTTCTTCTTCTTTCTCCTTCTCTTTCTTTCCCTCCTCCTCCTCCTTCTTCTTCTCCTTCCTCTTCTTTTTCTTCTTCTTTTGGTTTTTCAAGACAGGGAGAGAAGGTCTCTCTGTGTAGCCTTGGCTGTCCTAGACTCACTTTGTAGACCAGGCTGGCCTCAAGCTCACAGAGATCTGCCTGCCTCTGCCTCCTAGTGCTGGGATTATAGATGTGAGCCACTGTCCCCACCTGGGTGTCTTCTTCTTTTTCTTCTCTCTCTCCCTCTCCTCCTCCTCCTTCTTCTTTATACTTTATTTAGATTACATCCTGATTGGTATCACCTCATTTGTATCTTCCCATTCTCACCCCCTCCCTCTTCTACCCTATTCCCCTTCTTTAGGCCTCTGACAGAAGGGGACCTCCTCCCCCACCTTATGACTACAGCCTATCAGGTTTCATCTGGATAGCCTTATTCCCCTTCCTCTGTGTGCCACTGGGCTTTCCCACCAAGGGGAAGTAATCAAATTGGGGGTACCAGCATTCATGTCAGAGTCAGTCTCTGCTCTCCCTACAACTGTGGAGAATGAGCTGTGCGTTGCTAGATATGAACAAGAGGTCTAGGCTTACTGCATTCAGTGACCTTGGTTGGTACAAAAATTTGTGCGGGTCCCCCTGGGTCCAGATCCACCAGCCTTGATGGTCTCCTTGTGGGGCTTTTGAACCCTCTGGGTCATTTTCTGTGTTTTCTGTGTTTATAGTATACTACTACAGGAATCTGTAGGATGTCAGGATTCTAAATAAAGTCCTGATGTGATATTCAACAAATGGTGATACAGAACATATTCATCTACTAAAGTGCTAGTCTGATTTAGATGTTTCAATTGAACATGCTATATGGATCTCTATTGCTGTCTTATGTTGGGCCCTACAAATGTTAGTGGCGACCTTATGTATAGAAACTTTTAAGGAAATAACAGGCTCTGAGCTATTCATGAAATAATTAATCTCTTTACACCTGCCCCTGTGGGCAAACTACTTTCTTCTACACAGAAAACATTTGACACTGGCCTGGGACACCCTCCCCTGCCCCACTCCCTTACCCCAGGAGTCTTCTGCACAAAACTGTAAAACTGTTAAAGCAAATCTCTTTTGCTACCTATTGAAGAAACACATAGTTTAAATTTAAGTGAAAATAAACCTATGATATATTAAAAATATGATATATTAAAATAAAATATGTTATGTGTTTTGATTATATGGACGATGAACTGATTGCATTTGCATTGGCAGGATTTTCTGTGAGCTAAGGAAATACAGTCATGTTAATTTATGTATTAAATTGTTATTTCTAATTTTAATTTTTATTCTTTACATACACCACCTCTTGATAGCAGTTTCCCTTACCTCCTCTTCTCCCTCGATCCACTCCTCCTCCTCTTCCCTTAAAAAAAAAAAAAAAAAAAAAAAAAAAAAAAAAAAAAAAAAAAAAGAGCAGCCCTCCCAGGGATAGTAACCAAACATGTCAAAACAAATGACAATAAGAATAGGCACAATCCCTCACATCAAAGCTGGAGGAGACAACCCTTTAGGAAGAAAGGGATCCCAAGCTTAGAGAAAAGAGTCATATGCACCTCCCCCAACTCTTGTTGCTAGTGGGTCCCACAAGAACACCAACTATGCAAACATAACATACCTGCAGAAGACATAGCACAGACCCACATGGGTCTGTCTCTTCAGTCTCTGTGAGCTCCTGGGTGTCCTGCTTAGTTGAATCTGTGGGCCACGTTCTTATGGTGTCCTCGAGTCCTCTGGCTCTTAGAATCCTTTTTCTGTCTCTTCCCTGTGGTTCCTCTACTTCAACTAGTGCCGGGGTGTGGATTTCTGCATCTGCTCCTATCATTTTATGGACAATACCTCTCTTTTGACAATTGGGCTAGGCACAGATCTATAAGTATAGCAGAGTGTCATTAAAAATAATTTGACATTTTTCTTCTTCCTTCCTTCCTCTTTCTTTCTTTCTTTCTTTTTTTCTGTCTTTTTTCTCTCCTCCTTCCCTCCCTTACTCCCTCCCCCTTCCTTTCTTCTTTCTTTTTTCTTTTTTGTCAGTTATTTTTGGTTCTATCCTGGGTCTCTGGGCTGACCAGCCTCTGGTGGCTGGCCATCCACACGGTGTTAGCTGTGGGCTCCCTCTCGTGGTGAGGGCCTCAAATTGGACCAGTCATTGGTTGGCCACACCCACAAGTTCTGTGCCACCAGTACCCTAGCAGGACTTGCAGGTAGGACACACTGTAGGTTGAAGGTTTTGTAGTTGGGTTGATGCTGGGAGCCTTGTCTGATTATAGAAGATGGCTGGTTTGGGCTCTGTATCTCCCATTACTAGGTGACTTTGCTAGCAGCATTCTCATAGATTCCAGGGAGTTTCTACTGCTGTAGGTTTTAACATTGCTTCTAGATGCACCCCCTTGCCCCCCAGTTCTAGTAATCTATGGCCCTACTCTTTTCCTCCATCCCATCACTGCCTGAATCTGCTGGTTCACATCTCCAGCCTCCCCCAGTTCACCCTAAAAATTTATTCTTTTACCACTTCCCTGGGAGATCCCTGCTTCTCATCCTGAACCCTCCTTGTTATTTAGCCTTTCAGGGCTGGTGGATTGTATTATGATTCTCCTGTACTTAACAGCTAATGTTCATTTATAAGTGATTACATACTATCTTTGTCTTTCCAGGTCTGGGTTACCTCACTCAGGATGATTTTTTTTTCTAGTTCCATCCATTTTTTGTTGGCAAATTTAATTAATGATGTCCTTGTTATTTAACAGCAGAGTAATACTCAACTGTTTAAATGTATCACACTTCCTTCTAGATGTCCCTCGCATCTAGGTTGTTTCCAGTTTCTGGATGTTATGAATAATAAAGCAGCTATGAACATAGTTGAGCAAGTGTCCTTGTGGTAGGATAGGGCATTCTTTGGGTACAGGCCCAAGAATGGAATAGCTGGATCTTGAGGTAGGCCGATTATTAATTTCTGAGAAATAACTATATTGAGTTCCCTAGTGGCTGTACAAGTTTGCACTCTCACTGGCAATGGACGAGTGTTTCTTGTTCTACATTCTCGTCAGCATGAGCTGTCACTTGTGTTATTGATCTTGCTATTCTGACAGGTATAAGATCAAATCCCACAGTCATTTGATTTGCATTTTCCTGATCGCTATGGATGTTGAATATTTCTTTCAGTGTTTCTCAGTCATCTGAGTTTTCTTTGTTGAGAATTCTGTGTTAAGATCTGTACCCCATTTTAATTGACTTATCTAATTTCTTGAGTTCTTTATATATTTTGGATAGTATCCTTCTATTAAATGTGGAGATGGTGAAAAAATTTTCTCATTCTGTAGACTATTTTGTCTAAATGAGGACGTCATTTGCCTTACAGGAGCTTTTCAGTTTCACAACGTCTCATTTATTGATTATTGTTCTTAATACCCATGCTACCAGTATTCCACTTAGGACTTTGTCTCCATGCCAATGTGTTCAAGGCTATTTCCCACTGTTTCTTCTTATTGCATTCAGTGTCTCTAGTTTTCTGTTGAGGTCTTTGAACCATTTGGAATTGAGTTTTGTGCCAGGTGATAAGTATGGATTTGCATTCTTGTACATGCTGACATCCAATTAGGCCACCATTATTTGTTGAAGATGCTTTCTTTTTCCCATTGTGTATTTTTGGCTTCTTTATAAAAACAAGGTGGCTATAAGTGTGTGAATTTACATTCATGTCTTTGATTACACTGATCCATGTGTATGTTTTTTTGGCTAAGACCATGCTGTTTTTTATCACTATAGCTCCATAGTATAGCTTGACATTGGGGATAGTGACACTTCCAGATGTTCTTTTATTGTACAGGATTGTTTTCAGCTATTCTGAGTCCCCTCCACACCATATGATGTTGAGTACTTTCTTTACAAGTCCTATAAGGAATTGTATTGGAAATTTGATGGAGATCCCATTGAATTTGCAGATTGCTTTTGCTGAATGGCCATTTTTACAATGTTAATTCTACTAATCCATGAGAATGGGAGATCTTTCCATCTTCTTATCTCTTCTCCAATTTCTTTTTTCAAAGACTTGAAATTTTTGTCATACTAGTCTTAAACTTGTTTGGTTA
Organism: Acomys russatus; assembly: GCF_903995435.1. NCBI lineage: Eukaryota > Metazoa > Chordata > Mammalia > Rodentia > Muridae > Acomys > Acomys russatus. The sequence continues at coordinate 44,480,051 of NC_067138.1, read as the reverse complement.
GAGTTACCCTCAAGATCTTTTATATTGTTTGTGGCTACTGTGAAAGGTGTTTTTCTCTGATTTCCTTTCTAGCCTATTTGTAATTTGTGTTTAGGAGGGCTTTTGTTTTTATTTTTTGAGATAATCTTGTATACAGCCACTGCACTAGAAGTGTTTATCAGCTCTAGGAATTTCCTGGTAGAATTTTTTTGGGGGTGGGGAAAATTATGTATTCTATCATATCATCTGCAAATGATGATACTCTGACTTCTTTCTTTCCAATTTGTATCCACTTGATCTCCTTTAGTTGTCTTATTGCTCCAGCTTGAACTTTAAGTACTATTTTGCATAGATATGAAGAAAGTGGACAGCCTTGTCTTTTTCCTGATTTTAGTGGAATTGCTTTGAGTTTCTCTCCATTTAATGTAATGTTGGCTATCGGCTTTCTGTAAATAGCCTTTATTATGTTTAGGTATGTCCCTTTTATCCCTGTTCTCTCCAAGACTTTTTATCATGAAGGGGTGTTGAATATTGTCATAGGCTTTTAAAAACATGTAATGAGATGATCATGTGTTTTTCAGCTTGTTTATATGGTGGATCACATTTACTAATTTTCATATGTTGAACTATCCCTGCATGTTTGCTTGATCATGGTGCATGGTCTTTTTGATGTGTTCTTAGATTTGTTTTGCAAGCATTTTATTGAATATCTTTACATCTATGCTCATGAGAGAAATTGGTCTGTAATTCTTTCTTTATTGAATCTTTGTGTGGCTTAGACAACAGGGTGACTGTGGTTTCATAGAACAAGTTTGGCAATGTTCCTTCTGTTTCTGTTTTGTGGGATAATTTGAGTAGCATTGGCATTAGCTCTTCAATGAAAGTCTGGTAGAATTCTGTGCCAAAACCATTTAGCCACCTCTCCCTCTTTTGTTTTTTGGAGACTTAATGACTGCTTCTATTTTCTTAGGTAGTCTAGGTTTATTTAAATTCCTTATCTGATCTCAATTTAATTTTGGTAAATTGTATCTATTGAGAAAATTATCCATTTCTTTTATATTTTCCAATTCTGTAGAGTACAGGTTTTTAAAGTACGAACTAATGATTCTTTGGATTTCCTTGTTGTCTGCTTTTATGTATGTCTCCATTTTCATTTCTGGTTTTGTTAATTTGCATATTCTTTCCCTTTTAGGTAGTTTGGGTATCGGTTTGTCTGTCTTATTGATTTTTCTCAAAGAACTAACTCATTTCATTGGCTTTTTGTATTGTTTTCTTTGTTTCTATTTTTATTGATTTTAAGCCTCAGTTTATTTCCTGACTTTTACTCCTTTTAAAGAGCTTACATCTTTTTATTCTAGAACTTTCAGGTGTGCTGTTAAATTGCTAGTATGTGATCTCTCCACTTTTTTTATGTTCCTGTTCACTTACCTAGATTTTTCATTTCCAGAATTCTCTCAGTTTATATATTGCTCTTATTTCCATTTTAGGTCTTAAACAGTTTTATTTGTACTTTCAACTTTTTGTTTTGTTATTCTTAAGGGATTTATTCATTCCCTACCATTGTTTGCTTGGGGCTTTCTGACTATCATGAAGGGATTTATTAATTCCTTTTTGAGGACATCAATCATCTTCATAAAGTTGGTTTTAAATTCTTTTTTATTGTCCTTCTGCTGTGTTGAAATACTTGTAAGATATCTAGGTTCTGGTGGTGATAATTGCCTTGGATGTTATTGATTGTATTTTTATGCTGGCCTCTAGGCATCTGGGTTTGGTGTAATTATAGGTCTCGGTGCCAATTTCTGAGTCGGTCTTTGTTGGATAGGGGTTTTGTTCCTTGGTTTCTGTTCCCTCTCTGGTCTTCTGGTCTGTGTAGCCTGAGATTCTTTCAGTCTGTGTGGCCTCTGGTAGAGCTGGGAGTGTCTGCTGGGGCTGGGACAAAACAACTAGAAGAGGACCAGACTGGGGATAAGCTGGGGGTGTGCCAAGATAGTGAGATAGTGCAGGAGTTTAGAAGGCTGGCAGCTTACCTAGAGTTTTCCAAGTCTGTGTGGTCTTTGTTAGAGTAGAGAGTCAATGCCCTAGCTGGGGGCTTGGCTTTTGGTGGTCTGGCTTATCTCTGGTAAAGGAGGGAGTCTTAATCCAAGTTGGTCACTGGGTTATGTCTACTAGGAGGGTGGGGAGCTGGAGATAGGGTGGACAGAAGTCAAGAAAGTGGCAAGTTTGGCCAGTGGGCAGCCTACCTGGATTTTTTTGTGGCATTCTGGTAGAGCGTATGTAGTCTCTGCTCTAGTTGGAGGCTGGGGCAAGGCAATTAGGAGGGTGTAGGACTGGGAATAGGGTAGGGGGAAGCCAAGATAGGGAGAGAATTGGAAAGTATGGCAGATAATTTTATTGAGTAAGTCTTGGTTACTTGAAAGTCTACCCTAAGCATTCAAACTCCTAATTAGTGTTTTATTGTCAAATATTTGGCAAAATGATTTGAATAATTAGACAAGTGTGTAGTAGAGGTTCTCATAATATTTTAAATAAAAGACAGACAGTGAGATTCATTCATGTGAAATATATGAGAACTCATAGTAATGGCTTATTATAATTAAGAAATTTTGTATTTGGGCTTTTTTATGTTAATTAAAAATGAACATATTTTAAAGAATTGCTTTGCAAGTGGCTCAAAAAAATCTGCAAATTTTAATTTAAAGAAGTGCCTTATTTTCACACTGCTCTTCTTTAGGTTGACTTCCTCTGTTTCTTTTTAAATATCTATCTCTTTTCTTACAAATGTCATAGTCTTATTTAACTGCTTGATACTTCAGGTTTAAGCAAATGCTACTCTTCAGCAGCTTAGCCCCTGACCTCTGCCTTTGCTTTCAGCACCATCAGACTCATGATTAGGTCAATATTCACTATTTATGCTATTACAACCATGAAAAATACTATTTATAGCTGAGCCATGACATGTTCCATGATGATATTTCCTTTTTGTGAATTCCTTATTTTTCTTGGAGTTAATCACAGGTTCTCCTTTCATTTAGATTATTATATATAACTATTGCTAATTTATGCCTAACTCCTCCACTGTAAAGTTCAATTGTTTCAATAATTCCAGACATATCATATATTTTCTCCCTTTTTTTCTTTTTGTTGATCCTCTGTGCCACTTTATTTTACCAGTTCCTCTGGTCCAATGTGCCTTTAAGTTTTCTCTTCACTGTCATCCTGTTATTGTTTATTATTCTTCAGTTGGATGTTTGTTTTTGGGGTACTATATTCTCCTGCTTCTTGGGTCACAGCCTCATTTAAGGTGAATATATCTTTCATTGGCTTCCTAGAGAAGTGCATGTTATGTATTAGGAAGCTTGTATATCTGAAAGTGATGTATTCCTCTCTGTTACTTTACTGATTGACAGAGCAGTAAATCTGTGTTGGAGGCTTTCCTCTTAAAAGAGTCAAAGATGTTTCTTTATGATTCCCTGGCTCCTAGTGTTATTACTGAAATCCAGTGGCCATCTAATATTCTCTCTTTATTTCTTCCTTCTTTCTTCCTTCTTTCTTCTTCTCCTCCTCCTCCTCCTCACTTTTGTATGTTCCTTCTATTTTGTTCTCATGTTCAGAAATGTCTGAATGACCTGGCTTGAGAGTTAAAAGTAAGTACTTAAATCTATTATGTTGAATATGGAGTGAGGAGTGAGTCCTTTCACACACACTCCCTCCTACTCTCTCTTGTGTGTATTTGTATGTGTTCATGTGGGTGTGAGTGTTTCTGCAGGTGTGTGTAGAGGCCAGAAGATGACGTTGGCTAGATTTGGCTAGAAGAGCTGGCCAGCAAGCCTCAGGGAGTCTCCAGTGTCTGCATTCCTAACCTTGCTCTGTACTCCAGATTACAGGCATGCTTGAAAGATCACTTTCAGGTTCTCAGACTAACAAAACAGGTGCTTTACTGACTGAGCCACTTTCACAGCCTCTTCCATGACCTTTGCTTAAGCTCTTGCTTCCAGGTTCCTGCCCTGACCTCTCGTCATGATGGACTATGACCAGAGCGTGTAAGTTGAAATAAAACTCTTTTCTCCTCAACTTACTTTTGATCATGTTCATTATCACAGTTATGGAAAACAAACTAGACAAGCCACCAGCTGCATGGAATAAGAGGGGACCATGAGGTCTAACTTCTTCCTATTCTCACTTAAGCCAGATATTTTGGTTTTAGGCTCCCTTCATTACACTTTATTGGTGTCTGTCTCTTCCACAAGAGCAATACCTGAGTACTCTGAAAGCTATGACAAGCATATTCATGTTGTCCCTATGCCCTGCTGACATGGGTTTCCACTTTCTCCAGGCCCCTATCATACCTTATTCACCCATCTACATTCCCAATTCGAACATTTTGTTGCCATCTTACTCCCTTTTGATACCTTTGCTTTGTTGATTAATGCCTAAAACCACCCTGTAACTCATTTTAAAGGGAGTTCAGATAATGGTATCCAAGTTTCCATATTTAACCAAATGTCTGAGGACTTTTTTTTTTAAGAGCTTGGAAATTTTCGACACGACCACTCCAAGGTATGGTTAAGCAAAAGATTTTTATTGTAGATAGGAGGGAGAGAACAGCCAGAGGTATCTTGAAGAGTCCAGAAGAGAGAAAGTTGTAGACTGGACATGGCCAGTAGGCTGGACTTCACCATGGGAGGAGAGGTGCAGAGTGAGAAAGAAAGAGAGGAAACCAAGAAAGAGGGCCAAGGAGGGAGCAAGAAAGTGCATAGCCAAAAATAGTAGGCTTATAAGGGAATGAGCACCTGGGGAAAAGAAGCCATAGCTGAAGAAGTTTAAGGTAGTGGGTGGGATTAGAAGAGCTGAGAAGAGCCACCAGTACTTATGATCCCAAGGGATCCTGGAGGGCAGCATGCACTTTGCTGTACAAATAGGCACCATAGATAGCCATTAAGTTTTTTTTTTAGACCTGGAAATAATGTTTTAATCTTATTCAAGATTTTTATGATAAAGATTTTCATTTTTAAGCTGTCAAAACGTTCACACCCCTTAAAATTCAAGACACGCACTTTCTGTTCTTCTCTAAGGAAATACAGAGGGTTTAGTATTGTAGTTAGCTTTATCTGGAGACTTGACACAAGCCAGGAAGAAGAAGCGTCAATTGAGGAACTTCTTAACAAGATTGGCCTGTGGTCATGTTTTTGAGGCCTTTCCTTAGTTGCTAGTTGATGTAACAGACACCTGTGAAAGTGCAGAAGGAGAGGCCAGACCACAGTAGGATTCCTTCTTCAGATACGTCTAGGTTTGTGTCAAGTTGACAAAACCCAACCATCACAGCATCCAGCTAAACAAATCTGCAGTGATGACTACTTGATCCCTATAATTTCTGATCACTCATACATCTTCCTGCATCATAGCTTTTGTGGTTAGTCATGGCTGCTTTTTTCTGTAACCACTTGTCTTTCAGGGTTTACTCCTTACAGTATTGTCCTTGGTTCAGTTATGTCTCTGACTTTAATCAAACTTCAGAAGTCATGCAGAACACTGTCTTAAGGCTACCATTGGCAAAGGATCCTCCTGAAGGGAAGAGGACATTTTTGTTTTATTATGTAGGTTGCTCATGTAAACCCATGATCGCCTGGCACCTGTGTCCTAGTGAAGCAATCCAGTGAGTGTGTGAGTGGGCAGAGAGCCACTCAAGCAGATGGTCACAAGAGGAGGGTCCAAGCACCGTATGATCATCAAGTGTGCTTGCCCAGGCCAGGAGTCCCTGCCAGAAAGTTCCAAATGCTGCCCTTAAAACTGAAGTCTTATTTTAGTAAGGATGCCTAAAGTAGGGAAGAATGCCAGGAGAGAATGGAACAGAAGAGGAACAAACATGGTAACAGGGATCTTTTGGGAATTGGTGTTTGCTCATAAGGTTCTCACTGGGGAAGCTTTGTTCTGGGTTGACAGTTTGCTGTGAAAAAAAGACAATGTGAGTGTGGATGTTCACCATGTTTGCACAGAAGCTGTGTCCTGGGCTCATTGCTTTATCAATTATGACGGTTCTGGAAACACCTGAGGCAACACAAGGCTCTATGGCTCACCTGTCCACAAATAGGAGCTACAGCAGCTTAGCAGGCAGTTAATCTGGGAGGCTTGCTGAGACCCTGGTGGTAAGGCCTCCATTGCCAGTCCCCTTACCTTTTCCTCTGACAGCTCAGAAGCCCCATTGATCCAGACTGGCTTCACTCATCTGCTTCCCAGAGAGGCTGAGGCCTATGCAACGCATTTGGATATTGTAGATGCTCACAGTGAGGAGGCCCTTTAAAAAAAGCTTAGTCACAATGGCTCATTTATAAGCATGCATTTGTCACTCATGTTCAGTGTTCATTTGCAACTCTTCTCTCATATTGTAATATATTGTATGGGTCTAAAAATGCATCAGCAATGAAAACCCAGTTCTATTGTTCATGGGCTTTGGAAATTTAGCAAGCAAGAAAAATCTCACTAACAGGTTTATGAGGCAAATGTAAAAGTGCTGTCTGGAACTCAGGCCAAAATGCTACAGGCGATAAGGAGAGGCCAACACAAACATTCTATTGGTGGCTTCCACCATGCCTATAAGTAATAGACAGTGTTTAAAACAGAGAAGCTTATTAATTCTCTCTTCCTTATACAATGTACATACTGACTATTTAGAAAATACAGATAACCAAATGTAATGAAGTAAAAGTTTCTTTAAGCTTTGTCTTATATAGACATTTGTACTTCATGCTGAGTTATCTACGTCAGTCATTTCTCTGTGCACACTCCATATACATAGACATATCATAAACATAATTAGATATTGTTGTATAATTTAATTTTTTCTCAGTAAATTCTTACCCTGTCTTCTTAGTGTTCAAAGAAGTCCAAGTCAGAAAAACAGTAAAGAAAGAGCAGTCTGCAGAAGCTTTAGGTTAAGCCTTAATATTTAATTTGTTTTTCCAACTGAAATAAAGAATTCCCAAGGCTGGAGTAGTTAAGAGCACGAGCTGCTTTTCCATAGGACGCATGGTCAATTCCAAGAACCCACTTGGCAGCCTTCAACCATTTGTAACTCTGGTCTCGGAGGCATCAGACACCCTCTTCTGGCCCCCTGGCCACCAGGCATGCACATGATGCCCAGAAATTTGTGCAGACACAACACCCATTCTCATAAACATGAAAGTAAATGACTTAAAAACATTTTTAATCCAGGTGTATAAAAGTTTCTCTAGTCATTTTGGAATGTTGCAGCAGCAGTCCCTATTCTGTGAAGTAGGAAATCAACTGTTCACAGACAAAAGAAACTTTTGTAGCGACAGAGGAAAATCCCAACATTTATTGCTTATGCCATATTGATGAAGTAGTATGGAGTTTAGTGTCTAATTTTAAGAGGCATGACAGCTAGATGTATTTAATTTTTTCTATCTTTACTGTTTATTTGTTTTACTTAATTTTCAGTTTCCTTTATCATCTTCCAAGTCTCTCCCAACTCTTTCTCAAATTCATGGCCCCTGTGTTTGTATAATAACATAAATGAATATATAAACACAACCTGCTGCATTCACTTAGCATTGTTGATATATATAATGTTCTTAGGGCTGATCACTTGGCATTGGATAGCCAGTTAGAGGGCTCATCGCTGGGGGATACTGATTTTCCTCTCAGCAGTCCTTTGTACATGAAATTAAGTGTTATTGGTGTGGATGTACCAGTGTTACATTGTTCCTTCCCTTGGCCAAGATTCAGTAGCAGATACTGTGGGGATACATATTTCTACTCCATAGGTAACAATTCTTAGATTGTAGAAAAAAAATGTGTAAGTGCTTGTGTTAATCACAGAGCCAGTGTAAGCTTTTTAAAATGAGAGAATCTGATTGGAAGAGACCTGATAGGCTGTGATCTCATAGTACGGGAAGAGTACCCCTTCTGTCACAGACCTAGGCGAGGGGAATAGAATGAAAGAAGGAGGGAGGGGGGAAACGAGAAGATACAAGTGAGAGGATAACAATTGAGATGTAATCTGAATAAGTTACTAAAAAAACAGGAAAGAAAAAGGTCTACAGAGAAAGTTCAATTTTTTTTCAAGGACCCACTTGGTGATGCAGTAAGCTTTGGAAAAACATTGGACTGGTCAGTTCCTATGCAGTTTGCTGGGGCACACGAACATCTTAGTGGAGAGACTGGGCACTATTGACCCTGGTTACCTCACTCATCTCAGTTGTGATACACGGATTTTTTATTGCTGTGACCTGAAAGAAATGACTTAATAGATGAGGTGGTTAAGTTTGGCTTGTGGTTTCAGAGCTTTAAGCCTATGCTTAGCTGGATTTCTAGCTCCTGGGCCTGCAATGAGGCAGAGCATCATGGGACAGCATGTTGTGGAGCAGAGATGCTCACTGCATGGCAATCAAGAAGCGAAGAAGAAAGTAACAGGAATGACACTATTTTTTTTCTCCTGGCTACCAGCCAGATATGCTTTCACACTGACCATGCAGAGCTTTGGAACTAGTTGCTGCAAAACCTGAAACTATGAGCAGTCTCCTGAGCTCACCGTAGTAAGCCAACTAATATAACATGTCATGTACGCTGTGGGGACCACACACAGAGAAAGACTGGGACATAGGACAAAATATAAACATTTTTCCTTCTATTGATTTAAATCCTGTATTACTGAATGCTAGTTCCTGTGGATATAGCTGTTTCTGGATGCTTATGTCTATGCTATGATCTCATTGTATATTGTTATTCCAACACAAAACTTTTGCCTTATTTATTTATTTGTTTATTTATTAATTCATTTTTACATCCCAATTGCAGCTCCCTTCCTCTTTTCCTCTTGGTCTATCAGGAGCAGTTTGTAAGGGCTCTCTGCCCATATGCATCGCTCTTGTGATCTGCGCTCCATCATAAGAATCACGTGGCTTGCTGAGACTGTGATTAAACAAGATGTTCTGCCAAGTGCATACTCAAGGTCTTCAGACTTTCAGAAAAAGTACACTGTGGCCTCAAGGCTGAGAGTTGATTGAGATTACCCTGCTTTTCCCGTGAGAATGTCAGCATTATCTCCTGATAGCGACGTTCTGCTTTGTTTTCCCATGCCTGAAATGTGTATAAATTGAACTGGTGAATAAAGCAGTACTGACTGCATGCCCTCCTGAGCCTATCCTGTGTTTCCTACTATTCCTTGCCTCAGTTTTTTATTTCTGTTCTTTTATTTCTCAATCCTCACTCCCTGATCTAGGATCTGTTCGATATTGTCCAGAGCAGGCTCTGGCAGTGGTCCTACCCTCCCACCCTGTTCTCTCATTCTCCCTTCCCTTTTCATCAGTTTTAAAAGGGGAAGCCCCCTACAACCCACCCCCACACATCAAGTCCCATCAGTACTAAGCACATCCTCTTCCACTGACACTGTCCTGTGTGATGTAATAATAGAAGGACCCTGTATCAGAAAGATGTGAATGCAAACTGTGGAATTACATAGAAAATAAATGCTTTTGTTACTATAAATATTGTATGGAATTCTGAAGTATATAAGGAATAACTTGATGTGGTCATGTACTTTAGTGTGTAAAAATGTGTGATTTTGTAAAAGAGTCAGTCTTGGATACAAATAATCATAAATGGAGAAGCCACTTGTAATGATGTAAGAACTTACCTGAATGTAAGATGGGACTAAGATGAATGCCTGTAGTTCAGACAGTGGCTCTATTGATGTTGTTATCCATCCATCATGACCGATTACATTAAGAAAGGAAAATGGTGACTCTTGAGGACGCTCATCTGCAACGGTGGTAGCAACATCATCCACAAAATGTTTGCTGTCAACTCTGTCTATCCTAAGATGATGCGCAGGCAGTCAAGTAGTTCAGGGGAGAACTGACTTCTAGCACTGTGGAATTTAGCAAGGGAAGGAGGACAAAGAAGCTAATTCTTCTTCTTGAGATACAGCAGCCGGCACATATTTGACTCCATCCTGTAGCAAGAGGACCTTCACAGCAAAGCGGAGCGTGCACAGCACTGCTTCTATGACCCAAAGCGAAATGGGTTGTTAAAAATGAAGCCACAAGGTAAGGACTGTGGGTGGATACATTGTCAGAAATGTCCATAGGAACATGGCATGGGAGTTGGGGCTGAGGAGGACAGTTCCATGCCTTAGAAGTTTGGGAACAATTATGGTTATCTAGGTTAGACTGAAGACTTCATGGGGCTTAAGAATTCTCAAGTGTGAAAAGTCTATACAATGAAGGACTCTGGAAGCTACAATGGGCTTGTCTGTTTTATTGGAATTTAGACAGATTTTGATTTTGGGGGATACCCCATTCATAAAGGGCTGATTTTGGGCTTAAGAATAGTTTTAAATGAAAGTAGTGTTGCCTGCAGAAATTAATAAATGCTGGAAAGATGTTGAGCTCACTCTACAATTCGGTGTGTTGATTCAATAATAATTCTTGACTTGAAGTATTGAGCAGACTTCAGTCTATTGAATAGGTTTCAAGAATTTAATGGAGATGGCAGAGCTGTAATATGTGTGGGATAATAGTCTATCTCCTTTTGTGAGCACTTGAATGAGTGTATTCAATAATGTCCTCAGAAGACGAAGCCATGAAAGTAATGTAACAACTGTGTTGATCTAGAGAAAGTTGGCTGTAACAGGTGCATTGTGTCCCTGTAGAAGTGAGAGTCAAGTGTGGCTGTGAGGCTGGTGAAATGGGCACGTAGGATTCTTTCCCCAATCCTCTGATAGCAAAGAATGTAATTCCATTAGTACTAGGTGTGGGTTGGCCATGGAAACAAGGTTTTGAGCCTTCACTATGAGTGGCTGATCATTCTTTTCAGTTTGAAGAAGAGGCCTGGGGACTGCTAAAAGGATAAGCAGTGGGTAATTCACTCTTCTCTGAACAGGTTTTAGATAATGGGTTTTGAAACTCTGCTTTGGTTTACACTGAGTTACAATAAATATTTTAAGCAGGGTTAGGGGAGGTCTTGGAGGACTTTTTTGTTAGCCTGATTACATGTGTCAAAGACTTCATCTAATTTCAATTTATTATTCAATGGCCCACCAGGGTGCTTTACAGAAACAAAGACTTTGACTATATGGAATTAAGATTAAAGTGAGGCATGTCTATTTTCCCCTAGTCTATTTTCAGTCATTCACCTAAGTTCAGATCAGAATCCCCAGGTAAAACAGTAATTTGAGTCATTTTATTGACTAATCTCAGGAAGTTGTGCCACTTGGTACATTTTAGCAGATATTAAAGTTGATTCAGAACTCACATTAGGAGGTGCAACGCATTGCCAGCATCCTTTAATCTTCTTGTTGTATAGTCTCTCTCACTTGTCCCCCTTTCTGTCTCTCCCACTGGATATAATCTGATGGGAGGAGAGAGATTGAGAATTTTCAGAAAGGCTCAAAATCATATGTTCACGAGACAAAACCTTTCCCATGAAATGGCTTGTGTCTTGAGTTAAGAATTCGACATTAAATTGGAATTAACTTTGTGGAAGCCTCTTGGGATGCCAGGATTATTTTCCCTGATCTTTTCAGATAACAGAGACACAGGCAGCAGCATCAGTGACATTTTGTAGAGCACTAGGGAGCTAGTCACTTTAAGGAGTGTGAACTCAATGTGCCACATGGTGACTATGTGTTTGCCACACAGTAACGATTTAATGAACCCACATAGTCCACACATTAATCAGCATTTTCCTAGGTCCCTCTATAGAACAGAAGACCATGTCTGGTTGGAACACACAACTAAGGGTCACAAAGTGAGAGGTGTTCCCTGCAACCTAATCGCAGTTATGCCTTTAGATGCAAACAGTCACATATTTCAAACTGGGATATACAGATGAATCAGAAGAACCATATCTTCTGTCCCTACATGCTGGCATGCAAGTTACAGAAGTATGTGACTTAGTCTGGTTATATTTTGAATAGAATCTCAGCAGGACTTCATAAATGGAAGATAGAGCAGCACAGCCAGCCAGTAAGCTAAGGCAAGAGAGAAGGGATTCCATGTGGTCATACTTGCTACCCAGATGTCTTGTACACAGGGCTGACTGATGGGGCTACCCTACTGAGGGGGAATGAATCACCACTGCCCAAACAGCTTGGGATACCATGCATATACTGAGAGAATATGAAGAAACTTAGTGTTCACATAATACAGCCCTGGGAGATAACGGTAGGCTTCCAAGCAGACCCCGAATGATTTGAGGGCAGAGAAGAGTACCTGTGCTGTGTTTTTATTGTGGTTATAGGGTAACTAAGGTATGCTATTATACTATAGAGTAGGCTTTCTTTTTTTGAACTTCTCACCAGCATTAAAAGAAGGAACACTGGGCTTTGTCATTGGCTTCCGAGGTGTAGGGTGGAAATCTAAGAGAGGTAAGAGGTTGGGGGGCTGTCAGTGAGCAATCATAAAAATGATCGTAGATACAGTCTCAGGGGTCTATGTGGAAGAGGGAGCAGGAAGATTGTAAAGAGACAGAGGTGGTGGATGCCTCCAAGGAAACAGTGCTTTTTAGACACAACAGGACTAATGGATGTATGAACTTACAGAAACTGTGCCCACATGTACAGAACCGGCATAGGTTCAAGCTAGACAAAATCTCGGGTGGAGGGGGAAGTGGACACAAAGTTCTAGTCTTCTTTAGAAACTATTGGCAATTGGTACTTCCAGGAAAGAGAAAATCAGTTTTCCTAAATGGAATGATACTCCAGAGCAGATGTCATGTTCAGGATAGCATAAAACAGACTCCGTATTGAATATTGTTGCCTTTCTTCCTTCCTTCCTTCCTTTCTTCCTTCCTTCCTTCCTTCCTTCCTTCCTTCCTTCCTTCCTTCCGTCCTTTCTTCTTTCCTTCCTTCCTTCCCTCCTTCCTTCCTTCCGTCCTTCCATTATGGTTTGGTGTCTTTGGTTTTATGTATGTATGTATGTATGTATGTATGTATGTATGTATGTATGTATGTATTTTTGAGAGAAAGAACATGAAGTTGAATGGCTAGGGAGGTGGGTAGCATCTGGGGGAACTTAGATGAAGGTAAAGAATATAATCAAAATATTGAAAAGTACTAAAAAAGCAGCAATAAGAAAAAGAAATCTGAGATAGCACCAGATAGATTTCCAAAGTGGCTGTACTAGTTTGCATTCCCACCAGCAATGAAGGAGTCTTCCTCTTTCTCCACATCCTCGCCAGCATATACTGTTGCTTGAATTTTTGATCTTAGCCATTCTGATGGGTGTAAGATGGAATCTCAGAGCTGTTTTGATTTGCATTTCCCTGATGACTAAGGATGTCAAACATTTCTTTAAGTGTTTCTCAGCCATTTGATATTCCTCTGTTGAGAATTCTCTGTTTAGTTCCGAGCCCCATTTCTCAATTGGGTTATTTGGTTTGGTGGTGTTTAATTTCTTGAGTTTTTTTTTTTTTTTATATATTTTGGATATTAGACCTTTGTCAGATGTAGGGTTGGAGAAGATCTTTTTCTAGGCTGTAGGCTATTGCTTTGTTCTCTTGACAATGTCTCCTGCCTTACAGAAGCTTCTCAGTGTCTGGCGCTATCTCAGAAAACTCAGCTATTCCACTCCTTGGAAAATACCCAGAAGATGCTCCAGCACACAACAAGGACATATGCTCAACCATGTTCATAGTGGCCTTATTCATAATGCCAGAACATGGAAACAGCCTAAGTGTCCCTCAGTAGAAGAATGGATAAAGAAACTGTGGTACACTTACACTATGGAATACTACTCAGCTATTAAAAACAAGGAATTTCCGAAATTTGTGGACAAATGGATTGAACTAGAAATGTTCGTAATGAGTGAGTTAACCCAGAAGCAGAAAGAGTCAAATGGTATATACTCACTTATATCTGGACACTAGCCCAAGGGATATGTCCCATGAAAGTCTTCACTTACCAGGAAAGTGGGACAGAGGGGAGGACATCCTATTGGGACTCTAGGTGAGAGAAGCATGGGAGAATGGGGATAGAAGGATCCAGAGGGTCCTAGAAACCTACAAGAAGAACATTATGATGGGCAGATCCTATGATCATATACAGGGGGAGGAGGTCCCCCTCAGTCACAGTCATAGGGGAGGGGAGTAGGGTGAAAGTGGGAGGGAGAGAGAAATGGGAGGATACAAGGGATAGGATAAAAATTGAGATGTAATATAAGTAAATTAATAAAGTATATAAAAAACTAAAAAAAACCCCATCCTTCCAAAACTCCTAATTATGATACAGCAGATTACTTCAATTTTTAAATTATTGACAACTTAAGGTGGTACACACCTTAAATCCCAGCACTCAGGAGGCAGAGGCAGGTGGATCTGTGAGTTTGATGCCAGCCTGGTCTACAGTGTGAGTTCCAGGACAGCCAAAGCTACACAGAGAAACTCGGTCTTGAAAGAAAGAAACAAACAAACACACAAACAACAAATGAACCAAAATTAGAAGAACATTAATCTAGGAAAACAGTAATATAGGTCTTCCTCTTGCACCATAGCATAAAATTGTGATAGACCAATCACTGTAGCATGGATGAGAATTTATCGATAAAAGACACCATGCCCTGATGGTTTTTGTTGCTAAGGATTAGCTAACTTTTAAAGGCCCATTTTAACATGAAGCTAATATGGAATTAAGGGATGATGGGAGTCACCTCACTCACTTACTCTTAAAGAAAATACACCAATTGCTTCATGCATTAACACAAATGAAAGTTTATTTAAGAAAAAAAAAGTACCATTAATCTTAGTATAGTAGGGTGTCAAAGAGTAATCGCCCCATGGAGTCACGTTTATTTTAGAAATAAAAAAATGGTTCAATAAAGAATCTGACAAAATTTTCATACCAACAGATTAAAGGAAATAAAATATATAATTTTATAATTATATAAACTATACCAAATAAAAATTTAATAGCCACTACTTAGCAAAGCTCTGAAATTGGAACAGATGAGACTTACTGGAAAACAATAGGCTAATTACCTCCAGTCAATAAAAACAGAGAAGCAGTTGAGGGTACTTTCATCAGAAACATAGACACTTGGCACTAACTCATGTGCCAATTACTCACAGCTCCCTTCTTTAAACCTGCCATTGCTGTATTCCTTTAGCATTAGACATACACAGGCTAACATCATATGTCACAGCCACTAATATTTTTGTCATTTCCTTAAAAATATATTATTTTATTTTTAATGTTAGCCTACAAAGTACCAAAATCCCATATGAGATTTTCAAACTTCCTTCATTTTGAATGATTCTACTCTCTTCTTCCTATTTCCTTTTCATAACTATACATACCCTTTTGCCCCGAGTAGTCTACATTCTTGGATCTATTGTGTCCTCCCTCCCTCCCTCCCTCCCTGAAAGCTTATTTTATTTTATTTATTCATTTTCTTATTTTCATGGAACCTTTTCCAGCTTTCCTTCCTTTGCCCATATTGACTTCCATCTGGATGCCCATATTTAATAACTAGAGGCTAGAATTTCCAAATGAGAAAAGATATGGTATTTTCTTCCTAAGCGTGGGTTACCTCATTTAATGTAATATTCGCAATTTCATCAATTTTTCTGAAAATTCCATAATTTTTCCTCACAGCTAAATAAAATTCCATTGTATATTGGTAGCAAATTTTTATTATTTCTTTGTATGCTGAGGACCCCTAAGCTGACTCTCTTTCATAGGTATTGTGAACAGAGTAAACAGAGTAACAGTGGACATGAGTGTCACTGTCTCAGCTGTACATACAAAGGCCTTTGGGTAGATGCTTAGGATTCATATAGGTGGGTTCTTTATTGTGCTATGTATGTAGGTTGTATGCAGAAATGTATTTCCTGTATCTGTGTCCGATAGTTATATTTTTAGCTCTTTGAGTAGCTTCCATACTTATTTCCACAATTTCTGTCCCAGTTTACATTCCCACCATCAGAGAATCAGTGTTTCTCTTTCCTCCTCACATCCCCACCAGCATTTGTTGTAATTTGTAGTCTGGGTTGAGATCAAATCTAAATTTACAGTCTCTGGTGGTTAGAGATACTGAACACTTTAAAAAGTATTTATTGGACATTTGCATTTCATCTCTTGAGAATCTCCGTTCCGATCATCTATCTGCCCAGTAATAGCTTTCAATTTTGTTTTTTTGTTTTTTTCTGGAGTTTACTTTTTGCAGTTCTTTATTTAGCCTTGACATTAACAGCTTATTTGAAGTATAGCTGGCAAAGATATCTTCCTTTATGTAGAATATTCAGTGTGATGATTGCTTCTTATCCAGGTGCTTTCTACTTCTTTAACTTTTTTAATTATGTATACAGTGCTCTGCCTGCATGTGCACCTGCATGCCAAAAGATGGCATTGGATCACATTATAGATGGTTGTGAGCCATGTGGTTGCTGAGAATTGAACTCAGGACCTTTGGAAGAACAGTCAGTGCTCTTGACCTCTGAGCCAAGGACAATGCATATAGTATACCTAGACCCTGCTGTTCAGATCTGGCCAAAGGATAATTCATTGTCCATGGTTGTGGGAAGATTGGTGACTGCCTCTGACATGAACTCTGGTGCTCCTGATTCGATTACTCCTCCTTGGTGAGGAGGCCCGAACACACGGAGGAAGGGGAAGCAGGGTATCTGGATGAGATCTGATATACTGTGGCCATATGATGGGGGGGGTCCCCTCTGTCAGAGGTCTAGGGGTGGGGAATAGGGTGGAGGAAGGAGGGAGGGTGGCAATGGGAAGATACAAGCAAAGGGATAACATTCAGGATGTAATCTGAATAAACTATAATAAATTAAAAATGTAAAATATTCAGTATGGAGCCAGGCACAGTGGTGGCACACCTGTAATCCCAGCACTCAGGGAGGCAGAGGCAGGTGGATCTCTGTGAGTTTGAGTCCTGCCTGATATACAAAGCAAGTACAGGGCAGAGTCAGAGGTATACAGAGAAACCCTGTCTCGAAAAACCAAAGCTGAAAAAAGAAATTTAGTACGATACTTAGAAAAGGATGACAAATATGAATTGACTTCATAGAAAGACAAAAGAAGGGTTTCCTTAAATTATCATCTCCACTTTCTCCTATTTTTACTCACCAAGATTTAGAAAAGCACTCTAAATCCCTCACTGATCACGTGTCTCCCCAACCCTAGACAACCATCAGTTTGCTTTCTCTGTCACTAGGGATTTGCTTATTATGGATATTTTGTACAAAATAAACCGTATACCATGTGGCTTTTCTGTGTCTAACTTCCTTTATCCAGGATTATGTCAAGGTTGAACCACACTGTACAATGTGTCAGGGTTTTATTCCTGGGGTAGAAGGTGGCGGTGATGTTTATGGCAAAGCACTGAGACCTTGGGTTCAACCCTCAGTATTGAAAAAACAAAACCCAACAAAAATATTTGTTTTTATTGCCTAGTGGCATTTCACTGAAGGGATATACCACATTTTGTTTTAACCATCCACTCATTCACTCATGGACGTTTGAGTTGTTTCTGACTTTTTACTAATTCTCTCACAAAATATTATAGTGGGTTTTGTAGTGGATTTTATAGTGGGTTTTACTAATTGGTCACTTTATTTTTATAGTGTCAGCTGTCAGGGAAAATTACAGATACTATATTAACACTGTAGGTTGGCTCCAATGAGCCTTTTAAGTTCTTTTCTCAGAACTACTTTTGATAGAGAAAATAACAAATCAAGAATATGGAGTGTGGGGGAGTGGATACAAAGGGAGAATTGGACCCCAAAATAAACACTATTGCCTACACTTTGCCTGGTGTCAATGAATCCATAGGCAAATTTCTAAATTCATCTAAGATATTGCAATCATTTAATCTCTGTGTCTAGTTAGGAAATTTTTTTACTTTGCATGCTGGTAAATAAACATGAAGGGTTGAAAACTAACACACAAGTCTTTTGCTCTGTTTTGTATTATTTGGATTTTTTTGAGACAGGCTTATACAATGTAACTCTAACTGGTTTGGGCATTTGTGTATGAACCAGACTGGCCCCCCAATATTTGGTTATTCTCTTTTGTCGGCCTCCTCAGTGCTGGGGCTATAGGCATGAGACACTATGCCTGACTTATATCCACCAAGTCTAGAAGATATATTTTATACCAGTGCAATCAATTCCTAAGGAAACAAACTTCTGTTTTTATTTGGTTAGCCTGTATAATGTTTCATAAGAAGAGTGTCCTATTTACAAATTATAAAGTAACAGGAGTCCATTAAAAAGAGAAAAAAAGAAAAGAAAACCTATTCTCTGATGTTTTGCTTGTGTGTTTTATTTATAGAGATCTATTTTTAACAATTATCAGGAGTCCCGTCCTCCCCCGCTGCCCCCCCCCCCCCTGATGTCTTAGCTTTGGTACCAAAGTTGAAGAGATGAAGCCATTCGACCTGTACTGCCATCTAGTGAAAAGTTCCTTAAATTACAGCAAGTACTACGGGTCTTGGGTCCATGACTTTCCAATTTAGGCTCTATTTCAAAGGATTTGCTTTTTGGATAGGTACTGCTTAGAATACTAAAGTTTTTCTGATAAAAGTGATTAGTGTCACTATGGTGGATGGACTGTGGTTACTCAGTAGAATTAAGGTTTATCAATCACTCATTCCTCTGTGTATGTGTTGTACTTATCTGTGAGTGGTAATCAGCTCTATTGTTTCCTCTGAATACTTGGATATGGACTGTAGATAGTTTATAAAGTTTTAATTTTAGCAAAACTGAAGTCAAATAATTTATGAATAATTCTTCCGTTAAGAATTTGTTTAAATAAAAAAGATAAATCTTAAGACATCAAAAAATTTGGAAGGGTACCTACTAAGATTAACTGAAACATGAACAGATACTAACATTTATAATATCAACAATAATTAACAGCTTGTAGCCTTAATATAAAAATATAAAAGACTCTTATATGTACCAATGATCTGTAAATTAAAATTATATTTAGATTATATGGTGACCTGTGAAAATGTTTGTGTATGTGCCTACATAGTCACACTATTTCATATAAAGTATACTTAGTGAATGCACAGTTGTATTGTATAACTCTTATGTAATTGCTCATTAAGCTATTTAGTTGTAAAGATAAGTTGTGAATAATAAAATGCCATGCAATATTCCCCAAAAGTCTGTTGGGCTTACTAGAAAATATTTTAGTGATGGCTTCTATCAATGCATAACTGATTTGTTTAGTATTAGAAAAAGTTTTGACCAACAGAAAGACAAGGGTAAGAAATCTCTAACAGTGTTATTTTCATGTAATAGTTGATGCTAAGGATAGTTTATTCAGCTTAGCCTGACAGCCTGGTTTGGTTTACTGCTGTTCTTTTGCCACCATCTCAGTGTTCATCAAATGCTGGTGAAATGAGTGAATGAGCCATGAATGTTTAAGCAACAATATGTTCAGGGTACTTTAACCTCAGAGAATGATTTTCCTTAACAGTTTCCTGTGTACTCCTCTGAGACTTCAAATGTCTATATTTACTTATATTGCTTAGAACAAGGTCCTGCTCTGTGTGCCCTGCATAGCACCACCTTACACCATTGCTACATTCACGTGCTTACACCTACCTTACTCTCGCATAGCAACTACATGAACATGAATGTTTTGGTAATGTGGGTTTATTCACAGAGAACTGTTTTTAATGATAACAAGGAGGCCAACAGTGAGTGTAATGTCCTGAGTCTGTCAGGAGAATTGAAGAGATGTGAACCTTTCTGGTCTGTTTCCAGTGTTATTTCTCTCTTTTTAAACAAACAAACAAACAAACAAACAAACCATAAAACAGAGCAATAAACATCTGTGTAAGTGTGTACACATTTGTGTATAAGTATATAAATAATATACATATGTATCTATATTTATGAATATATTTGCAGGTGTTTAAAATAAGTGTGGAAGTAGAATTTATGTGTCAGTGGAAATAAAATCACATCATTAAATCTCCTTCAGGAATATATATGAAACTATGTCTATATGTATATATACACATACATACATACACACACACACATACATGTATATGTAATATGTAATTGCTTATCCTTCAACATTACTGCTTAATGAAAGGTTTAATTTAGTTGAAATAAGAATAAATGGAATAATTGTTATTTAGCCAGATGACTAACATTTAGAATGTGACTGGTCCATGCTAAGAAAAATATCTGATAGCAAGACACCTAGCCCCTTTAACAGGGATTTATAAAGTTAATATGTTGTCAGTGTTGTACTAACTTTTAAATATGTATTGTGTTGAAAGTTTCATTCCAAGAAATACATTTTGATTGTTTAAACTGAAAACCTTCAAAAAGAAAACAAAAATTCACAGGATTCATTGTTTCAAAAATTATAGTAATATTTTTTTTGCAAATAATGTTTTGCAAATTTAAACTTTCCCAAATAAACTCTACTAAAATAATAACATTTTGTTACTTGTTAAACCGATTACAAGGCAAAAAGTTTTGCCTTGTATAAAGCAGACTAGACATAAGTCCTACTTTTCAGTTTTATTAAAAATCAGTAACAAAATTAACATTTGTATTTTATATTCCTGTTGTCTCTTTTATATATTAATGAATCATAAGAAAAAGATACAGATAAGGCACGTTATTTGGGTATGTTTATTTTCTTGATTTTTCAGTTTGGTGGAAAGGCAAGGGTAACATTTGCATTTTGCATTGCGTAATGAGAACTACACAAAGCCATTGCAGCTCACGTTAAAGACAGGGTGGCATGTTTTCAGTTTTAATGGGGACACTGCGCAAAGTTCCAATTCTTCCTGACATCTCTTATAGCCAAATAAACGCAGTCTAGGTTGGAGTGTCTATTATGAAAATAAAAGGAGAGCAAGTCAATTATATTTCAATGGCTGAATAGCCAGAGGTCCTCATTAAAATGATCAGGAAGATTGCAGCCTTGCCCTCTTCTCGGTGCAGCTACTGATTAAGTCGTCTGAGAGTGACATGGCCTTTTGGGGGAGCAAGCCAGAGTGTATACCGAGCCAGAATTTGTTGGCCTTTCTGAAAGTGAAATGCTTACTAACTTGAGGAAGAATGCTTTCCCATTTAGGATGATAGCATTTAGACTGTATGTGTGAAACAGTTAAGGTGACTGTGTAAAGAAAGGGTTTCCTTTGTGCTTTGCTGTAAGCAATGCCTGCCGATACAGGAAAGATAGGAGATGCTTCCCTACACATCCAACCCAGTCAGAGCTAGTTCACCAGCATACATTCAAGATCCAGCAAAATGAGTGCACTGAGGGAATATTCGGTTATGAATTCACTATTGTTCTTTTCTTTTTAAATGTTCTAAATACTCATTTTAGGGGCTTGTGGGGGGAAAGTATGAAATACTCTAAAGAGAATCATTATTAGTGTTCTTCTTTCCCACTCACAGGCAGAAAAGATGGCTTAATTTAACTTCAAGCAAAGCAAGCTCATAGCTTAGAAGAACAGAAGCTTTGCTTGAGTTTCATTTTTTGTTTTATTTTTGAAATATATTTTATTAATTTATCCATATTACATCTCAATTGCTATCCCATCCCTTGTAGCCTCTTATTCCTCTCTCCCTCCTGCTTTCCCCCTACTCCCCTCCCCTATGACTGTGACTGAGGGGGACTTCCTCTCCCTGTATATGCTCATAGGGTCTCAAGTCTCTTCTTGGTAGCCTGCTATCCTTCCTCTGAGTGCTGCCAGGTCTCCCCATCCAGGGGACATGGTCAAATATGGGGCACCAGAGTACGTGTGAAAGTCAGACACCACTCTCCACTCAACTGTGGAGAATGTCCTGTCGATTGGCTAGATCTGGGTACGGGTTCAAAGTTTACTGCATGTATTGTCCTTGGCTCGTGCCATAGTTTGAGCAGGACCCCTGGGCCGTGATCTGGCCATCATGATGTTCTTCTTGTAGGTATCTAGGACCCTCTGGATCCTTCTATTTCTCCATTCTCCCATGCTTCTCTCACCTAGATTCCCAATAGGAAATCTTCCGCTCTGTCCCACTTTCCTGGTAAGTGAAGACTTTCATGGGACATGCCTCTTGGGTATATACTCACTTATATCTGGACACTAGCCCAAGTTTCATATTTTTTAACAGGTGGAAGTGACAGCCTCAGATCCCGTTAGCTTTCAATGTTCAGGAGTTAATGGAGCCACACGCCTTAAGTAGGCATCGATGTATGTGTTAACGTTTGAAGGCCTCTAACTCTCATTAAATTTGAATTCTTAATACTGAGTGTGTTTATGTTTAAATGGAATATTACAGCATTTCTAACTGGACTCAAGCTCCCATAAAAAGTGACAGACTTCTTAGTTTTTCAGTAACAGTGATGTGAACCGTGGCTAAGTTTTATGATTTCTATCTTTTCACAGTCAATTGATTCTATTGTTTAGAAGAAGGATTTTAGCATTATAAACACAAACAGTGCTAGGACATGTTAACATTTATTGACTTCATTTAATGTGGTTCAAGTAAATGAAATTCTGTTAAATAGTTAGGTCAGTTAAATAATTACCATTAAGTGTGTGTGTGTGTGTGTGTGTGTGTGTGTGTGTGTGTGTGTGTGTACACTGATAGTAGCTGAGGCTATACTCTCTCTCTTTGTCTCTCTTAACTTGATTGGTTAGTTGGCAAAACTGTTAATTTTGATGTAACAAAAAAGAAAAAAATTATAGCTGAATTTTCTCTCAATTAGGCTTTACTTCAGCATTCATCATTACAATTATGTGAGATAAGGCTTTACTACTTGATAGAATGTTGTGAATGTTATATCTATTATACTGAGGCTGGGGAGGAATCACGGATTTTAAGTGAATTAGAAGCTTTAGGATTGATTTTCTTTATTCTAAGATGAAAGAGCCAAGCTAGAACTCTCTAATGCTACAGTTTTGTAATTTTATTTCTGCATAACTGCACTGCAGAGCTGACTGAAGTATTCAGGGAGTTTCAAAATAGTAGTGTATTGTGCAGGAAAAGTGAGCTTATCAATATGGTGTTCGCTCTCCTGATATGGAACTCAGGTTAAAGAAAGGAAACAATGGTTTGTTCCTGGTGTGAAGGAACCTATTATATACTTCCCAAATACACCAGATAATTTAAAAGATCCCAGGATTATGACAATATTCTTCTTTCATGTAGTTTATGCATTGATTAAATAAAAATTGAAGAATGTCTGTGTCATTTTGTACTGAAAGGTAAACATCAAAATAGGCTCCCATGTCTACACTGTGTCTGGTTTTAGGGAATGCATGTTTTCTTTACTAAACGTTTTCATATAGAATTAGGAGAATTGTTGCAGAAACACACCCCATATTAGTTTGGTTTAGAAGAGCAAGGATGGATACAAGGCCAGTGTTTTCCAAAATATACCCAAAGTGAATCTCTCTTTTGTTACTGTACTTTTGTTTTTGAGCCAAGGACTTTCTATAGACAAATCTTTTCATAAGGTCACGGTAACCCTGCCTCAGCCTCCAGGGTGCGAGTATTATGGGCATGAGCCGCCACACTTGCCTCTATAACATCTTTACACATGCTCCTGAGTAAAGAGACTCTGCTGGGGTGTTGCTATGCCTCATTGACAGACACATTTATGTCTTTTCCAAGACATTTTTAAAAATCCAAACATGAACTGCATTATTTAGAACTGCACACGTGTATAACGCTGTTGCTGTGAGGTGTCACAAAAGAAACAATGAATCAAACCGCTTCTAACGTGTTGTTCTCCTTGAAGTGAGCAGAGGCAACAGGCATGGCCTAAGGTCGGGCCAGTGCCTGCTTACTGGAACGAGTGAGACTTTGCCTTGTAAGCATGAAGAAGAAATGGAAGCAGCAGTCCTGAGCAGCAAGCAAAGATTTCCTTGTGTGATGCAATGTTATAACCGTGAACGGATTTACGTTAGAAGATATAATATTATGTCACACTAGCAATTATTGCCATCTTGTTCCTGCTACTTTGAAATATTTAATCCATTACGTACTGCTGTTAGGGACTCAACACTACCGTGAAAGCCAAAATGTTTAGAGAGATTGCTTACTGCTATACTTTACTTCAAGAATAAAAATTATCTTGAGGAGATAATGACATAATGATATAGTCAGATAATTTTTACAAACAGGTAAGCTAAATGGGTTTCTGTATTGTGTAGAATTTCTTAAAAATTTAAATATTACAATGCTCACATTTTCCAAATGTATTTTCTTTCCTCTCCCTTTTCCTCTTCTCCCTTTTTTTGCTCTTTTTTTACTCATTCCCCCTCCTCCTCTGCTCTTTTCTTCTCTTCTCCCTCCTTTATTTTTTTTAATCCTTTCCCCACATTTCCTCCTTCAGAAAAAACAGTTTTTGAAAATTTCTCTGATATCTACTTTTTGTCTTCCTTTTTGCTCATTAAACAGAATAGATTATAAAGGACTGTTCTACTAAAGGGGCCTGCAGCATTCTTGGACAGTGTCCCTCATTCTTCTTTGAATATCTCAGTACAATCATTTGGACTGACTTAAATTTAAACCTTTTTACTTTGTCTGAATATTTACTCTTAAAATTATAATTTTATCCACTTTTAACTATATAACTACATAGTGTTACTTCTACTTAAATTCTTGTGAAATAAATGTTCAGAACATTTATATTTTGTTGAAATAATATACACCCAAGTTGAATTTCTTGAGTGATACTGACGGTAAAACTGGGAAAAAGAAATAGTCGTAACAACCCAAAGTTTTAATTTCTTGTCTCTTTTTTCAATATCTTATTCTCATTTTAAAGATAGCATCGTATTTTTTGCAAGATGCTAAAAATTTAAAAATTGGAGACATTTTGTAATATAGGACATTATATGATAATGTTCTTGCTGGGAAATTAATGTATTTTAAAAGTAGCCATGACTATCTCCAGACAACCTAATGGTAGCAATGAGCTCTCCATCCTGGATATCCTTAGAATAATTGGCTTTTTAGTTGATTCGACTAACTGACAGCTGAGCCACTAATAATTACCTATGGCATGCTTTATTTTTGATTTTATATTAGAATAGTCTCCCAATAAATGAATACATAGATATTAAAGAAGCATATTTGACTGTATTTGAATGCCTTGCTCTTCATTTAAATAATTCTCTGTGGAAATATGTTCACACATCAATAACTACAGAGGAGACTCTTTAATTAAAGTAAAAGCAGCATGACCAAGAGACCTCTTCATGGCTAAACAATTGTGACTTAAAATAGTATATTAATTTTATCAATTTACCAGGATATCATTTCAACTTCATGACAAGCTTTCAGGTTTATTTAGGGACAGTCATGGTCCGTAGTGTTATGTTCTTAATAACATATGCTTTACAGTGTTCTCCTACAGACAGTGAATTCTAACCACTGTAAGTCTTTTATTCATGTGTAATAAGGTATTTTAGTAGGAACTATTCCTACATCAGTAGATCTAAACTGAGCCTTTGCTCAGTCAAAATGCCTTGCAAGACAACCTATGAATGCACTACATTCATCAGCTCAGAAATGAGGTAAGCTGAATTTTTTAAAAAAAGGAAACAAAATATTGGAATGTTATTATCTTAGTGATTCTATTTTATTGTTTAATTTTATCAGAACACTGCATTTGCATATTTAATTGTATTTTAAAGTCATAAGCTTTTGTGCTTAGTGTATGCTGTTTACAAAAAGTGTGTTTGGAAAAAGTGGTCACACTCAGGGGATGTCTACATATATAGATACGATGGTAGATAGGAAAAGTGCACAGAAATGTAGATGCTATAGAGGAACCAAGTAACATAAAATACTTTTGGAGAGTTTAAAGTCACAGTCAATATCTATATAAATGGCCACCATGTTTGTTTTGCTTCGTCCCCCCACATGGGATATTGTTTTTAGGCTCATGCATAAATTGTAACAAAGTGCATTATTTAAAAAAGTTTACAGGCTGTTGACTAATTATCAAATGATTGTGTTGATTTAAGGCATTCTTTGGTAGGAGCATGACTGCCTTTCTAGATTTCCGTAAGCTATAGTTTGCCCATCTGTACATGTACACTGTGAGATAATGTGCACCTCAGTATTTTAGTGCGTTACTAGAATGTATCTTATGGAAAGAAATTTTGAACATACTTATCAGAACATATAATTATCTGTGTAGATAAATATAAATAGAGAAACCATGACATTTGCTCTTTCATTTACATTTGGAACTGTAGAATGTGTAAAAATATTCTCTAAATACACTTTATGGCCTTGTGGATGGAAATAAATTCATAATCACCTTCTCTGGTAGTTCTTAACTGGCGGTGATTTTTGCCTCCCAAGAGGAACTTTGTTAATGTCTGGAAACCTTTTTAGTTGTCATGTCTGAGGAATTGTTACAGACATTAAATGAGTAGATGCCATCAGTGCTGCTAACAACTTAACACTTGGAGGACAGTCTTCAGTCTTCAGAACAATTATTTGGGCCTGAATATCAGTTTGGCTGGAATGGAAAACCCCCAGCCATTTCCAGCTATTGCTCTCCTAAGTAGCACATCTTTCATGTGAAAATGCTTTTCAGTGTTTACAAAAACCAGTGTCCCAACTATGAAACACTCCAGTGCATTAATTCTCTTTTCTCCATCTTTATACATAAAGAAGAAACTGTTATCCACCTGTTAAAATGGATAATGAGGTAATAAAGACTTAAAAAAGATCAATATTGCTTTTCATCTGGTAAAGTTAGAAGTCTAAAACCTTATTATCATTATACAAATATCTCAAAACATTTCTAAGAACATCTTCATATTAGGAAATGCACAAGATCAATCATAATTAATTTTTAATAGAAAATTGGTTTTATATATTTATTTTATATCATGTTTAATTTTTGGGTTTTAAAAATACATGGCTTTTCCCAGCTCAACTTTTCCTTAAGAGATGTGAGACTTGTCACTATTAAGGAGGGAAAAGGCTATTTTAAACAACTTCTGCAAAATATTTCATGCAATGGAGATTGTTATATTAAATAGCAACTTCATAGATAAGTCTGTTCAATGCCAACATAAATTTGATTGTACATTTTTAAATATCATTGGCTTAAAAAGCTTAGTTTTGTATTTTATGCTAGAATAATTACTATCAAGTATACAAGGCTATTTATAGTTATGCTTCAATTATTTTTTTTAAATACAAACAAGTTTAAAATGGTAAATTAAAAGCAAGTTACTAAAAAGCTACAGAAGGTATGTGGAGCTTTGCATATGATGCTACAAAATAATGTGCTTCAAATAAAAATTTAATTGTCAAACTCTTAAAGAGCCCATAATAAATTCCAGAATTATTTTCATGGAAATACACTTTGTTCTATAAAGATTTGAGTTCTGTATATTCAGTACTTAAGTAATATATGAAGAGATATATTTTTAAAAAATCTTATGGGATAATTGAGAAATATAAACTAAAATAAGAGATAACAGTTTTCAGTTTCTTTCATTTATGTCCTTATATTTATTGGTAACTTGAACCTTATTTCTTAAATATAAAATTGCTCTTAAGATGTTATTTCTGATATGATTGGGACATTTGTGCTTCTGATGGTGAAGTTCCTGTCTTATAACAGGGTGTGAGTTTTTGAGTCATGGGCAAGGCTGAGGAGCATAAGATTGTTACACAGACTGTCTCATAATTAGTGCTCAATGCGACCCCAAACTCCAATTTTCGTTACTAGATTTGCTCTTAAACAACAATCCTTCAGTTTCTTGGCAACTTCTTACAGGAAAATCAATTCTCTCAATGTTGATAGGGAATTAAATTATTAAAAAATACATGACAAGAACCTGACTATATTACAAGCAGTGTGTATTGAACCTAAGTATGAATGTTGTTATATTTTTCATGATTTTATACCTAAAACATGACAAAACAGTAAAATGATTTTAACCCCTGTTAGTATATTAACATTTATTTTTGCTTACAAAATAAAAGATACTTTATGAAGTTAAAATAAAAATGCATAGTTTTATTTCAAATAAAATTAAAAGTGGTACAAAAATTTCTTGGCTTTGAAATAAAAGCAGCTTGAAATGAAAAATATGAGATATTATAATAAGAACTCATGAAAGTTGTCTTTGAGACAAAAATATGTAGATTTTTTACTATTTCTTTCTAAAAACGCACATAATTTTAACTCTTCCATGTGGTAAATTAGAATTAATTTGCAGTTTTGATGGATGCTGGAATGATTCTCAGTAAGCAAAGTCGAAAGAAAAGTTTGATAGAGAATACTGAGAGATTGCAGATTGAGACGTTAGCATTTCCTATCTGCTCAGCTAATTAACGTCATTCCTTCTCAAGTCTCTGAAGACCAGATAGGTTAGTTTTACAATTAAGCTTAGCTGTTCAGGTGTTAAGATGTTTTTAAGTCTACATAAATGTTTCAAGTTGATAATGACGAGATATGGTAGATATTGAGTTACACTCAGAATTTTAGACTCACCAAGATATGAAAGATGTTTTTTTTCCAAGGCTGCCAAATACAAATAGCCAAAACACTATGAATGTAACATTGATATAATTCCTGATCGTTTCATGGTTCTTTTTGCTTTAGGTAGTTTATTGTATATATGTGTAATAATATAAATGTATATGTAAAAAATTAAAATAAAATACAACGAAAAGAAGATCATTATTCATTCACATGGGGATAAGCTGTGAGTGAAGCTGCCAACATCCAGACCCAGCTGGAAGCTAAATTAAATCTCTGGATGGTTAGCCAAATGATTGTCTTTTGGGCCAATAATCTACCTGAGTGCAGTGCTGTATTCACTTTCTGGCTATAGATAAATAAAGCAAAATTTAAAACTCATTGTAATTGTGTTCAAGCCATTGAAATCCAGTATTGTAATATACTTTCTTCTAGGGCAGGCACAGCCATCATCTTGACTGTCCATTAAGACAATATCTTTTGTGAAGCCTTTAATTTGGAAAACAAGAAGTACTTGCAGAATTCTTAATTGTGTCATAGAACTATGCTGATGCTAATGAAGTAAAGCAGTCTTGGAAGTAGCTATTAAACTGGAATGTGAAGATCTGACGTTAACTATCATTTCCAGATCTGTACAAGTGGTATCAGTGCACTGTTTTGTTTTTCTTAGCCATTTTGACAGGTATAAGATGGGATTTCAAAGTGGTTTTAACTTGTATTTCCCTGATGTCTTCGGATGTTGAACATTTTCCTCAGTCATTTGAGCTTCCTTTACTGAGACTTTTCTGTTTAGGTATGCACTGCATTTTAATAAGTTCTCTATTTTATGTGCATTGGTATAGGATGCCAGTCCCTTGGAACTGGAGTTACAGATAGTAATGAGCTGCCATGTTGGTTCTGAAAACTGAATCTGGGTCCTCTGGAAGAACAGCCAGTGCTCTTAACCACTGAGTCATCTATCTGGCCCCCTGTACTGCATTTTTAATTGAATTATTTCCTGATATCTAGCTTATTGAATTGCATATATTTTGGATTATTAGTCCTCTATTGGATGTATAGTTGGTAAAAATATTTTCCTATTCTGTAGGTTTCCACTTTGTCCAAATGATGTATCCTTTGCCAGTAAAGAAGCTTCTCAGTTTCAACAGGTCCCATTTATTAATTGTTGATTTAAGTGCTTGTGCTAATGGTGTTCTGTTCAGAAAGTTTTTTCTTGTGACAATGCATTCAAGGCTGTTCCCACTTTCTTTTCTTCCAGGTTCAGTGTATCTGGTTTTATGTTGAAGTCTTTGATCCATTTGGACTTGAGTTTTGTACAGGGTGATAAGAATAGATCTGTTTGGATTTTTCTACATGCAGACATCAAGCTTGACTGATACTATTTGTTGGAGATGCTGTCTTTTTTTCTACTGTGTATTTCCGGTCTCTTTATCAAGAATAATGTGTCCATATGTGTGTGGATTTATGTCTGGGCCTTCAATTTGGTTACATGTATTAATATGTCTATTTTTCTGCAAATACCTTCCTATCTTTATTATAGCTTTGTAGTACAAGTTTAAATTGGGGATGACGATACCGCCAAAAGTTCTTTGATTATTCATGATTGTTTTAGGTATCATGAGGGTTTTTGTTTGTTTCCATATGAAACTCTCCAAGATCTGTGAAGTAATGTGTTGGAATTTTGATGAGAATTGCACTGAATATGTAGATTACATTTGGTAGGATGACCAGTTTGGCTATGCTAATCTTACTGATCCATAAGCATGGGAGGTCTTTATATCTTCTTCAATTTCTCTATCAATGACTTGATTTTTATTACTATATACGAGACTTTCTTGGATAGAGATAACCCAAGATATTATATTATTTATGGTTATTGTGAAAGGTGTTGTTCCCCTGATCTATTTATCACAGTTTGTCATTTGTATATAGAAGGGCTACTGATTTTTGTGGGTTAATTTTGTATTCAGCTACTTTGCTGAAAGCATTTCCTAGTTGTAGGAGCTTCCCAGTTGAAATTTTTGGGCACTTATGCATACTATCATGTTATCTGCAGATAAAATTACATTGGCTTCTTCGTTTCCAATTTGTGTTTCCTTGGTTGCCTTTAGTTTTCTCTGTGCTTTAGTGAGGACTTAAAATACTGTATTATAGGTATGTAGAGAATGAATAAGCTTGTTTTGCCCCTAGTTTTAATGGGATTTCTTTGAATTTCTCTATACCAAAGTTGAGGTTGGTGCTGGGTTTGCTGTAAACTGCCTTTATATAAGCTATATATAACATATACCCATTATGTTGATTTATGTCCCTTGTATCCCTAATGTCTTTTGTACATTTTTATTGTTTTGTTTTTGTTTTTTGTTTTTCAAGACAGGGTTTCTCTGTGTAGCCTTGGCTGTCCTGGACTTGCTTTGTAGACCAGGCTGGCCTTGAACTCAAAGTGATCCACCTGTCTCTGCCCCCCGAGTACTGGGATTAAAGGCGTGTGTCACCACCACCCAGCCTGTCTTTTGGACTTTTATTATGAAGAGAGGGTAGGTATTTGTCAGAGGCTTTTTGTGTACCTAATGAGATGATCATGTGTTTTTTTTCTTTCAGTTTTTTTATATGGTGGATTACATTGGTGGATTTTGATACACTGTCATCTCTGCATCTCTGGGCTGAAGCCTACTTGATCACTGTGGATGATCTTCTGATGTGCTCTTGCATTCAGTTTGCAAGTATTTTATTGACCATTTTAGCATCTATGTTCATAAGGGAAATTGGGCTGTAATTCTCTTTCTTTGTCAGGTTATGTGGTTTGGGTATCTCCTTCTTCAATTTAGGGAAATTTTCTTTTATGATATTGTTGAAAATATTTTCTGTGCCTTTGACCTTTGTTTCTTCTCCTTTCTTGACTACTATTTAGATTTGGTCTTTTCGTAGTGTCTCAGATTCCCTGAAAGTTTTGTGACAGAACTTTTTAGAGTTACCATTTTATTTTGCCAATGTATCTATTTCTTCTATCATGTCTCCAGTGCCCAAGAAGCTTGCCTTTCTGGTTCCTTTTTGAGTTCCAAATTTTTTCATTTCTTGATTTTCCTTAGTTTGGGCTTTCCTTATTGATTCTATTTCCACTTTCATGTCTTGAACAGTTTTCCTCATTTCCTTCTACTGTTTGTGTTTTCATAGATTATTAATGGACTTATTAATGTCTTCTTTAAGGACCTCTATCATATTTATAAAGGCTGTTTGAAGGTCTTTCCCCTGTTCTTCAAATGTTGGCATATTCAGAGCCTGCTGTGGTAGGGTTGCTGGGCTGTTATTGGTTGTGTTTTAAGCTGGCAAATGGGTATCAGGGATTAGGAAGAACGCAATTCTTGGTGCTGATATCTTGTTTTATCTTTGTCCGGTGGACATTTTGTTCCTTGGTTTCTGTCTCCACTTTGGTTCTTAGGAGAGTGTGGTGGCTGTGTGTTCCCTGTAGGAAAATCTTCTGTGGTCTGGTAGGTGTGGGCATTAGGGGTTCCATGTAGAATGTGTTTATGGGTGTTGGAATCTGAGACACAGGATTGGGGATGGGCTGGGGGTGTAGGAGGGGCCTCACAAGAGGGAGGAAAATGGGGTGTTCCACAAATGATCTGTTTAGTTATTTCCCAGGGGATGGAGGCAGAGAGTGAGGAGAGGCCACAGACAAACATTTGTTAAAGAGGTGGGCAGAGCTCTGGATGATTCTAGGGAACTGGATGTGTATGAATGCAGGGAGAGGTGCAAATCTGTAGTTAGCCTATCTGCTTCCCTGGCAGGGCTGGCCTGTGCATATCCAGGGAGTGCCTGCTGAAGTTAGGGACTGCTTCCCTTCCTGGCATGGCCTCCAAACATACACTTCTCACCACTATTATATGCTATTATCTCCCAGTAATAACATATCATAAGGACTTGCAAGAGAAGAGAATTTTAAGAACTATTCACTTTTAAGAACAAAAGCAAATTAAACGATTGAGATGTATTACATTTCCTAGGGTTGAAAAGGAATTATTTTCAAAACTACAAAATCCAATACTTTCATTTCTTTAAATTTACTGGAGTTGTAAGGTAATAGATTTTCAGTTGTAAGGGGCCATGTCTTATTTCCCATATATGGCCATTACCATTCTCCAGTGAAGAGCTGTTTGCAGTCTTTGCTTGTGCTGTCTCTCTCTGGGTTGAGAGTCAGACAAGAGAACATGTTATGCAGATAGTTCCATCTGTGGCACTTCTCATTATTATGACTTTTTGATTAATTTAAGTGTTACTCAAATACTAGACATGTATTCTAAAGACATAGTTTCTAGGTGCAGGAGGTTCTGAAGGAATAGCCATAGTAACTATTCCAGATAGGACACTCAGCTTCCAGTTTCCATTCCCAAGTTCTATAGAAATATAAAAAAGGCATTAAATTTCTCTGAATTCCATTGTTCTTTCATCAGTGATAGTCATCTTTTACAATTCACCATGTTTCTCACCTTAATAATTAGCAAAAGACTCATTTGTTTCTCAATATATATTATAAACTATATTCAAAACCTTTGCACAAATTTCAATAATTTATTTGAGGATATACAGCCCAAAGTGAATGCAGAAAATTTTGGCATACTACATAAAACATTCTTTTTTGACTCTTATACCTCAACCCTATTGTGTATATGTATACCCTTTTAACTGAAGTTAATTTTCTATAATAAAGAGAAGTCAGAGCTAGGCTGTGGTGGCACACTCCTGTAATCCCAGCACTCTAGAGGCAGAGGCTGGTGGATCTCTGAGAGTTTGAGGTCAGCCTGGACTACCTCTGTTAAATACTCTCGGCCCACTCCAGCACAAGGTTTCATAGTAAGGCAACAATGAAAATATTAGTGAGATTATCATGCTGTCACACAGAGATAGAGTCTTACACTGGCATTGAGGTTTGTCATCAAACTCAAAGAACATGTATATATCTGCACAATGTCAGCACAATCTCCAAAGAGAAAAGATTCAAGGTTTAAAATCAGATTTTTAAAAACTGGGCGTATGTGGTACTTATTTAGAACACATGCAAAGAAATTTCATGAAGATCATATGTCCTTTAAGCCATTCTTTAAGTAAGCCATATCATTTTATTTTAGGTAATATTATATTTAATAAGGATAGAATAACTTTTTTTTTCAGAAATTTCAAGTGGATAGACTACTTCAAAAGATAGCAGAATAAATACTCATGGTCACACAAATTTGATAACTGCCAAGTTTTTTGCCTGAATATTGGGGGCTGAATCCAGGCCCTTGAACATGTAAGAAAAATTTCACCACTGAGATACACCCTTAGCCCATAATTATTAAGATTTTGCCATTCTCTTTGTTTTTCTTTGTCTTTGTCTTTCATTTCTTCTTTCTCCATCTTTTCCCCTTTCTTCCATGCACTTTTGTCCTGTCCTTTTATTCAAAGGACATATGCATTTTGCTGAACCATTTAAAAATTAGCTTCAGATGTTAGGAAACTTACACATTGTTTAAGAAGGACATTTTTTTTTAATGAGTTCTACACAGTGACCATACTTGAGAGATGACCAGTAATTACATGAAGCAACCTATTTGATATTTAAATATCTTCAAACCATTTTCTAGCTATTTCCCCCTTTTCTTGATTCAATAGTCAAGGTCCATAGATTTTTTTTTTCCTTTCTGAGGTGATCTTCACAATTTTATGGTACGTTCTTCATGAAGAGATACTTTGTCCTCAGATTTTGAACCACTTTTCACATGTTTATCTTGATTTTTATAGTACTATAGGCTCTTTGATTCCAACATTTTACATTTCACAACATTTTAAAAATGAACACAAAATCACCTAGCAGAAGGCTGCCACATATGGAGCTGATTACAGAACAGTGGCTTAATAGAGTTAGTCGTATGACCTACCAGAAGCTGACCTCATTTCAGAGTTCCGTTGGAGCACAATACATCTAATTCCACATGGAATTTGATGAACGTGCTACACTCATGGTAGTTTTCAGTTTCACTCTGGTTCAAATAATCAAGTATGGTGATTTTCCACTTTTCCGAATACTATTTCTATTGTCACTAACACATAGAAAAAGACTTCGAACCAAAGAAACAAAACAGCTGTTAGACACAAAGCTGAAGTTGCATTTCTGAAGTTGTAACTAATTTTACCATGATGTATGAGCAGCGTGCTCCTAGAGATATCAGAAAACAACCGATTTTAGTTACCTTTCTGGTCTTCTCAGTCTAACTACCACCGATTCCTCACATTCAACTTCTAAGCATGACAGTCCTGCAGAGAACAGCAGCGGAACAGCTTGCATTGTCTTTGTGGAAAAGCAATCATCTTTCAAGTTTATTTTCATCCTTCAAAGTCTGTCTTGGACACAGCACAATGCTGCCTTACTGTAAACTTAGTGCTTTATTTTTATATCTAGTAGGACCCTACCACACCCTTTGCCCATTATGTCTGCAGGCTTTATCATGTCTTTCTCTGTTTGTGCTGTCTAGTAAGAACAAGTTCACAATAGCACCTGCTCTGAGAAACCCTGTTCTGGGTGATTGCAGCCATGATAAAAGGGTTGGGAGACTTATTTTATAGTGGAGAAGTGATGTGGTTTGTGAGGATTATTTATCAAAGGTACAGACAATTTGAAGTCTGATTTGTCTTGGTGAAATTAAATATATTTTCTAGTATAAATACATGGATTGGCAAAAGGCTCCAGGTATGTAACTTGTATGATTCAATCCCATGTTGATGTGAGCTTTTTGGGAGATGCAGAACTACCTTTGAGTCACTTATGCTCTTAGGATTAATTCATGTGCCTGACCTCATTGGTTCATCAAGCTAGAGTTGGGTGGATTTTATTTTTGTCTTTCATTAGTGTCCTATCTGGGATGAATGGACATTTGTTCATGGTCTCCCTAGGAAAAGTCATGCAACACAATTGATGCCCAAACATGACTAATAGAGCAGAATATAATTTAGTACAAGTGGTATGTATGGACTACAATTATCAGCAGGCTGTGGTGGTGCTTGTATGGCTTTTGTAGTGGGTGATGACATGCAAATAGGATTAGCTGTTTTCCCAGAAAGAACTTGCCCTGTAATGGAGGAATTACAGTGAGAGAACGACAAACCAATACTGTTCTGCCTGGCAGCCTCTGATTTGGCAGGGGAAACTGAAAAAGCAAAACATGACACGGAGGTGTTGGCTTGCTGTTCCTTTCAGCTGGCAGGATGTAAGGGAGAGGAGAATACAAATTAGTTCTGTATTAAAAATCTTGCTTGGGGTCCAACAATCTGGAACGCATGGGAAGAATTAGACAATAAAGGGTAGAGAACAACATAGAAGGGATCAAAAATATTCCTGAAGCCTGGCCTTTGATATAGAAGAAGGAAAAGATTACAGTTCAACATACAGATGGAAGCTCTAATAATGGCCTAGTACAAGAAACCATGGTGACTATGGAACACTTTACATCAGAACTGCTTGACTTGGGGAAATGGCTCTTGTAGCCTGGCTCCTGACATTATAGGACAGACAGGGTCAGGCTGAATGCTGTGGAAATAGAATGTCCTTTCTATTCTTGAGATACAGGCTGTGTAGCCTGAAGGAATAAAAAGAAAAAGGCTTTCTGGCCAACTGACTCTCATGGGCCCAAAGAGATACTTGGCTATGTACATGCAGTCACCACTAGTTGGGGATGACATGGGTATTGTGATAAACCCTGACATGGCTGACGGAGAAGTAAGGGCTACAGAACAGACCCAAAGCTTCTGAGATCCAGACCCAACTTGAGCCTCACACGAAGCAAGCAAGAGTGTGCCTCTTATTCTTTACCCTTGGCCAGGCTGAGAAGTATAAACCAGCATTGCCAAGCTTACTAGTGGTTGAGAGATGAGTGGAAGTGTCCCAAGATTAGAAAATGAGATGGCTCATGCATGGACTATGGCTATGGACTATACTGTGTTTTGTGGGAAGTGTCCTCATAGCTGCTTCTGAGTCCAACGTTCTCTTTTTAGAAAACAATACAAATAGTAGGATATTTTCATGCTAGAGTGACCTTGTTAATATAAAAAACTATGGCACCAAACAAGGACAATAAGGGTAGTAAACATCGAACCCCTACCCAGATCTAGCCAATGGACAGGGTATTCTTCACAGTTGAGTGGAGAGTGGGGACTGACTTTGACATGAACTCTGGTGACCATGTCTCCTTGATGGGGAGGCCCAGTGGCACTGAGAGGAAGGATAATAGGCTATCAAGAAGAGACTTGATACCCTATGATCATATAGAGGGGAAGGAGGTCACCCTCAGTCATAGTTGTGGGACGGGGAATAGGGTGAAAGCAGGAGAGAAGGAGGAATGGGAGGATACAAGAAATGGGATAACAATTGAGATGTAATATGAATAAATTAATAAAACAAATCAAATAAAAACAAAACAAAACAAAAACAAAAGGTGAATAAACAAAAAACCCTGTCCCAATAACCAGTGAATCCCAAGACTGACATGAGCTTTCTGGAGATGCTTCCTGCTTTTTGAAAAGGCAGTTTATTATCTTATAATAACCTTTGGGTGTCTTATAGAGTTGGCAAAGCATCTAGAAGGACAATAAAAAAATTAGGTAAAGGGTTGGAGTAAAGTTACCCTCCATGGGTGGAAAAAAATGCCAAAGAAACAAAATGATATTCAGTAAAACACAGTGCTAGAGATGGGTTACCTCCTTAAACATCTTTGGCTAGGGTTATACCTAAGACCAGTTCCCAAAGAAAAGACCTTGAGCCCTGTTGTTGGTTGTGTGCTGGAACTAAATAGTAAGTCTCTACTCTGAAGCCCCTGCACCTGCTGTTGCGTAGCTTGGCAGCTGGAGCTTCCTTCCTCATTAGTTAGCATTTGTAGTTATGGATCTTGCAGACTACACCACCAACATGCCAGAAAATATGTTCCTGCCAGTATTATAGCAGCACAGCTGGAATGGATTGCTTTGTGAATTGATTTAAGGCCTGCTCCATATGAGGAGACTCATGTTTAGTACTATAATTTAGGGGAAAATCCCATGCCTGGAGAGCTCAGATGACCCATTGGGGAGGAAACTGTTATCGTATTGTTAAGTGGGCGTGGTATGCTTTCAAACTGACTTCTAGGTATTTAGGTTTACAGGCATACAGCACTTGGGCCATGGAGAGACATTGTTTGTTTGTTTAATTAATTTACAGTGGGCAGTGGTAACTACTGAAACCCGTAATTGGTAAAGCTACTGAAAATAAGTGACTCTTGCAGTGGTAAAGTGGCCCAAAGCTTTATATATATATATATATATATATATATATATATATATATATATATATATATATATATATATATATATATATATATATATATATTCTATTTCCTCTGTCTTAGAGAAAGAGGTAGCTCATAAGATTCAGGGAAAGTCAGAACATTACATGACTCACATGGCTCTTCCTCAAGGTCATCCAAGCAATAAACTGCTGCTGGGCAAGAGGAGATTATTTCTGGTAGTGCTGTCTCCAAGTTACCCAAGCTCCAGTGATGCAAGTTGCATGAGTTATCATCTATGCTGGAGTGCACTGTTTCAGTCATGTAGCTTCCTTAGAGTCATTTATGTTCCCGTAAGTTACCTTTTGCCCATGTTTCTGTAAATGATTCCAGTAAACTCATTGGTTCCTAAAGCTAGACTTGGGTGGGATCATTTCTCTGGTCTGCTGTAAGTGTCCTAGCTGGAATGGCTAGACATTTACGTGTTCATGTCTTTTTAGAAAAATCTCACAGCAGTCACGAAAAGAGTTTGGAATTAAAAAGGAACCTTAAAATATCTTAATTTTTGTATTGGAGTATATGGTTTTGCACCCCCACCCTCTGTGTGTGTGTGTGTGTGTGTATCTTTCCATATGTGTAGAGGCCAGAGGTCAACTCTGGGTATTATTCTTCAGACAACCTTGACCTTGCTTTTGAGACAGGGCCTTTTATCGGTTCAAAAATTACAAGGTAGGGTAGAATTGCTGGCCAGCAAGGCCAAGAATCTATCTCAAGCTCCTCATTACAGATATTATAATCACATTTGGCTTTTCATATGTAGGTCCTGGAGACTGAGCTCAGGTGTCATGCTTACATGGCAAGCACTTTACCAACTGAACTGCCTGTCAGCTTCCTTTGGAGCGCTTGAGCTGAAAGGTTATATCCATACTGCAGCAATACTTCAATTCTTCCTTTATGCTGGAAAATACTCTACTGTAGTGACAAATCACATTCTGCATATTTTTGTTATAGTTTGAATATAGACTATCTCCCATGGGCTCATGTATTGAACATTTGTCCCTAGTGATGGCAATATTTTGGAAGGGTCTGGAATCTGTAAGCAGTAGGGCTTACGTATATGAAGTAGGTTACTAGTGGTTTGCCTTTGAAGGTTACAGGTATACCTAGGTTTTAGATCTTTCCTGTTATCCATTGCAATGAGATAAAGCATGCCCTTTTCTATACGCTCCTGGCTCTGTTTCTCCAAGGATATGGTACCCTGAAAGCATGGACATAATTTTCTGAAACTTTGAGTAAAATGAATAAGTTCTCCTTTTAAACTATTTTCTCAGGTATTTGACCTTAGCCACAATTAAACTGATCAAACATGACTACATTTCAAGTTACTTTTTTGGCCTACTGTTCTCTAAGAATCCTTTCCATTCGTTTAACGTCTCTTCATTATATTGGATACTTTCAATTGACGCAACTTTAAGTTTACTGATTCTTCTGTTTGTTCAAATCTATCATTGAGCTTCTGTGGTGATATTTTGTTTTAGTTAATATACCTTTCAATTATGGGATTTGTAGTGTTTTTTTTAAAAATAATTTCTTATTGAAAAATCTTTCATCACTAAAAAACTATTTTAACCCGTGATTCTTTTCATTTTTGTTTAGAGACATACAATGGAGCTGAGACTGGTCTTCAGTTCATCATGGAGCCCAGACTAGATATGAACCTGTTAATCCTCCAACCTCCTTCTGGAATCACAGGTGTACAGCACAGTGCTTGACAGTTCTTTAATTCTTTAAATGAGGTTTCATTTGGCCCTTTGGGAACCTTTAACATAAATGGGTTGAGTTCTTGAGAGTCTAACAAGTGGGCAGGGCTACTTTCTACTCATTGCCTTCTACCTCATATATGAGCCATATATTCTTAAATCCATTAATTCATAATTTAATCACAATTAAATTAACATGAAAACATTTTCATTTAATTTTTTGGATAAAATGTATATATTTTAAATAATATGTGCAAATTTTTACTTTCTGTCAGTAGTCTCTGTTATTATTGCTGTTTGTTTAGCAGCATTTAGGAGCGAATTCTCTAAGCATTATATTCTTCGTTATGTGTAGACACTGAAATCATTATTCAAGACCATGTTTCAATAATGATTGAATTACAAGTTCCCAACATGCTCAAAACCAGCAAACCTTCCACCTTCACAGTGTATTCTCTGTACATGTTGGAGCACACTTTCAGCACTCATCTGGGCAATGTATAAGTCTTGGTTTTACCCTTTACCTCCTGTTTGGGGGTCTCATGTTTAGCCAGGTGTGGAAGTTTAGGGATTTCTTGGGTCTCTCTAGAGTATCACAACTATGGGCTTGTGCCTAACTTGACACACACATGGCCTTCTAGGTCCTGTGGTAGATGTCAGAAACTTTCAAAGCTGTTTGTTCTCGTTTACTGATGTTGCCACCAGAAACTATCAGAGACTGTGTGTCTTAAACAACAGAACACTGTTTGCTTATAGTTTTGGATTTTGGATCTAGGTGTTGGCAAGCAAGGTTTCCCCCAGGTCTCTTTCTCTAACAGATGACTATAGCTTCTCTATGTTCTCCCACACCTTCCTCCAACTGATAGCTGCCTCTATGAGATTATCCTTTATATTGGATTAAGATCCAACCCTAATTGCTTCATTTCAATGTTATTATCTCTGTAGTGTTCTTATTTTAAAATACAGTCATATTATAAGGTATTAGATGTTAAGAATATAATGTAATAGTTTGGGAGGAAACACAATTCACCCCTGTGGATACATTATTATCTGTTTTTCCCTTTTAAGCTCTGTGTTTAGCGAATTGTTTGCCTAAGCAGTCATCATGTGTGTCAGACAAACATGATGTTGAACACCTGCTTCCGGTTTCTTTTTTCTTTTTGGCAAACACCGTGGAAAATGGGATGTTTGTAGTACGGAAGTTGTGAATCAGATGAAATAAATACAGTTCTTGTAAGTAAGGTCATGTAGGGAACCACCAGACTGCTTAGATGATGGTGTTTCTCTACTAAAGGGTCCAGAAGACCTCGGGGTCTGTCCTCTCTGAATTGTTCATTTTCATGGCTATTGCAGAACAGAGGAAGAAGGAAATAGAGTGAGTTAAAATGTCATAAACTCACTGTTTTTATGAATATTTAGCCATTTTCTTAAACAAATTAAAAATATTACAAATCTTTGGTTAATTTTCACAGGTCTGAAATGATGATTCTGAAATATTGAGTTTTTCCTTATATTATCAACTCGAGGGTAATAGTCATGTGACCATCTCAGTAGATACAGAAAGTTCTTCGACTACATTTAATATTCCTTTATGAGAAATAACTTGGAAGAAGTAGAAATAGAAGGAACAAAATAAAGGCTGTACACAATGGACTTGTAGCTAATACTATACTATGGGGGGAAAAAATCTCAGAGGATTACCATTAAAGTCAGAAACGAGGGAAAGTTGTACCGGTTCTTCATTCTTACTAAATATTGCACTGCTCTGTGACACTATTCCTGTAGATAATGTGAGCAAACATCTACTCATGTTAGGTAGGGAATTGACTAAATATGAAGTAAGAGTATTATTGAAATAACTTGGTCAAACAATGAGTTTATTGGAGTTATTTACAAAATTATGGGTAAAGAATTACTTACAGGAGCAGAAATGATTCAGAAGCTGCATCACTAAAGCCTGCCCCAGTGTGGGTGGTAGCTTGTGTTGGATAGACATAGTGGAGAGCGTTTCTTCTGGCAGTTTGACTGAACATCCTTCTTGCTGCTTGGCTGGTCTAAGCTTCTTTCTTGCAGCATGGCTGGTCTGATCCTCAGCAGTCCTTAGTGCTTATATAACACTGGGGAGGGAGGAGTCTTGCGCATCTGGTAAGTTTCAGGACTTGCTGAGACTCCCAAGTTTTTAATTCCTTATTATTAAGAAGCCTCTTTTTAGAATTTCTTGAGTCTTTTTTAGCCTCCCTTTAGAACTTCCTGAGTCTTAAGGCTCCCCCCCTCATAATTTCCTGAGTTTTTAGAACTTCTTTAGTTTTGACAATCTTCCTTCCACTATGGAATGTTTTAGTCCAAAGGATTTTTTACACAAGAGGATCTTAATGTCTTCACCGAAGAGGGGAAAAGGCATAAACCAAAAAAGGATACAAGAATTCCTGAGCCTTGGGAGAAGGATGTATGATATAAATGTCCCATTTAGAGTTGAGCACTCTACAGTCTTTTTTCTTTTTTAAAATATATTTTATTTTATTTTATTTTTTGAGGAACTTCATGATACTTTAATCAAGCCATTTCTATGTTTTATTTACTAATAGACTACCCAAGACACATGTATATTTATAATTCACAGTCAAGAAAGTAACATATTAACTGAAATCTCAGTAGGCATAAGTATTTAGACCCTAGTCACTAGTGTCAAGGATATATTAATTTATTCATATTACATCTAAATTGTTATCCCATCCCTTGTATCCTCCCACTCCTTTCTCCCTCCTATTTTCCCCTTACTCCTCTCCGCTATGACTGTGACTGAGGGGGTCCTCCTCCCCCTGTATATGCTCATAGGGATCAAGTCTCTTGTTGGTAGCCTGCAATCCTTCCTCTGAGTGCCACCAGGCCTCCCCAACCAGGGGACATGGTCAAATATGGGGGTCTCTAGGTGATAGAAGCATGGGAGAATGGGGAAATAGAAGGATCCAGAGGGTCCTAGAAACCTACAAGAATAATATTATGATGGGCAGATCTGGGCCCAGGGGTCCTGCTCAAACTATGATACCAGCCAAGGACAATACGTGCAGTAAACTTCGAACCCCTACCCAGATCTAGCCAATCGACAGGACATTCTCCACAGTTGAGTGAAGAGTGGGGTCTGACTTTCTACAGTCTCTTATACTTTGTATATTGATCACTTTTGGGTCTTTGTGGACCATCTACTGCCAAAGCCACATCTCTGATGAGGGTGTAGAGGTATACTAATCTACTGGTATAGAGGGAAGTAGAAGAGACTGCACTTTTACCAGCAGCCTCTGCTGGCATCTCAGAGCCAAACCTTAGCTGCTCTTCATGTCTTCAAAACCAGTACCATCTGGGTGACTCTTACACTACAAGTTCAG
This sequence comes from Acomys russatus, assembly GCF_903995435.1. Taxonomy (NCBI): domain Eukaryota; kingdom Metazoa; phylum Chordata; class Mammalia; order Rodentia; family Muridae; genus Acomys; species Acomys russatus. The sequence continues at coordinate 44,437,180 of NC_067138.1, read as the reverse complement.
CTGCTAGCACAAGGTACAACCTCAGCTGCTTCTGGAAGACAGCCTGTGTGTGTTGATCCTGAGAAAACACTTCCCAGAAGATTTCAACTCAACAATGTTGGTCTCTTTTCAATCACTGATAATTTCTTAGCTCTAGCTGACCAGCATCATTGTCCTAGTAATGCAAAAGTTTCATTTTAATGTTGCTGGTTAATTACTGCTGACTCTTTAGCCCCAACTGACCAGAACAGCAAAATCTCAATTCAAAATAGCAAACGTCCCAGATAGAGTCTTCAAACTTCACAAGCCAGGCATCTGTCTTATTGTACTGCTCTCAACATTCTGATGGTCTAAGCTCTTACAGAACAGCTCACTGAGCTCTCAACACTCAATGGCTTTTCTAGCTCAAAGTTCCAAAGTCCTTTCACAATCTACCCAAAAAAACCATGGTCAGGTCTGTCATAGCACTACCCCACTTCTGGTACCATCTCTCTAAGTTAGGGTTTCTATTGCTGTGATGAAACACCGTGAACAAAACCCAAGTTGGACAGGAGAGAGCTTATTTGGATTACACGTCCAAATTGTTTAGCATCAAAGAAACTGAGCACAAGAACTCAAGAGTTGATGTAGAGGTCACGGAGAGTGCTGTTTACTGGCTTGCTTCCTCTGGTTTGTTCTGTCTGCTTCCTTATAGGATCCAGGACCTCTAGCATAGGAATGGAGCCACCACAATGAATGGGCCTTTCCCCATCAATTATTAACTAAGAAAATGCCTTATAGCTGCATCTGATGGAGATATTTTCTCAATTAAGTTTTCATCCTTTCATAAAACTCTAGTTCTATGTCAAGTTGGCATAATACCAGCCAGTACTATAGTAACACAGAACAGGATACTGGGACAAAAACAGATATGCATGCAGAGGACCTTGATATCAACCAACACAGGTACAGCCATATGATTAGAAAACACTTTTTCAGTCATCATTTTACATGTATGGAAATAAAACAAATCCATAGAAGCATGTACAGTGCTTAAACGTACTGGGAAAAAATTTGCAACAAACTGAAGCACTGGAAAGTACTGTCATCTATGAGGATCCTGAAACCAATTGTCTGTGCTGAAAGATGACTGTACCGTTTTAAAAAAACTATTTATTTATTTACTTACTTTACATCCTGATTATAGCCCCTTCTCTTCTCTCCTACCAGTCCCACCTTCCCTCCCTCTTTCACCCTCACACCTATTCCTCAAAAACAGGGAGCCTCACTTCTGGGTATATGTGTAAAAGGTGCTCTACCATACAGCAAGGACACTTGCTTTTAACTATGTTCATATCAGCTTTATTTGTAACAGCCAGAATCTGGAAATAATCTAGATGTCCCTCAACTGAAGAATGGATAAAGAAATTGGGGTACATTTACACAATGGAATACTACTCAGCTATTAAAAACAACAACAACAACAACAACAACAACAACAACAACAACAAACCACATGTATTTTGCTGGCAAATGGATGGAACTAGAAAATATCATTCTCAGTGAAGTAACCCAAACCCAGCAAGACACACATGCTATGTACTTATGTACAAGCATATTTTAGCCATATAGTACAAGGTGAACATACTATAATTCATAGACCCAAAGAAGATAAGTAACAAGGAGGGCCCATGTGAGGATGATTAAATCTCACTAAGAAGGGAAGTAGAATAGTCTGTGTAAGTAGTTGAAGAGAGGGAGCAAGGTAGGAGAGGAAGCATAGAGAAAAATGAGGGTGGAGATCAGACTTGGGGAGAGCAGAACAGGAGGACAGAGGGCCTGTAGAGAGAAGAGAAACTGTTGATGGAGACATCTCTGAGACAGGCTGGAGACCTATGACAGAGTAGGCTCTTGGGAGGATATGTGGGTGACTCTAGCTGAGACTTTTAGTAGTAAGGGTAATGGTGACTGAAGAGGACATCCTCTACCTAGACAGGACTCATATTGAAGAGAGTGGAACACCAACCCACCCACAAAAACTTTAGCCCAAATTTTACCATGCCTACAAGATGTGCAGGGATAGAAATAGAAGAGAGATTGAGGGAATGTGCAACCAATGCCTGGCCCAACTTGAGACCCACCCCATGGGAGAAAGCCAACCCCTGACACTTGCAGACAGGAACATAGCATAGCTCCCCTGTGAGAAGCTACCACCCAGCAGTGGATCCAAATAGATGCAGAGACTTAAAACCAAATGTTGGGCCCAGGAGGAGGAGGAGGAAGAGGAGGAGGAGGAGGAGGAGGAGGAGGAGGAGGAGGAGGAGGAAGGATACAAAGTCCAGGAGGTGACAGGTGCTCCATAAGAAGGCCAACAGAGCCAATTAACCAGGGCCCAGAAGGGCTTAGGGAGACTGAAGCACCAACCAAGCACCCTACATGGACTGGATCTAGGCCCTCTAAACAGATGTAGCAATTGGGCAGCTCAGACCTCATGCGGGTCCCCTAGTAAGGAGACTGGTTATTGTCTCTGACATAGACTCAGTTACCTGCTTTTTTAATTATTCCCCCTCTGGCTGGGCTGCCTTGCCAGGCCACAGGGGAAGAGGATGTACTCAGTCCTGATTCAACGATTTGTTTTTTAATATCCATAGAATTTGTAGTGACTTACTTCCTGATTTCCATTCTCATTCTTTTTGTTAGTAAGAAGTATGGTTGGAAGCTTATCAATTTAAAAAATATATACTCAAGATCCAGTCATAGACAGCTGTGAGCAACGATATGGGTGCTGGGAATTGAACCTGGCTCCTCTGAAAGAACAGCCAATGCTCTTACCCATTGAGCCATGTCACTAGATGCAGAGTCCCATGGCCAAACAATAGACCGAGCTTGGGGACTTTTATGGAAGAGTGGGAAGAAGCACTGAGGAGTTGGAGGGGTAAAGGACACTACAAGAAGATCTACCCAGTAATCTAACCTGGGCCCATGAGAGCTCAAAGAGACTGAACCACCAACCAAAGAGCTTGCATGGGCTGGACTTAGACCACCTACATACATACAACAGATGCACATCATGTGGGTACCCTAATAATGGGAGCAGGGCCTGTCTCTGACTGTTGTCTGCTTTTGGGTCCATTTCCTCTAGATGGGCTGCCTCGTCTGGCCTCAGTGGGAGAGATGCACTTAGTCCTGCTGTGACTTGAGGTGCCAGGGTGAATTGGTACTCCTTAGGGGACTCCCTTTCTCTGAAAAGAAGTAAAGGTAGGTACTGGGGGAAGGGCATGAGGGTGTGGATGGGGAGAGAATGGGGAGGGGGGCTGGTATCAGGTTGTAAAATGATTAAATAAAAGAAAAAAATATATGCATATATCTATGATCCAGTCATAGGCTTCACTGCTTTCTTGCTTTATGTGCTATTCATTTCTGCTCTGATTTTGTTAATTTTTTTCCACTTAAAATAGTTTTGATTCACCTTTACTTATCCATTTTTTAAGGCAGAGTTGAGACTGTATTCCTTTCTAAGGTATGTAATTGTTGCTTTAACCATTCCCCTGCATACTAGTTTAAAATAATTTTCATTTTTCCCTTTCATCTATGGATAGTTTAGAAGTATAATATTTGCCATTCAAGATTCAGAGAGTTTTGTGAATTTTTTATTTCATTAATTTGTAATTAATTTCATTGTGCATGAAGAACATATTCTGCTTTTATTTGAATTCTTTTATTTTGTGATAATTGTGTTTGGCCCTGAATATGGTTTGTCTTGGTAAGTTCTAAACACACTTATTATGGAAGTATGCTCCTCTATTGTTTGGTAGAGTGTTTCATGAATGTCAAGCAGGTCAAGTTGTTTGCTACAGATGTTCAAATCTTCCCTTACTAATTTTTAAAGATTTTGAAATTTCTGATAGTAATTGTAGGTTTGTCTATTTCTCTTTGTACTTTCATCAGTTTTCTGCTTAGTGTAATCTGAAACCATTGTTAGCTGATCAAATACTCAGAATTTTTCTATTCTAATATCATCTGTTTCAGTTGATCACATTGTCATTCAGAAATAACCCTCTTTATCATGTAATATTATTTGGATTTACTTTGATATTAAATTGCTGTACCAGCTTCATTGTAACTATGGTTATCAATATATAGTTTTCATGGCTTTATTTTTTATCTACTTGTGTGATTTATTTGAAGTTTGTTTTTTTACAAGACATATATTCTTGGGTTTTACTTTAAAAACTAAGTTGACAGTTTTGCTTTTATTTGGGCCTTTGGCTATAGGAATTTAATGTAATTATTACATAGGACCTGCACTGATCTGCACCAGGTCCTCTGCCTATATAGTATGGCTTCCAGTTTAGTATTATTGGGTTCCTCAGTGTGCAAACAAGAAGGTCTTTGATTTTTGAACCTTCTATTGCTTTCTTTTTGTTGTTTTGGTTTGTCTTATTCAACATCAATGTGATAGTTTTTGCTCTATTTTACTATAATTTATTTTGTTATACTTAAAAATGAGTGAATCAATGAGTGAATAAATGAATGAATGAAAATATATTTTCTAGGGTACAGGCTAACAAATGAACTGTCATTGTCACTTATACACGCTAAGAACAGGAAAGGAAGTTTCCTCCAATAGACTGACACTGGGCTTATCAACCACTCCAATGCAGGTCTCATGTTCAGTAGTAGTTCAACAATGTGCAATGGATCCACAGGTGTTTTTGTTTTGTTTTGTTTTGTTTTATGTATGTGTTTTGAGAGGGTAGTGTTTTCTTGGTTTTGTTTTCTATTGATTTTTTGTTTGTTTTTTTGAGGAAGAACTTAAAGTTGGGTGGGTAGGGAGAGAGTGAGTATGTGGGTCAAGGGGAGGGGAAGATTATAATTAAAATATATTTAAACTTAAAATTATTTTATATAATACAAATATATGATAAATTAAGTAGATATATAAGGTTAAAATGTGTGTGAGCTTCATAGTTATTTGTCTGCCAATATTTTAAATATTATATATTTTATAGAAGAAAGCATATATGTTGTAGTTTATTGCTGACAAATTAATTGACCATAATTGTCAAAATTGCCAGCTATTAATTCATTTTCAGTTTTTCTGTGTGAAAATGTAAGCGTGCACAAGTGCCATGGTTAATTACAATACATTTGATGTGACCTAATTAGTATTGTGAGGAACCAACACATGGATAAGCAAATAGGGACACATGCTTTGGACAAAATCTGATGTGATGTGAATACTAATTTTGGCCTTTATTGTTTTAAGCATTAAAACCTCCTTTGGTAGAGAAAACAGCCAAAACAGTTATTGGATCCTTATGCGGCAGGCACTGTATAAGGTGCTTAGTTCTCATGAATCTGTGAAGGAGGTACAGTAGCCCCATTTCACAGATAAGGAACAGAATCATACAAACTAAATTGCCCAATCAATGTGTCTTGCATGGAACAGCCAAATATTTAACCCAGTCTTATCATTGCCAAGTATTGAATTTAATGAATTTAAAAACTTAAAGTCTCACTAGAAAATCAGTCCCACCTCACTAAAGGAGAGAGAGAGAGAGAGAGAGAGAGAGAGAGAGAGAGAGAGAGAGAGAGAGAGAGAGAGAGAGAGAGAGAGAGAGAGAGAGAAAGGACAGAGACAGAGGAAGAGAGAAAGAGGTAAAAGAGTACGAGAGCTTATTTTTGTTTTTTAAGACAGGGTTTTCCTTTGTGTAGCCTTGACTGTCTTGGACTCACTTTGTAGATCAGGCTGGCCTCGAACTTACAGAGACCTACCTGCCTCTGCTGCCCAGAGTGCTGGGATTACAGGCATGCTGGTTCTGTTTTCTTTGTGAATGTCTTTGTTTGGTGTTGGTATTAGGAAAGAGGTCATTTAAACATGACACTGCCGTCTGCAAATGTGTTGAGCCACATTTACAGATGTCGTGAGCAATACGTTGGATATACCCACACTGAGTAACTGGCTTTGAGAATGATTTTTATAGTCTTCTTTTTATTTCTGTAAGACAGAACTCTTTAAGCAGCATGGTATAGCTTTTCTTCAAAGGTCTGGTAAAAGTTGGTGGCGAATCTGTTTGAAGCTGTGTTTCTATATTAGGAGATATTTTAGTAGTTGGTTGTCATAGATCTCATTTAAGTTGCTTATATCCTCAACAATTTTTTGTACACATTTTGGGAATATGTTTTTATAGTATTTTATAGCCATTCTTTAGCTTTCACTCGTATCTGTTTAAAGCCTCTCCCTTCATTTCTAATTTTATTAATTTTTCTTTTTTTGTTTTTTCAAGACAGGGTTTCTCTGTGTAGCCTTGGATGTCCTAGACTCACTATGTGGACCGGGCTGGCCTCGAAATCAACGCTCTGCCTGCCTCTGCCTCCCAAGTGCTGGGATTAAAGGCATGTACCAGATTTTTCTTATCATTACTTTGGCTCAGCATTTGATGATGTTTTGAAGAACCAACTCATCTAAAAAAATATTTACTTTATTATATGCTAAAATTTCATTTATTTATTTTATGTGTATGGGATTTCTGTTGCATGTGTATCTGCACACCACATGGGTGCCTGATGCCTTTGGATACACTGGAACTGGAGTTACAGATGCTTATACGCTGATGTGTGGGCCCTCTGGAAGAGCATACAGCACTCTTAACTACTGAGTCATCCTCTGCCCTGAAGAACTAACTCTTTATTTCAAGGGGCCTCATTAGGTTTTTTTTTTTTTTTAGCATCCATTCCATAATTTCTGCCCTGATATTTATTATTTCTTATTCTATACTGTTTGGGATCTTATATTGTTTTTCTTATATTTATTTGATATTTCTTTCTTTTTTAAATTACTTATTTATTTATTCTTGTTACATCTCAATGGTTATCCCATCCCTTGTATCCTCCCATTCTTCCCTCCCTCCCATTTTCCCCTTATTCCCCTCCCCTATGACTGATATTTCTAAGTTTTTATATAGAATTAAATTTTTTTATTGTGTATGACTGTGTTATGTGTGTGCCTGAGGCCTGTGGAGGCCAGAAAAAGGAATAAGATCCCCTGGAAATGGAATTACAGAGAAAGGTCGGCTACCATGTGAATACTGAACAATAAACCTGAGTCCTCTGAGGAGTAACTGATGCTCGTAACCACTGAGACGTCTCTCCAGCCTCTCTGACTTTTTTTCATATTAATACTTATAGCCATAAACTTTCTTCTCGGGACTACCTTTGCTGTACTCAAATACTCTGATTAGTCACAACTATTTGACTCTCTGAATTTAAAATTTTTTCACTCCTTTCTCCACAACCCATTGATTCATGACCAAGTATTTGTATAGATTTTTGGCTTGTATTGCTATTGATTTTTAGTTTTATTTAGCTATAATCTGACTGGATAGGAGAAAATTTCAGTTCTTTTGTAGTTGTAAAGACTTGCTTAAAATCTGAAATGCAATCCACTGTAGAGAGGGCTTCTGAGAAGAGTGTGTGCACTGCAGCTGGGTATAAAATTCTGTTAATGCAGTGGTCGTCAGCCTTCCTAATACTGCAGCCCTTTAATGCAGTTTCTCTTGCTGTGGTGACCCTCAACCATAAAATTATTTTTCTTGCTAGTTTATAACTTTAGTTTTGATACTTCTATGAATTATGATATAAGTATCTGTGTTTTATCATATTTTTGGTTGTGAGCTTAGCCTTTAATGGCTGAGTCATCTCTCCAGCCCAATACCTGTGTTTTCTAATAGTCTGTGAAACGGTCTTTTGACCTCTAAATGGGTCATGATCCAGAGGTTGACAGCCACTGTGTTAATACACTGACATTATGTAACCATTATATAATATACATATAAGTATATAATAAGTGGAAGTATAACACACACACACACACACACACACACACACACACACACACACCTACACAATGGAGTTATTAAGTCACCATAGGGCTCTGACAAGGAAATTACCACGGGAAAGGATCAGTATGAAACTGGGATGCAGGACCCCTGGGCCCAGATCTGCCCATCATAATGTTCTTTTTTTAGGTTTCTAGGACCCTCTGGATCTTTCTAGTTCCCCATTCTCCTATGCTTTCTCTTACCTAGAGACCCAATAGGATGTCCTCCCCTCTGTCCCACTTTCCTGGTAAGTGAAGACTTTCGTGGGACATGCCCCTTGGCTAGTGTACAGATATAAGTGAGTATATACCATTTGACTCTTTGTGCTCCTGGGTTAACTCACTCATTATGATCATTTCTAGTTCAATCCATTTGTCCAAAAATTTTGGGAATTCCTTGTTTTTAATAGCTGAGTAGTATTCCATAGTGTATATGTACCACAGTTTTCTTTATCCATTCTTCTACTGAGGGACACTTAGGCTGTTTCCATGTTCTGGCTATTATGAATAAGGCAGCTATGAACATGGTTGAGCAAATTTTCTTGCTGTGTGCTGGAGCATCTTCTGGGTATATTCCAAGGAGTGGAATAGCTGGGTCTTGAGGAGCATCTTCTTAAGCCTTCTGGCCCAATATATCTGACAGACATATTTGTGAGGCAGGAACTATTGAGGACTTGCTTACTCTCTCTTGGCAGAGTTTGGCTGTAGACTCTGCCTGCATCCAAGTTTGCCCTTTTTCAGGCATAATTCTGTCTGTGGTAGAAACTAGGACATTTGACCAGTGGCTTGTTTGCCATATTTGAATTCACTTCCATAAGGAGGTTCTTTGATGCTCACCATCCTCTGTGAGGTAGGCTGTGTGTTGCCAGGAGTTAACCTGTCTCATTGTTGGTCAATCTTTAAAATAATAAAAACATTTTAAATGCCATATTCTGCATGTCTCTGAGGTTTTTGAAGACCTTATCTAACTATCTTACCTTATATTTCTATATAATCATATCTATCTGCTGCACCTATGATGTATATTCTTGTGATAAAAGTAGACTAGTGATTGGCATGACCATGATTTGATCATCTAGCAATAGCACTTTCAAAGTATTGAAAGTAAACCTTGTATTATAATTGAATTATAATTGAGTTATATGTGTATGGATACAATACCTCATACTAGAGTATATATATATATATATATATATATATATATATATATATATATATATATATATATAAATTTACATTTGAATGCTATACCACTATATGTAGAATTAAACTTATATTGCCTCTATATACAAAATTCTATACCAGTGAATTAAAAATAACCTTGTGAGTGACAATTGAGGCATTAATTTGGGTTGAATACGTTTTTAAAGAGAAGACATAAAAAATAAAGAGAAGACATTTATTTCTGAATGAGTGATAAACTCTTGAGACCGAGACATCCAAGATGAAGATGCCCCTGGCTGATCACAGCTATTTGCTGCTTCTGAAATGACACTGTAAACCTGTGGTTTCTCTTCAGATCATATAAGACCATTTCCCTCTTTCAAGATAACACCTTCTTGAATGTCTTCACATAGAATAGATAAGAAAGGCATAAAGGAATGAAGGGTAGAACTTGCCCATCAAGCTATTCCATACAGTGGAATTGAATTTCCCAAATCTCCTCTATCAGGGAGAGGTGCTCACAGCTCAATCATCTCCTAAAAGCCCCTTATCTTAATATTATGACATTCAGGATTACATTTAAACATGTATTTTGGAAAACAGAAGCATCCAAACCACACTACGGCTAAGACATTTAATTTCTCTCTCTGTTTTTTCACTTTATGTTTAGAAAGTATCATAGGTTTTGTCCATTTCACACAAACCTAGACATACCGAGGGAAAGGGGATATCAGTGGAAAATTTGCCTCCATTAGATTGGCCTGTGCACATGTCTTTAGGAGATATTTTTAAAACATTCTGATTGATGAGGAAGGGTCAGGACAACTGTGGGTGTGCCATTTCTAGTTAGGTGTCTACACTGTAGAAGAATTGTAGCTGAGCAAGTCAGGGGAAGCAAATTATTAAATAACATTTCTTCATGATCTCCGTTTCAGAACCGGTCTTGAGTTCCTGCCCTGGCATCCTTTGAATTCCTTCAGCACCTTATCACAACAACAGGAAAGCAATCTAGACTGAACAGGTGTATTTTGACTTGAACTTAAGAATAGTTTTGGACTTCACAAATAGGAAGAGAGCACAAGGGGACCCTCTTGGATATGCCTCTATGGATCCGACGAGAATGTTCTGTGATAATTCTGTTTCCACCTGACTACACTCTGATGATGTTAAGGAAAAATGATGTCAGCACACAAGGAAAAAACAATGAGAGTGATCATCACAGAATGTCAGAGCTGACAATTGACAACCTCTTATGTACCCAGGTACTTAACTTACCTCTATTATATGCTTAGAAATCAAGACTTTACTAGATGGATTGATTGGATGGTGAATGTCCTTTGGCAAGAAGAATAAAAAGGCAAAAAGCTGGAAAACAAAAGAGAAAAGGATAGTAGTGGCTAGAAATTTGACAGACAGCCCCAGAGTCATGCAAGTCCAAATAAAGGTGGATTCAGTGTATAGTGAGGCCTCCTTTCCGGTTCTGTGTGGCTGCTGTGTCTTCACATGTTGAAGAAGTGTGAGTTTTACAAACACACTGATTTTATTCATAAGGGTTTACTCTATGACCCAATTTAAGTCCCCAAGTCCTTACTTCTTAATACTTGGGCCAAGAGAAGAATTAGGAATATCCTTATGAGTGAGAGAGGCATCTGTCCTTGAGATAAGTGAGAGAGCTAAGAAGCAAACATTCTTTTAGGTGTTTTGGAGTGACTAAATTCTGAGACCAAGATAGATTTGGTGTATTCTAGATTCAGACAAGAGTTTGACAAAGCAGCATGCTGACAGCAAATGAGCAGGGATGGGTCGAGGCCAGATGGAGCCTTTGGAAACTAGGCTAAGAAATCATTCCATTATCCACAGGCTGTGCAGCGCCATTGAGATTTTTTAAATAGGAAAAGACAGTGGCATGATCAAAATGGGGGCAGGCAGAATGAATGGTATTTCGAGATCAGAAAAGAAGACCTTGAGGTAAGAAGAGCTTTTGAACACCAAATAATTGACAAACTTGAGTTCATTTTGTGTGCCTTTGTGGAGTTCTCATTGAACCCTCCAAAGTTCCTTAACACCAAGTCATTCAAAGTTCATCTCAGCTTTCTCAAGTGTTTGGAAACAAATTTCTCTTGTAACTAACTGTAAACTCAAGAAAATTCCTTCATTTCTCTGGTGTTTGAGTTTTTCTCTTATGAAGTGTGTAGAGTGGCTGGAGGCATGGGCCCGAACATAGGAGTGCTTGCTGCTTTCGCACTGGAACCAAATCCAATTCCTAGCACCCAGCTGGATGTTTAAACACTGCTTGTAATTCTGGCTCCAGTATATCAGAACCCCTTCTTGATTTTCACAGGCACCTGCACCTACACACACACACACACACACACACACACACACAAACACACACAAGCAATTAAAAAAAATGAGCTGATACAATATATTGTTTTCTCAGTCTCTTCCAAAGCTCATGTGTTCTCCAGTATCATGGTAACCACTGACTTTGTTTTCTTATTTCTTCTTCAGAAACAGTTCTTGCAAGGATAAACATCTTGGTTGCTGAGCAAAAGGAGGTACATTTGTTTACTTGCATGTACTCACCTCAATTTCCATTTGTGATATTTATTCACTGAGCCCTTAGTAGGACTTTAAAATGGTTACAATCTGTTTAGTGGCAATGCTATATAAATTAGTGCCACAATTTCCAAGTACATTAGAGATACACATTCACTAATCATTTTTGAAATCCATGATCAATGTTCAAATATAAATCCATTTCTAGGGACCTAAAATGGAAGCCAAATTGTTTCCCCGCCTTCAGAACCCCGTTTCCAAAGCTTGCTGCTGCAAAAGCAAAACCATTTATTTTGCAAAAGGTTTATCAGAGATCTAATTATGGCATCAAGTGAGGTGGTGTTCAGAACAGTCTGAATGATAAAAATGAGAAAAAATAATCCAATAATTATTTAAAGTAGTGGGTGTTAGTGTCCCCTCTGATTTCATGATGGTGGTAGCTGGGAAAAGCTTCAAAGTAACAATACACATCCAGCCATTGAGGATATTTTAGTCTTCTATTCATAGTTTATTTCATTACAAAAGTCCAGTGGATTTGATCTGTTTTTCAATTATCCCAGCCACTTACTTGTCAGTATTGTGCCTGGCCTCTCCATGTGTGCTGCAGGCCCTCTGCACTATTATCCTGATCAACAAAAGACAATTATTACTTTCTAAAAAAGCTTTAGATGGAACTGCCCTGACAACAGGCCCAGGTAATCAGAGGTATAATCACATTCTGCGGGAAATCTGTGCCCAGAGAATGAGCAGGAACAAACACGGAGCCGTCTTTGAAGTCCATTTTCACGTAAACATCAAATGGTGCTGTCAGGTTTCCCACCCCAGGTTTGAAGTGTAAATGTGCAGCATCAGTGCAGGGTCAAGAAATAACTCAATTTTAGTATGAGTGTATTTGCAAAATATATCATTTTTCATGTGTTAGGCACAAATCTACTAAGGCTATTGGAATATTATGCCTGCTCTGCTTATTGAAGTACATGATGATATCTTTTGTGACACAGACACATTTAGTGTGAATTGAATCACACACTTAAAAAAAATATTCAGAGTCAAGAAAGTAGCCTGGCAATAGACTGGTGCCAGAGGCAGGTTCTGGTCTCATGTTCTCACTGAGGCACTCCAGAAAGCTCAAAACTTGCTTCAGAGAAGCAACAGCCTGGAAGCAGCTTTACCAATGTCTGGATGATGCCCCTCCAGCCAGAGTGGGGCTTAAGCACTCGCAGGTAATTTGAAAGCAAGTTTTTCAGGCTGAAAACTAACAATGACAGATTCTGAACTGTGCCATTGTTGCCGGGAGTTACAATAGACCCAGATAGCTATGCGCTGAAGAATGGTGCAACTCTCAACTGCCTGAAGATATTTTCTGTTGCTTGCTTGGCAGAGACTCTTAGCTAGGCTGCCAGTCATGCCCTCCCTCAAATTCTGCTCTGTCTCCTGGTCCTCCTCTGCTCCCCAAACCTGCTTCCCATCCCATTACCCTCTCCATCACCTCTCCCACCCATTTCTCTCTTTGCATCTACTTCAGATGTCTGTTTTACGTCCCCGTCTGACAATCAAGCGTCTTTCTTTGCACCCTCCTTGACTTCTTTGGGTCTGTGTATTGTAGCATTGTTGTCCTGTACTTTATGGCTAATGTCCATTTATAAGTGAGTACATGTCATCTGTGTCTTTCTGGGTCTGGGTTACCTCACTCAGGATGATCTTTTCTAGTTCCATTCATGTGCTCAGAAACTGCCTGATGTCTTTGTTTTTAATAGCTGAGTAGTATTCCATTGTGTAAATGCACCACATTTTCTTTATCCATTCTTTGGTTGAGGGACATCTAGGTTGTTTCCAGTTCCTGACTATTACAAATAAAGCTGCTATGAACATAGTTGAACAAATTTCCTTATGGTATGGGGAAGCATCTTTAGGGTATATGCCCAGGAGTGGTATAGCTGGGTCTTGAGGTAGATGTATTGCCAAATTTCTGAGAAACTTCCAGATTGGATATTTCAAAATCATGGCCATAGATGTTTATGGGAAATACAGAGACTTAATGGGAACAAGTGAAAATTGTCCCCCTACATTTCTCTCTTTTCTTACCATGATACCTCTAGTGAGTATTAATGAACACTGGCCACAGAAAGCCTGTCCTTCATTTTCTTAGTCCCCTGTCCTTCTCTTGGTACCTGAGCCCTTTTGAAGCTTGAGTTTATATGCTGCTATGAAAAAATCAGAGCCCAGGACAGGATTTGAGGTAGGACATCACTGAATACACACCATCTATTATCTCGATATTCGTTGTTATTGATAATCTATGACTATAAGAGAATGCTGATCCTATTCTAAATAAAATGTTTCTTTTTATTACAAAACAAAATCAGGATTTTAAAAGGGAATTTGGGACCAAAAAAAGATGATGAAAACCATGTGTCATTTCAGTAATATCAAGAAGTTGGTATTGTTAAATTTCCATTCCATATAAGTAATTTTCTTGTTTCCCTGTGCATGTATACATGTGACAAGTTCATGTGTGTGTGTGTGTGTGTGTGTGTGTGTGTGTCTGTGTGTAGATAGAGACCTGAGGTTGACATCAGGTGTCTTTCTCAGTTGCTTCTTCTTGCACATTGAGGTAGAGTCTTGCTGAGTCTGGAGCTGGCCGGGATGGTTAGGGTAGCCAGCTTGCTTGGAAGAGTCCATATCTCAGCTATTGGCGGCTTTTTTCATGGATTCTAGGGATGTGAACTATGGTCCTCAGGCTTGGAAGGCAAGTGCTTTACATGCTGAGCCATGTGTCTGGCCTGTGCATGGATAATTTGGTAAAATTAGATAAAGTTAATTTTGTACTTTTCTTTCGTGTGTGTGTGTGTGTGTGTGTGTGTGTGTGTGTGTGTGAGAGAGAGAGAGAGAGAGAGAGAGAGAGAGAGAGAGAGAGAGAGGAGAGAGAGAGAGAGAGAGAGAGAGAGAGAGAGAGAGAGAGAGAGAGAGAGAGAGATTACTCATATGCACATGCATGTTGAGGGCAGAGGACATGCATGTTCTTCCTCGGGAAATGTCATCTTGTTTTATAGGAGAAGGGTTATTAACTTGCCTGGAGCTTACTGAGTAGGCTAGGCTGGCTGGCCAATGAACCTTAAGGATGTATCTGCCTTTGTCACCTCAACACTGGAATTACAAGCTTACAACACCACATATGGCTTTAATGCATGATTTCTGGGGAGGGACTCAGGTCCTCATGTTTGCATAAAAAGTACTTTACTGCGTGAGTTATCTCCTAACCCCTCTCTGTACCAATGCCACTAGATGGTCCAGTGGGTAAAAATGCTTGATGCCCAAGTCTGACCACCTGATTTTGAGTCCTAGAATTTATAATGGAAAGAGAACCAACTTGTAAAAGTTGTACTATGACTTCCACATAGGGGCTGTGGTGTGTGTGTGTCCACATTCACACACTCACACACACTAATAATAATAATAATAATAATAATAATAATAATAATAATAAATTTAAAAATATTTGAACATAAAATTAGTACATTTTGAACATTGGAACAAACTAAACATGAAAATGGTTCCATATTAAAAAATAATTTATTTAATTTTATTTTATGTGCATAGATGTGAGGGTGTCAGATCGCCTGGAACTGGAGTTATAGACAGTTGTGACCTGCCATGTGGGTGCTAGGAATTGAACTTGGATCTTTTGGAAGAGCAGCCAGTGCTCTTAACCACTGAACCACCTCTCCAGCCCTGGTAATGGTTCCATTTTATTTTCATTCATGTTTTATGCTTTTATTATTATTATTTACATTTTAGATATTTAAATAGATTCTACTTAGTGTACATAAATATATAAGTAAATGTTTTCATGATAATTTTTTCTTTTCTTTTTATTCATGATCTTTGAAAGACATTCCATTTTTTCTATTTTCTGTAAAAAACCTGACATTTTTATATTCATTTTATTTTTTTTCCCACTTTACATCCTAGTTGAAACCTCATCCCTCCTCACCTTCCAGTTCTACCTTCCCTCTCTCTCCCAAACCCCTCTTCCTTATTCTTCAGAAAGGGGATGCCTCTTCCCATCTGCCGCAACTCATCAAGTTGTATCAGGACTGAGTGTATCCTCTTACTCTGTGGCCTGCCAGGGCGGTCCCATCAGAGGGAAATAATTAAAAAGCTCTCAAGAGAGTCTATGTCAGACAGAGCACCAGCTCCCCTCAGTAGAGGGTCCACAGGAAGTCTGAGCTATCCATCAGCTACATCTTTGTAGGGGGCCGAGGCCCAGTCCATGCAAAGTCTTTGATTGGTACTTGAGTCTCTGCAAGCCCCTCTGGACACCGGTTGGTTGGCTCTGTTCTTGTGAAGCTCTTATCCACTGAAGGAGCTTTTCCCCTTCCTACTTTTGGGCAGGGCTGTTTGGCTGTGAATCTCAGCATCTGTTGGGGCACTGCTGGGTGGAGCCTCTTGGGACAACTCTGCTTGACTCTTGTCTGCAAACATAGCAGAGTATTATTAATAGTGTCAAGGTTTGGTTCCCTCCCGCAGGGTGGGTCTTGGTTTGGGCCAGGCGTTGGTTGGACCTTCCCTCTAGTCTCTAGTTTATCTGCTCTATCTTTGTCCCTGCATATCTTGTAGGCGGGGTGAAATCTGAGATGAAATTTTTGTGGGTGGGTTGGTGTTCCCCTCCCTTTACTAGGAGTCCTGTCTATTTAGGGAATGTCCTCTTTAGTCTCTATGGCTCTTCCTATGAGAGGAGTCTCTGCTTGAGTCCCTCTCATATGCCCCCTGGAAAGTCTACCTTGACTTAGGTCTCCAGCTTGTCACAGAGATGCCCTGCCCACAGTTTCTCTTTTCTATACAGGCCTTTTGTCCTCCTGCCTTTCCCCAGTCTGATCTAAAACACTGACATTTTTAATCTTTGACAGATTCATGCATGTGTATAGTGAAGTTTAGTTCTTCTTGCCCCTGTTCTTCTGACTCATCCTGACTTCCCACAAGTCTCCCTCCCACTGCTGTGCCTTTTGTGTGACTCACTGAGTTTAAATAGGATTTCTTGCATGAGCATGGTAATGGTTGTTTAGTGGAGTATGGGCAACCAATTGGTTGCCACACCACTGAAGAAAATGACACAGAAGAAAATGACATTTTCCTAACTATCCTTCTCTCAATACGGTAGTCACCCAGGGAGGGGTGGGAGGGTTGTTTCTTAAGACGTCTCCTTTTCAAAGATGAAAGTTTGATAGGTTTAGCCCCCCCCCCCCTTCTTCTTAAGACAGGGTCTTTCTGTGTAGCCTTGGCTGTCCTGGACTCACTTTGTAGACCAGGCTGGCCTCAAACTCAGCAATCCACCTGCCTCTGCCTCCTGAGTGCTGGGATTAAAGGCGTGGACCACCATGCCCGGTTCATAGGTTTAGTCTTATGCAGGTCTTACATAGGTAAACATAGGCACCACCTATGCCATATCCAGAAGACACTGTTTCGTTCTAGTTCTCCGTAGCCTTTAACTCTTACAATTTTTTTTTTCAGTTCCTCTTCCACAGTGTTCCCTAAGCCTTGGGTGCGGGGTGAAGCAATGTAATAAAGATGTTATGGTCAAACATCTTATGGTCACTGATTCTTTGCATTTGACCACTTGTGAATGTATCATATTAATTAATGTCTGATATTGATACATAATTAATAAACATAATTAATGTATGTTAATTACTGTCCACTGCAAAAAAAATGTTTTCATGACAAGGGCTGAAATCTGAACTAACCTATGCTTATAAAGAAAAGTATTTAAAAGGAATTTGTTATTATCTTTGATTAACAAAATAATAATGGTAGGTTTTTTTCTCACTTTTATGACCTCTCCAGGCATAGGTTCTTGGCCAGGCTTTCAGTACCAGACATGAATTTTCCCCCGGGAGACTCACATTTATTTTTTAAATACTGCATAGTATAGGAAACAAAGGCACTTTTAGGCAAACAGTACTTCATTTGGAAAATACCAGAGCTCCACCTACTGGTAAATTTTAAAATGGCAGATCAGGAGACGGAATTTTAAAGACGGGAACAATTGGGAGATGAGCAAGTTAGTCTGTCTTGTAACTTTTTTTTTCTTTTAAAAAATATAATTCTCTCTTAATGTCTTTCTTTGATTGGAAGCTAAACTTTTATTCATTAACTTTTAGGTTATTCGAACAATCCAAGTGTGTACTGATAAATCATTTCATCAAAAAAAAAAATCTTCTAGTTAGGAAGGGCAAAGTGGTCCAAAGAAGAGGATGCTTCTGTACTGCCCACCCTGGCATCTTGTTCTGACACTGTTCCATTGTAGGGATCACAGTTTAAATTGCCTAAAATTAATTTTTATGGGAGACAATTATACCATCTATCATCACACTTTCTACTGTCTAGATTCTCCTAAGAGTATTTTATTAAACAGGCACCTTTTAATCTTTGGGGCCCTGAAATACTGTGCTTGAGAGATCACCTCCATTCATGAGTTCACAGAATGCGTACTCGCACACACATAGGTTTATATGTGTAATTTGATTTTATGCCACTGTGGTGGTCTCAATGCGAAATGTTGCCACAGGTGCAGGATTTGAACATTTAGTTGCCAGTTACTGGTGCTTCTGGGGTAGGTTTTAGTGTTGATGAATATTAATAATTAATATTCAGTCATATAATTAATAAAACATTACTTATTCATTAATCAATAATTTCTCTCAAATAAACACACATCGAGACTATGATTCATTCAAAATTAAGCACAGTTATGAACATAATAACTATTGTATTGTCCTACTATCAATTTATCTTCCTCCCATCCAAGGTCCCAAGTGCTTGCATTATCATCCTCTCTGGATCCCATCCATCCTCCACCACTCTTGACACTTCCCTCATGTTCCCCATCTTTGGGCTCGCAACCTCAAAACAAAAACAAAAACAAAAAACAAAAAAACGCCACCCCCTTCTCATCTGCCAAATCCAGAGCTTCAGCATATTTTTAAAAAAATTAACCAATCAACTTTAAATTAGACGGATCAAGGTTTACACAACAAAGACAGGTATATGTGAGAATGTGCTCAGCTGAGGAGGGACCAGATCTTTGGGGGTGGGGGTGGGGGAAGGGCAGTAATTAGCATTAAAATATTTAGCACCTGACCTAGCCCAAACACTGTAGGAGTTATGTCACTACAGGTAGGCAGGCTGTGAGAGATCATAGCTTTGGTCTGCTTTCAGTGAATTTTCTGCTTCATGCTTTTGTTGGGAGATGTGGTTGTTCAGTTTTATGCCCACATAGCTGCCTGCATGCTGCTTGCTGTCATGCCTGCTGTGATGTGCTCTTCACCCCTTGAAATTGTAAGCCAAATTAAAGTCTCTTTTCCTTAAGTTGACTTTGATCATGGTGTTAATTCACAGCAACAGAAAAGTAACTAATACTGAAATTATTATTAGCATGATGTCTTTAGCTTAAACAAGAAAGGAAAGGGTATGGTTTAAAATGATATATTTGTGTCAAGTTGGAAAGAAACCAACTGTGTTAGTTAACTTTTGTCACTGACACAAACTAGTCACCGGGGAAGAGGGAACCTCAGTTGAGAAGTTGCTTCTATCTTATTGGCTAGTGGGCATGTCTGTGGTGGAATTTTCTTGTGGGAGGGGCTACCTCTGGGCAGGTGGATCTGGGATGTAGAAGTAAGCAAGTTGAGCCAGCTGTGAGCACAAAGCATTCCTCTGAGGTCTCTGCTCTGGTTCTTCTTCTCTAGGTCCCTGCTTTGAGCTCCTGCCTTGGATTTTCTTGATGACAGTCCGCAGCCTGTAAGATAAACAAACGCTTTACTTCTCATGCTATTGTGGGGCATGGTGTTTATTATAGCAATAGGAATGTAACTAATGATATAAACTGCTATCTTAGGTAGTTCATATTATTTATTTTAAAGTATTTATTTATTTATCTATTTATTTATTTAGGCAGAGTCTAGCTGTGCATCCCAGAGTGGCCTTGAACTTGATGGGTAGGTAGCCCATGCTAGTCTTGAACTCCTGACTTGCCTCTCCACCTCCAGTGCTGGTAGATGCATGCTCTATCACAGCCACCACATACCCTTAATGCTAGGTTCTTAGAGAGTTGTTGCTGTTCTTTTCTGTTGGCTCACTCCACCCTATGTGCCTTTTAGCTTTTAACTCTTATGATTGCACTCTCATCTCTTCTGACGTCTAGGTTAACCTACATATCTAATCTGCCTTTCCCAAGCATTATACCTGACTTTCGCTGCCAAATGAACTTCCAACTGTTATCCCAAAGCAATGAAATGTATTTTGTTCTCCCCCAAGGTAATGGTTGACACCATCTTCTCCTTTAGTAATTAGAGTAGGAATCTGAATGTTGTTGAATCATTTTTCTAATCTCCAAAGTTCAGCCAATTATCAGATAGCTTTTATCTTAATTTCCCAATATCTCCACTCATATATTTCCTCTTTCCTGTGCTATTAGGGTGTCAGTTCAAGGCTTTGAATATTTAATTATTTCATTTAGCCCACACTAATTTTTCCTAATACCTGATAGGCTCTGCCTCTAGGTTGCTGTGTATACTGCTGCTAGAATTATCTTTAAATGCAAACCTGGCCCTGTTCTCCCACAGAAAGTCTGTACTGGAATCCCATGACTTTTATGACTAAGTAAGTTTGTTGTCAAGAATTTTCATGATTTTGCTTCTCCAGACCTCTCAAAGCCATGGTACCATTCCATTCTCTCTTGACTTTTGTCTTTCCTGTGTGCCTCCTTCATATTTTGTCCACGTGTATTTAGGGACCCCAGAACAGGTTGAATTCCTTCACACGTTTGAGCTTCTGTGCAAACTGTTTCTTTCCATTCTTCTTTTTGAAACCATAGAAAGTTTTATATTTTGGCACTTTTTGTCTAAGGTCACAGGGCTACATCTTTTTTTTATTAATTAAACATTTTTTATTTTTTACATATACATTTATATTATTACACATATATACAATAAACTGCATATAGCAAAAAGAACCATGACACAATCTTCAAGGCTATAAACTGTCTCTTAGCCTGGAATTTTAGCCTATACCATACTTCCCCATCTTGTGACTTTTTTTCCAGTATGGGAAATTGAACCTTGGGTCTCAGGAATACTAGGGAAGTGCTCTGTCACTTAGGTAGATCTCTAAGATTTTTTTTCATTTGACGCTTAAGACTCAGCTTAGTCTCCTCGGGTAGGTTTCTTTCTCTCTCAAGGTGGAGTTAGAGGTCTCTCATCTTTGCTGGCGTTTTTATTGCATATGAATCTACAACTACTGTGCTGTGATTTCCTGGATGTCTGCCTAGAATATTGATATCTCTTGAAAGAAGTGACTTTGCCCCCCCCCGCCCCCCCCGTTCCCCAATACACACGTTGCTAGTCCCAGATGCCAGCACAGTGCCAGGTGTAGTTTATTAACTGTAAACTTGATAAGCTGCCATTCCGATAAGGAAAAAAGTAGCATGGTTTGTTTTTATATAGTTCCTTAGCAAATGTCTGAAAAAGCAAAACCAATTTCTCTGTGGCTCTATCACAGTTTGAGTAAACAGAAATGGCAGAATAGACCAATTCATTCACTCCAGTCAGCTGCTCTGAGTGCTGCTGGCAGGACAACCTGCCCTTTCTTGTTTCATTTACGGGTGTTGCGCTAGCTAAGCTTTGAGCTGTTTAGGAGAAATCACTTCAAATAGCTCCTGAGACAAGGCTTGATAATTTTAGTGAAGGATTTATTATTTGAACCACACAAAGCTACTATGAAGTGATAGCAAATAAGTGAGCCTCGGGGAGCAGTAATTATAGTCACTCTACAATTTCAGATGATATAAGGTAGAAGTAACAGAAGCTGAAGTTTCAGACACTAACGGAGCATAAATAGGAAGCAGGATGAGACTATGTCAACCAATCTAGTGATTTTATTTCCTCAAAAA
This sequence comes from Acomys russatus, assembly GCF_903995435.1. Lineage (NCBI taxonomy): Eukaryota > Metazoa > Chordata > Mammalia > Rodentia > Muridae > Acomys > Acomys russatus. The sequence goes on along the minus strand of NC_067138.1, from coordinate 44,415,671 downwards.
CTAACAGGTGATACAGTATTATGGACCCCAAGACAAAGACTTACGATACACACGCTTGGCAAATTTTCTAGCTCACACTCGCTGATATTTCTCATTCATCCGTCCCTGTCAATAAATCCACAAGAAGTTTAGACCACGTGATATAAAGTGTTAATTTAGTCATGGCTATCTGTATGATCTTCATTGGAGTTTGCAAGCCTGAGACCAGGGTGTTAAAACGGTTCGGGTCTGATAAGGGCTGTCTTCAGGACTGTAGACCACCTAGTTCTCCTGGTAGCTTTCTATGGCATGAAGGACAACACAGCTTTCTGATATTCCTTTTATAAGCATATAACTTCACCCAAAAGGGATTTACCTCTCAATATAAACACAACATTGGGAGTTAAGATTCCAATACACCTTGCAGGAGTGTGCAAACCCTCACTGAACTGCATGGAGCAGTGTACTTTGTAAACAATCCATGGATAGGGCCGATGAGGTAGCTCAGCGGCAAACTGCTTTCCACAAAGCCTGACAACCAGAATTTTCTCTCTCTCTCTCTCTCTCTCTCTCTCTCTCTCTCTCTCTCTCTCTCTCTCTCTCTCTCTCTCAGACAGACACATGGTGGTGGGCCTGCATGCACAAATAAATAGAATTAAAAAATCCACAGAAACAATTCTAACCAGGGAAGCTGAAGGCTAACTGTAGATCTTCACCTCACCCTCCATCCCTAGGCTCCAATCTCCCAGGCTCATGCCCAGCTCTGCAGCAGAACACCTGCTACAGTGCCGTCCCCCAATGTACTCCCCTTCACTCACATCTCTGGTGGATCTCACAGATCTTTCCTTCCTAACTTCCCTCCTCCCATTTCTTGCTTTATCCCAGACCCAACTCCAGCAAGCTCTCCCTGGGAACCCACAGGCCACTCTGGTCAAGGCAGCAGGTAGGCTAAGTGCAGATCTTCACTTCTCTACCTGCTCCCCCCAAGTCCAGCTGCCCAGACTCACCTGTAGCTCTGTACTAGAACCCTCACTGTGGCTTCCCTTCCCCACTGCCCACATCTCCAATTGATATCACAGATTTTTTTTCTCTTTTCAATTTATTCACTTTACATCCCAATCGTAGCCCCTTCCCTCCTGGTCCCACCTTCCCACCCTCACTCCCTCTTCCTCTTGACTTAGTTCTCAGAAAGGGGGGCCCACCTCCCCTATCATCTGACCCCAGCCTATCAAGTCCCATCTGAACTGCCTGCATGTCCTTTCTCTGTGGCCTGGCAAGGCTGGCCACCAAGGGGGAGTGATCAACAGTGGCCACCAGATTCCATGTCAGAAGTAGCTACTACTCCCCATATTATGGGACCCACAAGGAGAGTGTGCTGCCTATCAACTACATCTGAGCAGGGGGTCTAGGTCCTCATCATGTATGGTCCTTGGTTGGTGCACCTCCTCAACTTCCCAGCCCAGATTTGTTGGCTCCATTGGTCTTGTGAAGCTCCTGTCCTCTCCAGGTCCTTCTATGCCCCAACTCTTCCGTAAGACTTTCTTCACTCCACCCCAATGTTTGGTTGTGAGTCTCAGCATCTGCTTTGATCCTCTGCTGGGTGGAGTCTTTCAGAGAGCCCATATGATAGGCTCCTGTCCTGTTCTTTCTCTTCAACCACTTCTGGTGTTGGTGTCTATTTGCCCTTATGAATGAAAATTAAGCATTCTCCCTAGGGTCTTCCTCGCTATATAGCTTCTCTAGGTCTGTGTATTGTAGTGTGGTTATCCTGTACTAGATCTCACAGATATTTTCATCCTAACCTCCCTATCACATTCCTTACTTTATCCCAGCCCCTAACACCAACAGGCACTTCCTGGGACTCCGCAAGCTACTCCTGACACAGAAGAAGGTAGGTTGACTTCTAATCTCCACTTCTCCCTCTGATTTTTCAAAGCCAATCCCCTAGTCTCATGCCCAGCTCTGTAGCAGAACACCATAGCAGGCTTCTCCTCACAGTCTTATCTAATGGATCCCACAGATCTTCTCCTTCTAGCATTGGACTCCACCCATTGCTTTATCTTAGCCCTCAAATCTAGCAGACACTTCCTGGGAACCCACAGACCACTTTGGCCAGGGAAGAAGGTAGATTTCTACCACGCCCTCCGCTACTCCAAGTCCAATCCTTCCAGTCTCAACCCCAGCTCCCTTCTTGTCCCTGTACCCATCTCCAGTGGATCACATAGATTTCCCCATCCAAACTTCTTTCCTCCTACCCACGGTTTGATTCCATCTCCCAGTTACAGCTGGCATCACCTGAACCAGCACAAGCCACTCTGACCAAGAAGGCAAGTATGCTAACTGTAGGTCTCTCTTTCTCCATTCCTCCAAGTCCAACACCCCAGTCTTATCCCCACCTCTGTAGCAGAACTTCTGCTGTGTCTTCTAACCACTCTGCCTCCATTCCCAGGGGACCAACTAAGTAGAACCTGGTGGAATGCCATGCTTTCCTTCCATGAATTCCCCTAAGTGTCAGCTCTCAATATCCAGAAACACACTTTATCTGGAACCCCAGTGACCACACCTATCAGGACCCCAGAAGAATTTCCAATGAGGCATTACACAGTCACCTAACTTGCCGAAGAACCAGAGAGGAAACAGAAAACAAGGAATAGAATACCCACCCAGTCAAGATGAGACAAGATATCAGCACTTAGAACTACAAAATTCCCAATCCTCTGTGGAGTATTCTGTTTAGCTCTGTACCCCATTTTTAATTGGGTTATTGGGTTTGTTGTTTAATTTCTTGAGTTCTTCATATATTTTGGATATTAGCCCTTTGTCAGATGTAGGATTGGTGAAGATCTTCTCCCAGTCTGTAGGCTGTCGTTTTGTTCTGTTGACAGTTTCCTTCACCTTACAGAAGCTTTTCAGTTTCATGAGGCCCCATTTATTAGTTGTTGATCTTAGAGCCTGAGCTGTTGGTGTTCTGTTCAAGTAGCTGTCTCCTGTGGCTATGAGTTCAAGGCTCTTCCCCGCATTTTCTTCTAACAGATTTAATGTATCTGATTTTATGTTGAGGTCTTTAATCCACTTTGGCTTTAGTTTTGTGTATGGTGATAAATATGGACCTACTTGCAGTTTTTACATGTAGCCATCCAGTTAGACCAGCACCATTTGTTGAAAATGCCATTGTTTTTTTCATTGAATAGATTTATCTTCTTTGTCAAAAATCAAGTGTCCATAGGTGTGTGGTTTTATTTCTGGTCTTTGATTTGATTCCATTGATCAACCATCCTACTGCCATGCTATTTTTATTACCGTTGCTCTTTAGTGTAGCTTGAGATCTGGGATCGAGAGTTTTCCAGAATATCTTTTATTGTACAGGATTGTTTTAGCTATTCTAGGTTTTTTGTTTTTCATATGAGGTTGAGAATTCCTCTTTCAAGGTCTGTAAAGAATCGTGTAGGAATTTTGATGGGAATTGAATTGAATATGTAGATTGGTTTTGGTAAGATGAGTATTTTTAACTATGTTGATCCTCCTGATCCATGAGCATGGGAGATCTTTCCATGTTCTGATATCTTCTTTTATTTCTTTCTTTAGAGACTTGAAGTTTTTTTCATACAAGTCTTTCACTTGCTTTATTAGAGTTATACTAAGACACTTTATATTATTTGTGGCTATTGTGAAGGATGTAATTTCCCTCATTTCTTTCTCAGCCTATTTGTCATTTGTATACAGCAGGGCTACTGATTTTTTTGAATTGATTTTCTAACTAGCCACTTTGCTGATGGTGTTTATCAGCTATAGAAGTTCCTTGGTACAATTTTGGGGTCACTGATGTATACTATCATATCATTTGTGAATAGTGATAATCTGACTTCTCCTTTGCAATTTGTATCCCCTTGATCTCCTTTAGTTGTCTCAATGCTCCAGCTATGACTTCAAGTGCTATATTGAAGAGCTACTGAGAGAGTGGACAACCTTGTCTTGTACCTGATTTCAGTGGAATTGCTTTAAGTTTCTCTTCATTTAGTTTGAAGTTGGCTCTTGGTTTGCTGTATATTGCCTTTATTTTATTTAGGTATGTGCCTTTTATCCCTGGTTTCTCCAAAACTATAAACATGAATGGTGTTTGATTTTGTCAAATGCTTTCTTGGCTTCTAAGAAGAGGATCATATAGTTTTTTCCTTCCAGTTTGTTTATATGGTGGATTACATTGATGGATTTCTTTATATTGAAGCACTTCTGTATGACTGGTATGAATCTTACTTGGTCATGGTGAATGATATTTTTGATGCTTTCTCGGATTCTGTTTGGCAGTATTTTATTGAGTATTTTTGCATCAATGTTCATAAGAGAAATTGATCTGAAATTAACATTCTTTTTTGGGTGTTTGTGTGGCTTAGATATCAAGTGACTGTGGTTCTGGTTGCTCCAGGCTTCAGTAGAAGAAATTCTGCTGACTACACCAGGAGAATTGTTCCTCAGAACTGACATCCTTATGGTTTCATTATTGTATTCTTTAATCTTCTTTTCCTATTGTTTAGGTTAGTTGGCTTATAAGTGAGGTACTCTCAGTTAATAATTTCATAATAAAATATATTTGTTAAGCAAATTGAGCCTACAGGATTTATCTATCTTGTTGATTTTCTTAAAGAACCATTTCTTAGTTTTGTTGATTCTTTGAAATTTTCTCTTTGTTTATAGTTTATTGGTTTCCAACCTGAGTTTAATGATTTCCAGCTATTTACTCCTCTTGGGTGTGCCTGCTTCTTTTGTTCTAGAGCTTTCCGGTGTGCTGTTAAGTTGCTAGTATGGAATTTGTCCAATTTCTTAATGAAGGCACTTAGTGCTAGGAACTTTCCTCTTAGCACTGCTTGTATTTTTCCATAAATTTGCGTATGTTGTGCTTTCATTATCATTGAATTCTAAGAAGTTTTTAACTTCTTTTTTCTATTTCATCTTTTACCCAGAAGTCATTGAGTAAGAAAATTTTCAGTTTTCATGAGCTTGTAGGCTTTCTGGTCTTTCTGTTGTTGTTGAGTTCAAGCTTTAATACATGGTATAATTCTGATAAGATGCAAGGGATTATTTGAATCTTCATATATCTGTTGAGGTTTGCTTTGTGACCAAGTATATGTCAATTTTGGAGAAGGTTCCATGAGGTGATGAGAAGAAGGTATATTCTTTTGTGTTTGGGTGTAATATTCTGTAGATATATCAGGTCCATTCATGATGTCTATTAATTTCTTTTTAAAACATTTTTTATTAATTTTATTCTTGTTACATCTCAATGGTTATCCCATCCCTTGTATCCTCCCATTCTTCCCTCCCTCCCATTTTCCCCTTATTCCCCTCCCCTATGGCTGTGACTGAGGGGGATTTCCTCCCCCTGTATATGCTCATAGGCTATCAAGTCTCTTCTTGGTAACCTGCTATCCTTCCTCTGAGTGTCACCAGGTCTCTCCCTCCAGGGGACATGGCCAAATATGAGGCACCAGAGTACATGTGAAAGTCATACCCCACTCTACACTCAACTGTGGAGAATGTTCTGACCATTGGCTAGATCTGGGTAGGAGTTTAAAGTTTACTGCCTGTATTGTCCTTGGCTGGTGCCTTAGTTTGAGCGGGACCCCTGGGCCCAAATCTGGCTATCATAATGTTCTACTTGTAGGTTTCTAGGACCCTCTGGATCCTTCTACTTTGCTATTCTCCCATGCTTCTCTCATCTAGAGTCCCAATAGAATGTCCTCCCCTCTGTCCCAGTTTCCTGGTAAGTGAAGGCTTTCATGGGACATGCCCCTTGGGCTAGTATGCAGATATAAGTGAGTATATACCATTTGAGTCTTTCTGCTTCTGGGTTAACTCACTCATGATCATTTCTAGCTCAATCCATTTATCCACAAATTTCGGGAATTTCTTGTTTTTAATAGCTGAGTTATCTATTTAGTTTCTGTCTTGATGATTTCTCTATTAGGGAGAGTGGGGTGTTGAAGTCTCCCACTATTAATGTTTGGGGTTCAATGTGTGATTTAAGCTTTAATAATGTTTCTTTTATGAATGTGGGTATTCCTGTGTTTGGGGCATAGATGTTCAAAATTGAGACATCCTCTTATTGTGTTTTTCCTTTGGTGAGTATGAAGTATCTTTCCTCATCTCTTTTGATTAGTTTTGGTTGAAAGTCTGTCCACTGACTCTGCCTGCATCCAAGCTTGCCCCTTTTTAAAGGCAGAATTCTTACTGTGCTAGAAATGAGGACATTTTCCCCAGTGGTTTGTTTGCTGCATTTGAAGCCATATCTATAAGGAAGTTCTTTCATGCTCATCATCTTCTTTGAGATAGGCTGAGTGTTGCTAGGAGTTAACCTGTCTCATTATCAGGGAATCTTTAAAATAATAAAAACATTTTACGATGCCATATTTTATATGTTTCTGAGGTTTTGAAGACCTTATTTAACTATCTTATCTTATCTTTCTATAGAATCATATCTATGATCTCTTCTATTCTTGTGATGCTTGTGTCTATAGATGCTGTCTTCCTTAGGATTTCCATTTCCAAGATTGTCTCAGATTGTGTTTTCATCATTGTTTCTATCTCAATTTTTAGGTCTTGCATCCTTTTATTCACTTCATTCTCCTGTTTGATTGTAGTGTCCTGTCTTTTGCAAATTTCTTTAAGTGAATTGTTCAATTCTTTCATGTCTTTCTTTGTGTATTCTTGTTCTAGTGAGAGATTTATGTTCCTCCTTTAAGGCCTCTGTCATTTTCATGTGATATTATTTCCAGGGCTTGCTGTGGTGGTGGGATTGTTGGTTTCTAGCAGTATCAAACAGTCTTGGGAGTTGTTGTTTGTGTTATTACACTGACCTGTTCCCATTGTGGTGTTAGCTGGTTTGGTGGTCTCTGATAGTCAGGCAGTTTTGGAGTAGGTATAGACAATGAGGATTTGGTCCCGTGGCCTACTCACTTCTGCTGAGATCACTGTCTCTTTGGCTCCTTGTTTATGACCCACAGAGGTCAGGCACCCCTGTTTAGTTCACTGTCTTAGTTGATTCCTTGACTGTGAACCAGTTAGGCTGGGAAGCAGGTGGAAAGATATTGGAGCAGAGATTTGGTACAGTGGGCCTGCTTTCCCACAGCTCTTTCTGGGTCCCAGAGGTCAGAAATTGCACTCTTGCCAGGCATACTAGACCTTGGAGTGGGTGACATTCCTGTAGGGATCCAGGGACCTTTCTGTGGATTTTCTGGGTGGCCTGACGCCAGATCCACTGGGCTCCACAGTTTGCACTCCTTTCACCTGGGGATCAGCAGTACTGGTGTTTTGTATTTCTCAGTTTGGTCCTTAGGCTGCTCTTGAGTCACTGCTGTCCTGCTGATGAAACAAGGTGTGTGCTTGGCTTTGCAATCATGGATCCTCTCAGTGGTCCATTTTCAAAATAGAATATGCTTCTGTTGCAGGGAAATCTAAATATCATATACAATAAAACAAACTGTTTCATTCTCACAACTTAAAAGTTCCTCGTATCAGAATAGTAGCATGTATGTTCCTAGATAAAGGAGTTTTGGTAAGAATGCCATGAAGTTGGTAGGACTTTCACAATAGCAAGAATTTTATTGTACAAATGGACATTACAGTGAAATACTAGAGCAAAGTGGCCATTGATTTACTAGAAAGCAGAACACATTTGATTATTGTAACACTGCACCATAACACAAACTGAACAAGAAAGGACTAAGAGAGCAGACTAAAGGAATCTGTATTATAGCCACATGTACTCCTTCAATACCAGCTCTCAGGAGAAAGATGCAGGATCTTTGATTTTGAGGCCACACTGGTCTAAAGAAGAGTTATAAGAAAAGCCAAGGCTATACATAAAACCCTGTCTTGAAAAAAAAATCTGTAACTTTAGCAGTACAGAGTAGCATCTTTGGAAAACACATGGAGATATGATTAAAACAATGCACAAAAGTGTATATAGACAACAAACAAACAAACAAACAAAAAACCCCCAAAAACCCAACCCCCCAAACAACAACAAAACAAAAACAAAAATACCAAACCAATATTCTCTAGTGAAGTTAACAATGGTGCATAGCATCTTTCTATGCGCTATTGATCACTTATGTATCTTAATTGGAATAATGTATATTCAAGTCCATTGCTTATTTTTTGTTTGGGTTATTTGCCTTTTGTTGTTGGCTTCATTGAATTTTTAAAAAAGAATTTTACTTTTGCATATTATTTTGAATACTCTGGTAAGTGGATTGGCCTTCCAATTCTGTTCATGTTCAATACTTATTCCCATAACTAGGTTGTGCAATCTCTGAATCATCAGAAGGAATTCTATAGCTTTCATTAACTATGGGAAGGGTGTTGAGATAGGAAGACTATCATGGATTATGTATGTGAGCCCACAGGAACAGCAGTGATCTTCATCAATGGAGGCAAGAATGTCAGAGAGGAGGAAAAGAGAACATAGAAACATATCTAGAAGTATGTACATGGCTTGGAAATGTAGGGTGGATCCTCAGGTGAGGCCTCTAGATGCTCTCACAGATAAGTGCAGTTCTATCATCATGTGAATTTTCGCTCCTTAAAGCCACCAGTGACTAGACCCATTATAAATTTATGTTACTTGAAGCTATGTAGTTGCTATAACAGCAAAAGGATACTATCTAATATATCTGAAGAGAGGAAATGTATTTACAAGTCTAGTACCTTCTTCAAAAAGTGTTTACTCAGTATGTGGGTAGAGCACAAAGGGGAGGGGAGCCAATAGGCTAGAGCATAATGGGAAGATGGTGGAGAAAGACAGTAACATGAGGAAAGGAATGGAAAGGAAATGGGGTTATATTTTCTATTTTTTCTAAATGAAGCTCAAAATACATAATTTCTTAAATTTCCACATATACTAATTTTTTAGGAACAACTTATCTTCAATGAAGAGAAAATTAGCATTAGAATCTCTTTGTTCTAAGGAAAAGTAGTTTTAAAAATATTTGATTATAGAAAGTAGACATTCAGGTGTTAAGCATTAAAAAATATAACTGCTGGCCACCTGCCCCAAGTACACCAGCCAGGGTGGCCCAAAGAGAGTCACCCAAGTACTTGCTATGGGTTTCACTACACTGGACACATGTGTGGAGGAAAGTTGGAAAAAATGGAGTATATAGTAAAGAGATGAAAGAGAAAGCAAAGCCAAGGGGTTAGTACACTTTGGAGATAGGTCAGGTTGGAGACTCAATGGCAGTGAGGAACAGGCAGATATCAGAAGACCATGGTGAGGTCCTGGCCTAGGCTGCCACTAATGGCCATGTCTGGGTCCATGATCCTGCTGTAGCTAGGGTCTGTATTGATGTCTCAGGCTTATGTTATCACCAAAGGCCATGCAGATGTCCCTGGTTTGGACTGCTTCCTGAGGCACTGTGCTGAACTGGCCCCATCCTTTTCCTGGGCAGCACAGTAGAGCTGACCTTGACGTCAGGGGAGTGGATGAGCTGATCTCAAGGGCATTAGCACTGGAAAGCTGGCCCCTCCCCTCATCTGCCGTGGGTGGCATGGATGAGGGAGAGATGCCCCTTTCCCCCTTTATGGCCTGGCCACCTATAGTAAGCCAATGAGCTGGCCCTTGAGGTCATGAGAGCAGAAAAGCTGGCCCAGCCCCTCACTGGCTATTGTACTTAGGAGAGGGACCCTGCTCTTTGCCTGGGCAGCACAATAGAGCTGAACCTGATATCACAGAAGTAGGTGAGCCATTCCTGAGGACATGAGAGTAGAAGAGCTGGCCCTGACCCTGACCCTTGCCAGCTGCAGCATTGGATGAGCTTAGATGGGGTGGTGCTGGAGTTCTCACACCTGGTGGTGTGAGTGCAGGAGAGCTGGAGGGCTGACCAGCTCAGCTACCTCCCAGGCCTAGATTCAGGGCTTTGGATTGGCTTACCCCAACATCTATCCCATCTATGATCTGCCAGAGCAAGGGAAATGGCTGGTCCTGCAGGTCCAATGCTTCAGGATGCCCATGACACAGGGCAACAACAGGATATATGAGAGGAGTCCCTATGAGGATCCAGTATTGATGGTGTAACAGAAGCCAGAGGTCTCGAACCAGACCAATGACTCATTGTTAGTAGAAATGTGTGGACAAAAGGAATACTGTGTGAACCATTGTGGTGCACTACAGCTTCCTTATTCTATCTTCTTTTCTTTTCTTTTTGGGGGAGGAGGTTGTAAGGACAGAGGATGGATATGAAGGGACAGGGGGATGAGTAGGACTGGGGTGCATGATATAAAATTCAAAGAATCAATACAAAGTAAAAGAAAAAAATACACCTGGTGGCTATTTATATGCCTTTACTTGAAAGCTGCTATACACTCCTTTGATTGCTGCCTTAGTTGATGTATTTATTTGTAAACTATTTGTCTTTGTTCTGTGAATTTTCAGGGTCAGCCGAATTCAGGCTCTTACACATGCTAGGCAAGTACTGTATCACTGAGGTTCATCTCCAGACTTGGTATTTCTTTAAAATTTCCTGTCAGAATAAATGGGAAAGACCTACTAAGACCATCCCCTTTCTCTATGTTAAGTAGATTTGATGCATTCTCACAGCCAACGTTGAGTTCTGCAGAGCACAAACCCCGAAGAGACTCAGGTAGAAATGGTTCCTCCCATATCTCTGGGTAAGCAGAACTGCTCCTCGACTGCAGGTGACAGGACCCGGGGCTGGGTTACAGAACTGTTTCTGTATCTTCTGAAATGAAATTTAGCTTTTTCCCTTGACCCCTGGCAGGACATTGAACTGAATTATGGTCACATGGATGCCAAGCAAGAACTCTACCACTGAGCTACAGCCTCAGCTCTGAGACAGTTTGGATGTTCATGATTACATTTCAGAGGAAGGCCGTGCCTAGTGATATGGAGGAATGTTAATTAGAACATGGTTGTTCTGGCAAGAGATCACATCCAAAGGCCTTTTAGGTCTATGTGATCCAGCTGGCAGGTGACCTCATCCAAAGATCTGCTAGGTTAGTGTGATATGGCTGGAATACAGACACACCTTTAATCCAGGAGGCAGAGGCAAACAGATCTGAGTTCAAGGCCAGCCTGGTATACAGCAAGTATCATATAAAGAAGAGCTTAGGTCCAGGCATTGTGATACATGCCTTTAATCCCAAATGAATGTAAAGTTAGTTTGTAGAAGGAAGCAACCATGTTTGAAAGCGATGTCTAATTGAGTGGCAGAAAAGATAATAAATCATAGAAGATTTAATACAACAGGATATGCTTAACCCTCATGAAAAGAGAGAGGAAAGGGAAATTACTTATGAGGCAGTTTTTTTTTTTTTAAACTGGGACAGCAATAGATGGATTGCAGAGAGAGAAAGAACTCAGTTGAAGATGGAAAGAACTAGAAAATGAAAAGAAGCCAGAAGATTAGAGCAGACTGCTGAGTTAGTTTGAGGCCAAGCAGAGCAATTCCCAGCCAAGAGGGGAGCCAGATTAAATAAGTCAACTGGGAGAAGAGTTTCAGCCAGAACAGCTGAGTTGTACCAGACAGACCAGGGATCAGTAAGAACAAGTAAGCTTATTAAGCAATAAGTCTCAGAGGCTGAAAACATTCTAGGCTTAGGTTAGAGTGTATGAAGGCTAGAAGCTTCCATGACTAGGCCTAGATTAGCAGAAGGAGGTAGTAAGCCTCCCAGATAACAATTAGAACAGGTGAATAAAATTTACATTTATATAGTGATGATGCAGAACTATGCTCAGCCAAATATAGATTCCAACCAGCTCATTCCAACATCCATGCCATGTGTCTGTGCCCCAGAGCAATCTTCCCCACACCCCCTTTCTCTCTGTGCATTTGTTTATTCACCAGGGTGCACATGTGTGCAGGTATGTATGCAACTGTGAACACATACCTATAGAGACCAGAGGACAACCTATAGTGTCATTCCTCCAATGTTATTGACATTTTTTGAGACCAGCTCTATCATTGCCATGATGCTTGCCAATTAGGTGAAACTGGCTGCCCAGTAAGCCTCAGGGATCCTTTTGTCATTTTCTCCCCAGCACTGGGATCAAAAGTGTGTGTCAACCACGCCCAGCTTTTTATGTCATTGGTTCTGGGAACTGAACTCAGTGCGTATGTGGTAAGAACTTTACTGACTAAGCTATTCACTCAGCCTTGGAGTTCTGTGTGAACCTTCACAGCATTTTCCTGAGACAAATCATGAACAAATACCTTCCTTGCAGGTGCTCAGGTATTTCATTGTTGGGAACTAGACTTAGAATCTTCTAGCTCATATTGAAGCTAAAGTTTTCCTCAGTGGGTGTCCATGTCCTAAAGAGCCTTAACTGCTGTTTCCAGAGAACAGGACACCTGCCAAGGCTACGCAAGAAACCCTGGTGTAATTAGGCCATCCTGCTGTAGATGCTTACTAAAGGCATGACTTCAAATCTGATAACTGTGGAGGAGCAGGACTTCATTCAACATTAAGCTTGTATTTAGCAAACAGTGCTCTTTTGCTGGAGCAAACTAAATCCCTTACATTTTGTTAGTTGCATGTATTTAGAACTGAAGAGAAGCTAATTGAGAAAAATGATGGTTCTACATCAGCATAGGAAGTCAATCTTATAACAGATGATTACAAAAATTATAACACTGGTATGGTAGAGTTGACCTTACGAAATGTTCTGCCACTTTTTTTCCCTTCCACACTGGTCTCTCTGGAAGATTCTGGTTATTTCTTTATGGCTTTATATTTGTTGACTTGTTTCAAAAAGCACTTGTGGAGAATGTTGCAGGAGACACATTTTACTTTAGGGGAACACAAGCAAGCCCAGATGGTGAAATTTTTGTGGCCTTTGGTATGTGGAACAGAAAGCTCTTTGCTATTTTTTTTTAAGTAAGGGAAGTAGAATTAGCCACAGTAGTAACTCAGAGTTCCTGGATTTTTATTACTAAGTTTGAACATATCTGATTATTAATTTTGATTGCCAGTTTGATGGAATTTGGAATCACCATGAAAACAAACTTCTGGTATATCTGTAAGGGATTTTTCTAGATGAGGTTAACTGAGGTGGCACAACTGTATGGACAGGTGTCTTTTTTGCACACAATTGAGAATAGGAGCTGAGCAGAACTATTTGTCTCTGGTTCCTGACTGAATGTACAATGTGATCAGCTGCCTCTTGCCCCTGACACCATGCTGGACTGTATCCATCTGAACTGTAAGACAATTCTTTCCTTAAGTTGTTTATGTCAGATATTTTATCACAGCTTTTTCTTGTGATGAGAGCAGCTGTCTTCTCACATTCCTGGGACTTCAGATAGAAGTCTGAGCAGAGATTGCAATTTTGGCTTATAGGATCTAGTATGTATATATTTGCAAATCACTGTGGGAGAAAAGGTTGAGTTACAGAGATGGAAAAGAACACACAGGGAGAAATGGAGGAAATGAGTGGCCATGGTGCTGACAGCTTTCTTCTGCAAGTGGAGATCTCCATGAGTTTTTAAAGGAAAGTCTTTAGCTTGGAGCAGAACCAGGCCCATCAGGGAACAATAGTCATCCAGAGATTAAAGTAATGACCTAGTGGGTCTCAGGTGAGGGTGACAATGTAGCATTGTTTTATGATATTATTAAATTGGAAGAGTTTAGAGAAAAGAGAGAGTAGCCTACAGGTAGGGAGGAGGGATGGAAAGTGTAGAGACATGACTTCAGAACTGATTGTTGAGCAGATGTGTGACTTCCCTTGTGTAGATGACCACCAGGGTCCTGAGAGAATGACTCTGTTTCCTAAAAGGGATTAAGAAAGTAGTGCCTTCATGGAGAGCTAAGTTTTGTTTCTTAGACAAGTGAATGAACACTTACAGATGAGGTGAAGTCTGGAAGATGTTTCTAATGATGGATGGTGAACTGCAAAGGGCACACTGAAGAACTCCTACAAATATATATGACGGGATCTGGGAAACACACACACACACACACACACACACACACACACACACACACACGATCAATGCAAAGTCTCCCAGAGGTGAGAAACAGAAAGACAAGTGAGGGATGACTGGGGATCAGGTCAATCCAGAATGACCACAGTGAAAGAAAAATGTGAGTTTAAGGATCTCATACACATAAAATGTGCTTTGCTGAGGGCAGAGTGTGTACACTTCAGGAGCTACACTTTATCCCTCAGCAACCCCAGAGAAATGCCCATCTCTACATCTTGGAGTTAGGATAACAGATGCTTCTGTGCCTGGTTTGTTTTCTCTGGGGACCTATCTCAGGCGCTCTTGTTTCCCAGGCAAGACTTTACTGATCATGCTGTCTCCCCAGATCCTAGTCAACGGTGTTCCCCAGAGGAAATATCTTTGTTATTTTAAGTGTGCATGTGTGTGTGTGTGTGTGTGTGTGTGTGTGTGTGTGTGTATGAATGCAGATGGCTCCAGAGATTGTAAGAGATGTCTAATCCCATATTAGTTATTTCCTCTGGCTGTGGTAAATTTGTATGAGGAGTTTATTTTGGCCTTTGGTTTCAGAGGAATCGGAGTTCAGCATGGCAGAGAAGCTTGGCAGTGATTGTAGGCATGATAGCAGTAGCACAGAGATAAGAGCTCAGACCTTGAACTTTAAGCACAAGTCAGAGAGAGAGAGAGAGAGAGAGAGAGAGAGAGAGAGAGAGAGAGAGAGAGAGAGACAGAGAGAGAGAGAGAGACAGAGAGAGACAGAGACAGAGAGAGAGAGAGAGACAGAGAGACAGAGACAGAGACAGAGAGACAGAGACAGAGACAGAGACACAGAGAGAGACACAGAGAGACAAAGACAGATACACAGACAGACAGACAGACACAGAGAGAAAATGAACCGGAAGTGGTATAAGCCTTCTTTTATTTTCAAAGCCTGTCCCCAACAACATACTTCTTCCAGCAAAGACACAATTCCCTCTTCAAACAGTGTCACCAACTGGGGACCAAGTATTCAAATACAGAAGCCTATGAGGGACACTTCTCATTGAGACCACCACAGATTTCCCTAGGGTTGAACTTATAGGCACTTGTAAGCTAGTGATGTGGGTGCTGGGGACTGATCTTAGGTCTCTGAAAGAGCAGTATGTACTCCTAACAACTGAGCAATCTCCTTAGAATCCAGTCAATGTATAACAATAGAGAATTGTTCTTGACATTTATTATCCCATAAGATGTAAGTTAAAATTCTTTTAACATTTCTATATATTACAGTCTTCTGTCTGCCAAGGGTCTATCTTTTCTTTGCTGGGATGCCTTTTTTTGGGAAGGAACTGTTTATTTACTCTTTACATAGGGGTCTCACTAGACCCTGGAACTTAATGTGTCAACCAAGTTGATCTCATCTTGTGTAGGCCCTCCTGCTTCTGCCTCTTGTATGCTGAGATTACAAGTATATATATATATATATATATATATATATATATATATATATATATATATATATATATATATATATCCCCATCTTATATTTTTAATCTATTTATTTATTCTTAGAAGTGACTCAACTAAATGCATTAAATAGAGATATGGGTCATCCAAGAACATGAGATTATAAGTATTAATAGAATGGGCAGTTTTTGTGTTTAGTTTCTTTCATAAGCACTTCAAGGGTCATTTATGTAGCAGCATGGATCTATAATTCATTCTTTTTCATGATAGCATAGTGTTTCACCATATACATTTATAATGGCTTTATTTATTCCATTCATTATTTGATAGACATTTAGTTGCTTCAATCTTGTAGTTATTATGAGTACTGCATGTGGACAATTTTATTTGAATATCTGTTTTCAACGCTTTTGCTCATATAACCAAAGTAACATTTTTGGGCTATATAGTAATGCTATACAAATGTTGTTTTTTGTCTTTATTATATTCATGACTCAAGTTAAATGACTTTTGTTGGTTTTCATTCATATGTCCATAATAACAACTTCTGTTTTAAACTTTGAATTGGTATTTGTACCAAAAAGTCCAAAAATATGGAATGCTTCATAAATTCACATGTCATCCTTGTGCAAGGAGCAAGCAAGTCTTCTCTGTATCTTTCCTTAAGCATCATTTGGAGTGCTGATATTTGTGTGTCTTTTTTTTTTCTTTTGGAGAAAAGTCTACTAAATATTTTTATCTTTTACAAACTGATATTTGTTTACTGTGGAGTTGAAAACATTTTTGTGTCCTCTGGATATGACTTACAAACTCTTTCTCCCATTGTAATGGTTTTATTTTTATTTTTTCCATCTGTCACAAATGCTTTGTTTTCTTGATGGATACCAGCACAAATGTCTTCTTTAATCTCCAGGTAACAATTTGTGTGTGTGTGTGTGTGTGTGTGTGTGTGTGTGTGTGTGTTTTATATGGTTTCAGCTACTCTAGTTTCATTTGGCTGCTGTTTCGATGTCATACCCATTTGAGTACTACTTTGATGACATATCCGTTTCCATCTTTTTGCCTTCAGACTAGTGACTGTTACAGATCTGTACATGCACCTCTTGTGAAGAATATTAGCTAAAGCACTTGCAATAAGTCCACTATTTCAATATCTAATTCTGATTGACTGGTAAGTTTAATTAATTTACATGGATGTGGATAATGATAAGGTAAGAATGTTATCTTTAATTTTTCAACTTAAAACATATCTTTGATGTTTGTGTCCTTTTTCTCCAAATGTTCTTAAGAACATCTAATATTACACTGTATACACAGATGGATGCTTATAAACCATATAAGTGTTAGTTTTGTCTGGGCTTAATCACTGGCATTTGGAGGCATGGAACACATTTTGTGCACTGTTTTATATGAAATAACCTGGCAACATTGACACACTGTACTGTCAATAGATACACAAAGATAAATTCAGAGGTGGAGAAATTATTTAAAGAAAGGCTGTGATTGACTTTTCTCTTAAGAAATGCTTAAACATCTTAATGTTTTCACGCTGCTGGTAACCGCAGCAGGTGATAAGATGCTTCCATCACTTCTATGAGAAACCATCCGAGTACAGGAAGCAGTAGTGCGTGTGATGCTGTGAACTCCTGACCCCTCTCCACATCAGCTCCCACATTGCATCTCTCACTGCACAGGGGAAGAAATTGCTACCTGGCAAATATTGAGTTGCTCAGCTGGTTACTGAAATTTTTAGCTGTTACAGAAAGATGTTTACAGGACTAGCTTGTCACTAACATGCTGTATAGATATCCCTGATTACATTGTCAAAGAACAGACATCACAGTTTCAGTGGGAAACATTTTGACATTTACATCTGATGTTTTGCAATCATCTAAATGGAAAACACGTGTGGAAAATGGTACAGTGCCTTTAGCATTGCATTTGTTGCCTGTTTCAGGATGGTTTTCAACTGAAATCAATGGACCTTTTAGGTTAAGCTTTATAACTCCTGAATTCATTTTCAATATAATTTAAAAGTCTGCATCCTTTTCTTTTAGATGGGGATGTTGTGCCAGTTGACTTTTATTATTAATTTTGCATAAAGTAGAGTTATCTGGTCAGAGGGAGGCTCAGGTGAGAAATTGCTTCTTTCAGACTGGCCCATGGGCATGTCTCTGGAAATTTTCTTAATTAAAATTGACATGGGAGGGTCTGCATATTGCAGGTGGTACTTCCCCTAAGAAGGTGGTCCTGGGTTGTATAAGAAAGCTGTCTGAGCAAACCACGAGGCACAATCCGGTAAGTGGCATTCCTTCATGGTTTCTTCTTCAGTTTATCTTTCCAGGTTCCTACCTTGAGCCTCTGCCCTGGCTTCTTTTTTTTTTTTTTTTTTTTTTTTTTTTTTTTTTTTTTTGTGAATTGTAATTTGTAAGGCAAAACAAACCCCAGAGAGAGCTATTGATCTATCAAGGTGTGTCCACTTCTGCCAGCTTGCCTATACATCACAAAGCTTTTATATCATTCTTAAAATAGTGCCACCAGCTGGGGTCCAAGTATTTAAACTTATGAACCTCTAAGGGACACTTCATACTCAAATTGTAACGATTTCCTGAAGACATATTAACTCCTTTGCCTGTGAAAAAAAAAGAAAACCTCTGAGTTTTCTAAATCCCTTAAGAATTTGTCTGACTTAAAATTCATGTTTTAGATTTGCTATGTCATGTAAAATTCAAAGCTGTTTTTGATATTTTCAGTATTAATAATAATAAAAGAACTATTACCATCTTTAGTTCTTCTTAGCCTTTTCTGTGATGAGAACATCCAGGGAAATTTTGATGCATCAGTTATCACAGTGTTCCTTCCCATCAATCAAGCTAATAGATCTATTATAAGTAGTTTAAGGAAATCAATGAGCAGAAACAGAATCTTGGCCGTTTTTATGTTTGACATTTTCCTACTTGCATTCTTGTTTGGTTTAAAGTTAAATAAGTCATGAAGGGCTCCTTTCTGACTTAGTGAGTTATAAAAAAAAGAAATACATGAAGTTTGGACAGGAGCCACATTAGGGATATGGGAGAGTTGTAGTAGCAATTGTATACACATATAAAATTATAAACAATACAGAAAAAAAAAAAGCTAATGCACCTTGTTTTTCCTGTCCTAGGTCTAGCATGTATTTTCAAGTCCTTCATTACAGAACGAAGGGAGAAAAGCACACTGCTGGAGGTTAGGGTAGAAGGAGCATGCATGTGGACAGTTTTCTGTTTGTGGTGAAGGTTCAGCGTTTTCTCTTTGTATCCTTCCCTTGGCCCACACTGTTGTTAAATACAGCAAGATTAATCTAAGAGAAGCAAATTGTGAGGTTGAATGCTGGAGCAGTGAGGTAGTACTTAGAAAGATTTCTGAGATCCTTCTTGTAAATAATATGTATGGATTTTAAACCAAGCAGACAGCAAATGCTTTATGGTCTGGGTCGTTGAATAGTACAGACACAAAAATGCATCCAGAAATGAACACCTAATTCCTGAGACATGTGGAAATGTGTTTCTACTAGTCTTCACCAATTTGTTTATGAGCATACCTATTCCTCATTCATGTTTAAATTCTAATATAATTCCCAGTAACAGAAAACAGTTCAGTATTTGTTGTATTTCAAGTTGTAAAGCACTGATGGCAACAGGTCCTAAGAAACTTTCCAAGTGTTCGAACATTGCACATTCTGTTTATACTGGTAAATTTTTGGATAGAAACATTAAAATGTTCTTGTTACATCATTCAAACACACACCCTAGGCTCAACTGTAGGACTGAGGTCAATTTATGGGACTCGGTTCTCTCCTTCTACAATGTGAGTCCTTAGATTGGCGTTAGGGAGTCAGGCTTATTTTTAAGTGCTTGACCTGTTTATCTACCCCACTGTCTTTCTGTTTGTTTCTTTAATTGTTTTTGCCAAATCAACACAAGCTGGGGTCACCTGGGAAGAGAAAGCCTCAACAGATAAAACTTAAATCAGATTGGCCTGTAGGCAAGTTTGTGGGAAATTTTCTTGATTAATAGCTGATGTGAGCAGGCCCAGCTCACTATGTTGAACATCACCCCTGGGTAGGTGGTCCTGAGCTGTGTATAAAAGCAGGTTGAGCAAATAAGGGAGAGAAAGCAGTAAGCAGTTTTCCTGTATGGTCTGTGCTTCAGTTCCTGCCTCTAGGTTCCTATTTTGAGTTCTTGCTATGACTTCTCTCTCTCTCTCTCTCTTTCTCTCTCTCTCTCTCTCTCTCTCTCTCTCTCTCTCTCTCTCTCTCTCTGTAAGCAACAATTTAAAAATTATTTACTTCTTTTTTAACATATACATTTATATTATTACACTTATATAGTATAAACTACCTATAGCAAGAAGAACCATGGCACAATCAGGAATTATATTCATGTTACATTCTTAGTGTCTTGGCTATTTGTATTTGATAGCCTTTAAGAAAACATCTTTCAAGAGATCCAAGATGGTGGCGAGCAGTGTGGACTGTGTTTGGAAGCTCCAGTGAACAACTCAGAGAATTGCACAGATTTCTGAGCCAGGAACACCGAGGTCCCCACACCACGGCAGCAGGAGTGCTCCACGGTTCGGAGGGACCAGGGTGCAGAGGACCTGTGTGCCCCTGCACATGGGAGGAGGGCGGATTTTCTCGGATCAGAGCAGCAGTGGCAGAGGCAACAGCAGCAGCAGCGTCAGCAGTGGCACCACCGTCAGCAGCAGCGGTGGCTGAGGTTTCCAGTTCAGAGCCTTCCGGTGGAAGCGATTGGTGTGGTGGCCAGTGGGAGTTGCTACAGGAGAGGGGACTCTGGGCAGGATTTGGGTCACACAGTGCCATGAGACCCAAACTGGACTCGGCAGACATTTCAGCCCCAGAGTCCCAAGTTCAGCTCAGTGTGCAGTGCCGTAAAGACGCTGGCTCAGCTCAGCAAGCAATTCTGCCTGAGGCACTAGCTCAGACCAGCCACAGCTCCCCTGCTGTGAAGCAGCCTGGGTGGAGCGCTCAGTTCCACTTGAAGCGCTAGCTCAGCTCAGCGGGCAGTTCTGGGGTGCTGATGCAGGCTGAGGTCAGCACGCAGATTCATCCCAGAGTTCCTAGCTGGACTTGCTGGGCAGATTGGGCCTAGAGACTCTAGCTGAGCTTTGCGCACAGGCTCAGTGGCCCTAAGACTCTGGCTGGACTATTCACGCAATTTAGGCCCAGAGTCCCAGGCTGAATTCAGCACTCAGTGTGGGTCCAGAGTCCCTGGCTGAGCATGGTGCACAATTCCTCCCTGGAAACTCGGGTGGAGCTTGGCATGCAGTTTGGGGCCAGAGTCCCTAACTGTGCTTGGCAGACAGATTGGGCCCAGGGACTCTAGCTGAGCTTTAGGTACAGTCCCAGCTCTAAGACTCTGGTTGGACACAGTGTGCAGTTTGAATCCAGAATTCCTGGCTGAGCTTGGCAGACAGTTCAGGCCCTGAGTCAATAACTGACCACAGCACGCACTTTGGGCCAAAAGCCCCTAGCTGAGCTTGGTGCGCAAGCACAGCCCAAAAATTCTGGCTGGACCCTGTGTGCATTTTGGGCCCAGAATCCCTAGCTGAGCTCGGCAGACAGTTCAGGCCCTAAGGATCTAGCTGAGTTCGGCCTGTGGTTCAGGCCCAATGTTCCTGGATGGACTTGGTAGGGGACCCAGAAGGCTGTGGATACCTTGGCCTGACCCAATGCTCCTTCAGAGACCCAGAATGATTGCAGGATCCACAGCACAGGCGAGCTGAGGATCACTGGCTGTGAGGGACCAAAATGACAGGGCTAACCTCCTACCATCCACACCAGTGAAGCATTAGAGCTTCCAGCCTAGGGAAATCATTAGAAAACAAGTGAATCTATCATCAGACTCCCTCCACCCAACTCTGGAAGCTACCCTACAAAAACAGAGATGGCAAGATGCCTAAAGGACAGCGTAAAAGCATAGGCAAAAAACCCCAAAACAACATGGCGTCTCCAGTTTCCAGCTATCCCAAAGAAAACAACCCAGAGAACTCAAACACAACAGAAATACAAGAAAATGTCGTCAAATCCTTAGTAATGAGGATGATAATGGAGGAAACAAATAAAATTCATAATCAAATGTAGGAAGACGCAGCCAAACAGGTCAGAGACATAAAAGAAGCACATAGAGTGGAACTGGAAACATTTCAGGAAAATGCAAACAACCAGATGAAAAAAATAAATAAAACGGTTCAAGCTCTGAAGACCTATAAAGAGGCAATGGAAGAAACTCAGGAATATACAAACAATCAGATGAAAGAAATAAAAAAATCAGTTCAAGACCTGAAAATGAAAATGGATTCAGTGATAAACACACAAACAGAAGAAAAACGAGAACGTGAGACTTCAGAGGTGAAGGCAAGCAACACAGAGGTGAGCTATTCTAACATAATCCAAGAGATGGAAGAACAAATCTCAGGTCTAGAAGATACAATCACAGATCTTGAAGCAACCATTACAGAAAATGTCAAATCTGGAAAACTCCTGACACAAAACATCCAAGAAATTAAGGACACCATGAAAAGAAGAAATCTGAGGATAATAGGCATTGAAGAAAGAGAAGATATCAGACTCCAAGGCCCAGAAACTATTCTCAAAATCATAGAAGAAAATTTCCCCAATCTAAAGAAAGAGATGCCTATAAACATACAAGAGGCCTACAGAACACCAAATAGAATTGACCAGAAAAGAAAAACTGCCCATCACATAATAATCAAAACACAAAAATACAGAACAAAGAAAAAATATTAAAAGCTGCAAGGGAAAAGGGCCAAATAACATTTAATGGCAAACCTATCAGAATTACACCCGACTTCTCAGCAGAGACCATAAAAGCCAGAAGGGCCTGGACAGAGATCCTGCAAACCCTAAGAGACCACAGATGCCAGGCCAGACTACTTTACCCAACAAAACTATCAATAACCATTGATGGAGAAAACAAAATATTCCATGACAAAAACATATTCAAACAGTACCTAGCCACAAATCCAGCTTTACAGAAGGTACTAGGAAAAAAAAAAAAAAAAAAAAAAAAAAAAAAAAAAAACTCCATCCCAAACGGTCAAGCAACGACCAAAACTACTCAGGAAATAGATAACTATCCCATGGCAAAAACACAACTACACAAACGCTCGACTGGAAACAACATCAAAATTAAGACTCTTAACAGTCACTGGTCATTAATATCTCTCAACATCAATGGTCTCAATTCTCCAATAAAAAGACACAGACTAACTGAATGGGTGCATAAACAAGACCCAACATTCTTCTGCATTCAAGAAACACATCTCACCCATAACGATAGGCATTGCCTCAGGGTAAAAGGTTGGAAAAAATATTCCAAGCAAATGGTCACAAGAAGCAAACAGGCATAGCCATTTTAGTATCGAACAAAATAGATTTCCAACCAAAATTAATCAAAAGGGATGAGGAAGGACACTTCATACTCATCCAAGGTAAAGTCAACCAAGATGACATCACAATTCTGAACATCTATGCTCCCAATACAAGGGCAGCCACATTTGTAAAAGATCTCCTTAAAAAGCTTAAACCACACATCGATTCCCACACAATAATAGTGGGGGACTTCAACACCCCACTCTCACTGAAGGATAAGTCATTGAAACAGAAACCAAACCGAGAAATAACATCATTAACCAATGCCATGGGTCAAATGGATCTAACAGATATCTATAGAACCTTTCACCCAAACAAGAAAGAATACACCTTCTTCTCTGCACCCCATGGAACCTTCTCCAAAATTGATCACATCGTAGGTCACAAAGCAAGCCTCAACAGATTCAAGAGGATTGAAATAATACCTTGTATCCTATCAGATCACCATGCTCTTAGGCTGCAATTCAACAACAACAGAAATGGAACAACACGTACATAGAAACTAAACAACTCTCTGCTAAATGACACCTGGGTCAGGGAAGAAATAAAGAAAGAAATCAAGGAGTTTCTGAAATTCAATGAAAATGAAGAAACAACATACCCAAATTTGTGGGATACATTGAAAGCAGTACTAAGAGGAAAATTCATAGCACTAAGTGCCTTTAAAAAGAAATTGGAAACATCACACATAAGCATTTTAATGACAAAACTGGAAGCTGTAGAAAAAAAAAGAAACAGAAACACCAAAAAGGAGTAGATGTCTGGAAATAATCAAACTCAGGGCCGAAATTAACAAATTAGAAACTAAGAAAACAGTCCAAAGAATCAACAATACGAAGAGCTGGTTCTTTGTGAAAATCAACAAGATAGACAGATCGTTAGCAAAACTAACTAAAAGGTAGAGAGACAGTATTGAAATCAACAAAATCAGAAATGAAAAGGGAGGTGTAACAACAGACACTGAAGAAATACAAAGAATCATAAGATCCTACTTTGAAGGCATATATGCCACAAAATTTGAAAATCTAAGGGAAATGGACGATTTTCTTGATCAAGTTCACTTGCCAAAGTTGAGTGAAGAACAGATAAACAAGCTAAATAGTCCCATTTCCCCTAAAGAAATAAAAGCAATCATTGATATTCTCCCAACCAAAAGGAGCCCAGGGCCAGATGGTTTCAGTGTAGAATTCTACCAGACCTTCAATGGCGAGCTAATACTGATACTCTTCAAGCTACTTCAAAAGATAGAAATGGATGGAATATTACCAAATTCATTTTATGAGGCCATAGTCACATTGATACCTAAACCTCACAAAGACTCAACAAAGAAAGAGAATTTCAGACTGATTTCTCCTATGAACATCGATGCAAAAATACTAAATAAAATACTTGCAAAACGAATACAGGAACACATCAAAGATATCATTCATCATGACTAGGTAGGCTTCATTCCAGGCATGCAGGGATGGTTTAATATATGGAAATCCGTCAATGCAATCCACCATATAAATAAACTGAAAATTAAAAACCACATGATTGTCTCTTTAGATGCAGAGAAAGCATTTGATAAAATTCAACAGCCATTCATGATTAAAGTTTTAGAGAGATCGGGGATACAAGGCACTTTCCTCAACATAATAAAGGCTATATACAGCAAGCCAATAGCCAAAATCAAAGTAAATGGTGAAATGCTCAAGGAAATTCCTCTAAAATCGGGAACAAGGCAAGGCTGCCCACTCTCTCTATATCTCTTCAATATAGTGCTTGAAGTTCTAGCCAGAGCAATAAGACAACAAAAGGAGAACAAGGGTATCCAAATGGGAAAGGAGGAAGTCAAATTATCCCTATTTGCAGATGATATGATAGTGTACATAAGTGATCCTCAAAATTTCACCAGAGAACTTCTCCAGCTGAAAAACACCTTCAGCAAATTGGCTGGATACAAAATTAACTCAAAAAAGTCTGTAGCCTTCCTATACACAAATGACAAGCTTGCAGAGGAAGAAATTAGGAAAACCACATCCTTCACATTAGCCACAAGCAATATAAAATATTTAGGAGTTACTCTAACTAAGCAAGTGAAGGACTTGTTTGAAAAAAATTTCAAAACTCTGAAGAAAGAGATTGAAGATGATCTGAGAAAATGGAATGATCTTCCTTGCTCATGGATTGGGAGAATTAACATAGTAAAAATGGCCATCCTACCAAAAGCAATCTACAGATTCAATGCAATCCCTATCAAAATACCTACACAATTTTTAAAGACATTGAAAATTCAATTCTGAGCTTCATATGGAAAAACAAAAAACCCAGAATAGCTAAAACAATCTTGTACAATAAAAGGTGCTCCGGAGGAATCTCCATACCTGATCTCAAACTGTACTATAAAGCAATAGTAATTAAAACAGCATGGTACTGGCACAGCAACAGGCTGGTTGATCAGTGGAATCGAATCGAAGACCCAGATATGAATCCACACACATATGGTCACTTGATTTTTGACAAAGAAGCCAAATCCATTCAATGGAAAAAGGATAGCATCGTCAACATATGGTGGTGGTCTAACTGGATGTCTATGTGTAAAAAAATGCAACTGGACCCATATTTGTCACCATGTACAAAACTCAAATCCAAGTGGATTAAAGACCTCAACATAAAACCAGAAACACTAAGTCAGTTAGAAGAAAAAGTGAGGAAGAGCCTGGAACATATTGGCACAGGAGACAACTTCCTGAACAGAACACCAACGGCCCAGGCCTTAATGTCAACCATTAATCTATGGGACCTCATGATGCTGAGGAGCTTCTGTAAGGCAGGAGACACTGTCAAGAGAAAAAGCGACAGCCTACAGACTGGGAAAAGATCTTCACCAACTCTACATCCGATAAAGGTCTAATATCCAAAATATATAAAGAACTCAAGAAATTAAACATCACCAAACCAAATAACCCAATTGAGAAATGGGGCTTGGAACTAAACAGAGAATTCTCATCAGAGGAATATCAAATGGCTGAGAAACACTTAAAGAAATGCTCAACCTCCTTAGTCATCAGGGAAATGCAAATCAAAACAACTCTGAGATTCCATCTTACACCCATCAGAATGGCTAAGATCAAAAATTCAAGCGACACCACATGCTGGCAAGGATGTGGGGAGAGAGGAACACTCCTTCATTGCTGGTGGGAATGCAAACTAGTACAGCCACTTTGGAAATCTATCTGGCGCTATCTCATAAAGCTGAGAATAGGGCTTCCTCAAGACCCAGCTATTCCACTCCTTGGAATATACCCAGAAGATGCTCCAGCACACAACAAGAAAATTTGCTCAACCATGTTCATAGCAGCCTTATTCATAATAGCCAGAACATGGAAACAGCCTAAGTGTCCCTCAGTAGAAGAATGGATAAAGAAACTGTGGTACATATACACTATGGAATACTACTCAGCTATTAAAAACAAGGAATTCCCGAAATTTGTGGACAAATGGATGGAGCTAGAAATGATCATAATGAGTGAATTAACCCAGAAGCACTCAAATGGTATATACTCACTTATATCTGCATACTAGCCAAAGGGGCATGTCCCATGAAAGCCTTCACTTAACAGGAAACTGGGACAGAGGGGAGGACATCCTACTGGGAGTCTAGATGAGGGAAGCATGGGAGAATAGCAAAGTAGAAGGATCCAGAGGGTCCTAGAAACCTACAAGTAGAACATTATGATAGGTAGATTTGGGTTCAGGGGTCCCGATCAAACTGAGGCACCAGTCAAAAACAATACAGGTGTTAAACTTAAACCCCTACCCAGATCTAGCCAATGGGAAGAACATTCTCCACAGTTGAGTGGAGAGTGGGGTTTCACACAAACTCTGGTGCCTCATGTTTGACCATGTCCCCTGGAGGGGGAGACCTGGTGGCACTCAGAGGAAGGTTAGCAGGTTACCAAGAAGAGACTCGAAACCCTATGAGCATATACAGGGGGAGGAAATTCCCCCCAGGAACAGTCATAAGGGAGGGGAATAAGGGGAAAATGGGGGGGAGGGAAGAATGGGAGGATACAGGGATGGGATAACCATTGAGATGTAACAAGAATAAATTAAGAAAAAATTAGAAAAAAAGAAAACATCTTTCATATCTTGGTGCATCTAAAATTCTGAATGTAGATCAATCTCCATCACATCTTGCCCTTATCAACTTAATACCTCTATCTATACCTAAAATCATCTTAACTGCTAGACAACTAAGCTTCCTTGTGAAACTAAGCTACTTGGTCTTCAACTCCATCAGGGACTTGATTACCTGAGTATGCCTGGTGTGCAGGTTAGTAGCTTTTCAAGTGAGAAGATGAGAGAGACAGATTGTCACCTGTATAGGCACCCAAAACTCTCTATTACATTGGAGCATCATTTTCAGCCTTCTGGCCCTATATATCTGACAGACATATTTGTGAGACAGAAACTATTGAGGACTTGCTTACCCTGTCTTGGCAGAGTATGACCATTGACTTTGCCTGCATCCAAGCTTGCCCTTTTTTAGGCAGAATTCTGTCTGTGGCAAAAAATGAAGACAGTTTGCCCAGTGGCTTGCTTGCACATTTGAAGCCATCTCCATAAAGAGGTTCTTTGATGCTCATCATCCTCTTTGAGGTGGGCTGGGTGTTGCCAGGAGTTAACTTGTCTCATTGTCAGTCAATCTTTAAAATAACAAAAACTTTTTCTTCCATGTATTTTATTTGTTTTTTCCTTTTTTAAAAATTAATTCATCGTATTACATCTCAATAGTTATCCCATCCTTTTTATCCTCCCATTCATCCCTCCCTCCTGCTTTTCCCCTACTCCCCTCCTTATAACTGTGACTGTGGGGGACCTCCTCTCCCTGAATATACTCATAGATTAAAAACATTTTTTAATGCCATATTCTGTATGTCTCTGAGGTTTCTGAAGACCTTATCTAACTATTCTACCTTATCTTTCTATAGAATTATATCTATCTGCTGCACCCAATATGTATATTCTTGTGATAAAAGTAGACTAGCAATTCATATGGCCATGACTTGATTAACAATTAACTTGTGTAACTTATTCATCCTAAACAACCTATAATTGCACTTTCAAAGTATCTTAAAAGTACTCTCTTTACAGTGAGGTCCTAACTTATTCCATTTAAAAAATTGGATTCATTGAACTTAGGTTATTGTTGTTTTGAGGTGCAATAATAATGAAATAAAGTTAGGTTTTCCTCAAAGAATAATTTAAAAATAATTTAAAAATTTAGCTATCAAGCTAGCAAATCATAAATATGCAAATATTTTTGGTGAAATCTTAACCATATATCAGAACATGGAGCTTTGAAATTGTTCTGCATAAAAAAACCACATAATAAATGCACAAATGACCTCTGTAGTCCTTATGTCACACAGTCATTTTTAATTTTGTTACTAACAATAAAACACTTTTATGTCCAAGTAGATAATATTGATTGATTACTCAGAGATAATAATAAAATTTTCTCTGCCATAATCTCACAGCACTGGAAGCAAGTACATTGAATGAACAGTAACAATCTCTAAATAAATTATTATGGATTTTCAGCCTCAGAATAGATCAGAAATTCATTTTTCTTCTAAATCTCTCTATGAGTGTATATGTGATATTGCCCAAATTTTCTTTCTGTTTCTACCTATAGTTGTATCAATTTATGTATCTATCTTCCTGTCTTCTGTATATGGATAAGAGAATTAATTTCTATTTTGGGGATTTTGTACTAATTCAACAGTTAAGTTTTACATTAAATAATATTTGATTCAGTCTGATAATATTTATTACATAGAAAAGTGAAGAAAAATTGACCTTTCTTTTTTTCCTCAGAGCATATTTCTCTTTTTAATCCATCACAAAGTACTTTAGAATCTCGCAGGAGTCAGCCCTGAATTACCTACCCATGCTGATTGTACCAATAGTTAAGTAGAAAGCATTAAGAGAGCAATTTGACAGCTGTGGCAGATAGGCTGCCACAAGAACAGCCTAGGCTCCTCAAGTGAGTTCTGGGGCCAGCCACAGCTGATGGGAACATGTGGTAAGCCCTGCCTTACAAAAGCAAATTTATGAACTCAACATGAATCATGCTTTAAGTAACAATACTAGCCCTGGCACACAGGCTTTGCAGGTGAAGGTTCTTGCCATCAAGCCTGGCAACCTGAATTTTATTCCCAGTACCCATACAGTGGAAGAAGAGCACTGATTCCCACAGGCTGCCCTCTGACCTCCACATATAAGCCACAATATACACCAGAGCCTGACCCCGTACAAACTAGCACACAATATGGTACTTTTACTTTTGTGATTTCTGTACATCAGGAGCACAAGAGTAATCCTTTACAAATGGAGCTGATTTTTACCAGAGTAAATGACAAAACCGAAAGCAGTGTCTAACATGTACCCATAGGGCCTTATGCTTCAAACCCAAGCAAGAAATTTGCTAAAATCTCTTTTAACCTTACATCAGATTGTTCTGAGAATTTCCCATCAGCCCTGGTATTGCCCAAGAGGCACTGGTGCTGGCTGATAACATGAGGCAAGAAAGCATTCTCAAATTTTGTGATCTTGCTAGGCTCCACTTTATCAAGATAATCTCTCACACTGCAGAGAAAATAGTCACCTGCTCTTCAATAGCCCTGGAGAGTGCTGTCCTTGTTTTAACAAGATCCTTCAGACATATACGACTACTTAAGAGCTGCTGAGTGGCAGCATCAAGATCAGAAGCAAACTGGGCAAAAGCAGCGACCTCCTGATACTGAGTAAACTCCAGGTTCATAGTATCTGCCATCTGCTTCATGGTCCTGGTCTGAACAGCAGTCCTGACATGCAACACAGACAAACCCATGTTAATGGCAAGGGGCATGCCTTTCTAGAACAATCCTGTCCCCAAGATTTGTCTGTCAGTGACAGAAATAACATTCACTGGAATGCAGTAAGCAAACACATCACCAGCCTGTGTTTTTATGACTGGTAAGACAGTCAAAGAGCTACCACTAAAGAACAGTTTATCTTGGCTGTTCTCTCCAGCAGTGCCAGTCTTCTGTAGTTGAGTATTGCAGGCTCTGGATGACTGGCACAAAATGAAGCTTCTCTCTTAGTCTGAAACACAAAGAGCTATTCCAGATGTAAGTGTGCACTACTGGTCAGCAGACAGGCAAAGCTATGTAACACATCTTAGGCTCAGATATAAATAGCTTGAGCTGAAAATATTTTTAGTCAAGTACATGTTATTATATTATTGATAATGAGTGGTTTAAGATAATCTAATACTTATTTGACTTGATCTTTTAAAATATTTATCTTTATTTTTAAATTATGTTTTACATGTACTTATCTCTGTATGAGTATGAGCACATGATTTGAGTGCTGATGAAGGTCAGAAGAGGGCATAGAATCACCTGGAGCTGGAGTTACAAGAGGTTGTAGACTGTGTAATGTGGATGCTGGGAACTGAACTGGGATTATCTGGAAAAGGAGAAAGTGCTTGTAAGTACTGAACCTTCATCTCTCCAGTCCTTTGACTTAATTTAAAATTATTTATTTATTATTTATTCACTTAACATCCTGATCATAGCCCCCTCCCTCCTCTACTCCCTGTCCCACCCTCCCTTCCTGTTCCCTATTCCTGCTCTCTCATTCCTTGGAAAAGTGGAGCCTCCTTCTACCCATCCCAGCTCATCAAGTGGCACCAGCATCGAGCATATCTTCTTTCCCTGTGGCCTGGAGAGGAAGACCCATTGTGGGGGAGTGATCAAAAGCAAGTAACAGAGTCCATGTCAAAGATAGCATGTGCTCCCCTTACTAAGGGAAAGACATGAAGGTGTCTAATTGCTAAATCTATGTACGGAGCCTAGGTGCAATCTATGCATGGTCCTTGGTTGGTGCTTCAGTCTCCACAAGCTCCACAGTCTCCCTCTGGGCCCAAGCTAGTTGGCTCTGTTGGTCTTTTTGTAGAACTCCTGTCACTTCCAGGCCCTTCTATCCATCCCTCCACCCATTTGTTTTTACAAGACTCATTTCTCTTTGTTCAGGGTTTGGCTGAGAGTCTCCACATCAATTTGGATCCACTGTTGGGTTGTACCCTCCTTGAGGACACCTATATTAGGCTCCTGTCTGCAAGAATAGCAGTGTCATTAATAGTGTCAGGGGTTGACTCTCTCCCATGGGTTGGGCCACAGGTTGGGCCAGGCATCTTCTTTGGGTCTTTGAATAATAGTATGTTTATTCTGTACTTTATAGCTAAAATATGCTTATAAGTGAATAAATGTGTGTCTTTCTGTGTCTGGATTACCTCATTCAGGAGGTTCTTCTCTAGTTCCAAGTATTTGCCTGAAAATTTCATGATTTTCTCATTTTTAATAGCCTAGTAGTGTTCCATTGTGTAGACGTACCACAGTTTCTTTACCCATTCTTCAGTTGAGGGACATCTAGGTTGTTTCCAGATTCTAGATATTATGAATAAAGCTGTTATGAACATAGCTGAGCAAGTGTCCTTGTTGTATGGTAGAGCATCTTTTGGGTATATACCAAGGAGTGATATAGCTGAGTCTTGAAGTAGAGCTATTATGGGTTTTCTGAGAAAGCACCAGACTGATTTCCAAAGTGGTTATACATGTTTGCACCCTTACCAGCAATGGAGGAGTGTTATCATTTCTTCCCATTCTCTCCAGCATGTTCTGTCATGTGAGTTTTTGATCTTAGCCATACTGATAGGTATAAGCGAATATCAAGAGTTGTTTTGATTTGCATTTCCCTGATGACTAAGGATGGTGAACATTTCCTTAACTGCTTCTCAGTCATTAGAGATTCCTTTGTTGAGACTTCTCCATTTAGCCCTGTTCCCCATATTTAATTGGATATCTTATTTGTTGTTGTTTAATTTTGTGATTTCTTTATATATTTTGCATATTATCCCTTTGTCAGATGTAGAATTGGTGAATATCTTTTCTCAATCTGCCATTTTGTTCTATTGATAGTATCCTTTGGCTTACAGAAGCTTTTCAGTTTCAAAAGGTCCTATTTATCAATTGTTGATCCTAGAGACTGAGCTGTTGGTATTCTATTCAGCTTTAATTTCTTTCTTTATTTCCCTCTTGACCTAGTGGTTATTGAGTAGAGAGTTGTTCAGTTTCCATGCGTTTGTTGTTTTTCTATACTTTCTGTTGTTGAATTCTAGCTTTAATCCACAATGGCTGGGTAGTATACAAAGGGTTATTTCAATTTTCTTGTATCTGTTTAGTCTTGCTTTGGGACCAAGTATGTAGTCAATTTTGGAGAACTTTCTGTGAGGTGCTGAGAAGAAGGTATATTCTTTTGTGTTTGCATGGAATGTTCTGTAGATTTCTGTTAGGACCATTTGATTAATGACCTTTGTTGGTTTCATTATTTCTCTGTTTATTTCCTGTCTTGATGATCTGTCCATTGGTGAGAGGGGGTGTTCAAGTCTCCCACTATTAATGTGTGTGTTTCTATGTCTGATTTAGGCTTTAGAAATGTTTCTTTTATGAATGAAGGTACCCTTAAATTTGGAGCATAGATGTTCAGAACTGAGATGTCATCTTGATGGATTTTTCCTTTGAGTAGTATGAAGCATCCTTATCCTTCTCCTTTGATTAATTTTGGTTGCAAGTATTTTATTAAATACTAGAATGACTACTTCAGGTTGTTTCTTGGGTCCCTTTGTTTGAAAAACCTTTTTCCAGCTCTTACTCTGATGTAATGTCTACCTTTGTTGCTGATGTATGTTTCCTGTATGTAGAATAATTTTGGGTCCTGTCTACATATCTATTCTGTTAGCCTGTGTCTTTTTATTGGAGAGTTGAATATTGAAATTGAGAGACATTAATGACCAATGATTGTTAGTTTCTTTTGTTATGATTTTGGTGTTAGTAGTGTCTTTGTGTGCTTGTCTTATTTTGCTGTTGTGAAGTTATTTATATCCTCTATTTTCTTGGGTGTAGTTGACCTCATTGGGTTGAAAAGTTCCATCTAATATCTTCTGCATGGCTGGGCTTGTGCTTAGATATTGTTTAAATTTATTTTTTCATAGAATACCTGTTTTCTTCCTCTATGGTGATTGAAAACTTTGCTGAGTATAGTAGTCTGGACTGATATCCGTGGTCTCTTAGAGTCTGCATGACATCTGCCCAGGTCCTTCTGCATTTCATAGTCTCTGTTGAGAAGTCAGATGTGATTCTGATAGATCTGCCTTTGTATGTTATGTGGCCTTTTCCCCTTGCAGCTTTTAATATTTTTTCTTTGTTCTTTCCATTTAGTGTTTTGATTATTACATGCAGTAGGAATTTTTTTTGGTTTAATCTATTTGGTGTTTTGTAAACCGATTGTATGTTTAAAGTCATCTCTTTCTTTAGGTTGCAGAAATTTTCTTCTGCATTTTTCTTGAAAATATTCTCTGGTCCTTAGAGCCAGAATCTTATCTTTCTTCTATTCTATTATTCTCAGGTTTCATCTTCTCATGGTGTCCTTGATTTCTTGGATGTTTTGCATCAGGAAGTTTTTTCAATTTAATATTTTCTTTGAGAGATCATTTTCTTCAATTGTATTTTTATGCTTGATATTCTTTTTTTAATTTTTTATTAATTTATTCTTGTTATATCTCAATGGTTATCCCATCCCTTGTATCCTCCCATTCTTCCATCCCTCCCATTTCCCCCTTATTCCCTTCCCCTATGACTGTTCCTGAGGGGGATTTCCTCCCCCTGTATATGCTCATAGGGTATCAAGTCTCTTCTTGGTAACCTGCTAACCTTCTTCTCAGTGCCACCAGGTCTCCCCTTCCAGAGGACATGGTCAAATATGAGGCACCAGAGTACGTGTGGAAGTCATATCCCACTCTCCACTCAACTGTGGAGAATGTTCTTCCCATTGGCTAGATCTGGGTAAGAGTTAAAATTTACCTCCTGTATTGTCCTTGGCTGGTGCCTTAGTTTGAGTGGGACTCCTGGGCCCTAATCTGCCTATCATAATGTTCTACTTTTAGGTTTCTAGGACCCTCTGGATCCTTCTACTTTGCTATTCTCCCATGCTTCTCTCATCTAGAGTCTCAATGGGATGTCCTCCACTCTGTCCCAGTTTCCTGGACACTAAGTCAGTTAGAAGTAAAAGTGGGGAAGAGCCTGGAACATATTGACACAGGAGACAACTTTCTGAACAGAACATCAGCGGCCCAGGCCTTAATGTCAACAATTAATAAATGGGACCTCATGAGGCTGACAAGCTTCTGTAAGGCAGGAGACACTGTCAAGAGAACAAAGCGACAGCCTACAGACTGGGAAAAGATCTCCCAACCCTACATCTGACAAAGGTCTAATATCCAAAATATATAAAGAACTCAAGAAATTAAACACCACCAAACCAAATAATCCAATTGAGAAATGGGGCTCAGAACTAAACAGAGAATTCTCAACAGAGGAATATCAAATGGCTGAGAAACACTTAAAGAAATGCTCAACCTCCTTAGTCATCAGGGAAATGCAAATCAAAACAGCTCTGAGATTCCATCTTACACCCATCAGAATGGCTAAAATCAAAAATTCAAGCGACACCACATGCTGGCGAGGATGTGGGGAGAGAGGAACACTCCTTCATTGCTGGTGGGAATGCAAACTAGTACAGCCACTTTGGAAATCTATCTGGTGCTATCTCAGAAAACTGGGAATAGGGCTTCCTCAAGACCCAGCTATTCCACTCCTTGGAATATACTCAGAAGATGCTCTAGCACACAATTAGAAAATTTGCTCAACCATGTTCATAGCAGCCTTATTCATAATAGCTAGAACATGGAAACAGCCTAAGTGTCCCTCAGTAGAAGAGTGGATAAAGAAACTGTGGTACATATACACTATGGAATACTACTCAGCTATTAAAAACAAGGAATTCCCGAAATTTGTGGACAAATGGATGGAGCTAGAAATGATCATAATGAGTGAGTTAACCCAGAAACAGAAAGACTCAAATGGTATATACTCACTTATGTCTGCATACTAGCCCAAGGGGCATGTCCTATGCTTGATATTCTTTCCTCCATCTTTTGTATTCTGTTGGTGGTGCTTACCTTGTGGTTCTTGTTCTTTTCCCTAAGCTTTCCACCTCCCGGATTTCCTCAAATTGTGTTTTCTTTATTCATTATATTTCTATTTCCGGTCTTTTATTAATTTCCTTTACCTGGTTAATTGTGTTTTCTTGTATTTCTTTAAGTGATTTTATCTTTCCTTAAAAGTTTCTATTTGTATTTTCCTGTATTTCCTTAGATGATTATTAATTTTCCCTCTTAAAGCCTCTATTTGTTTTTATTTTCCTGTATTTCTTTGGGAGATTTATTTGTTTCCCTTTTAAAGTCCTTTACCATCTTCATAAACATAGTTTTAAGTTCATTTTTCCTGTGTTTCAGCTGTATTAGGATACCCAGAGCTTGCTGCCACATTGCTCTGGTTTTTGTTGATTGTGTTTTTAGGCTGGCCTTTAACCATCTGGTTGTCCCTGGCATTGGGTGATTGTTCCTGGAACCTGCTGGGTTTCCTCAGGCTGGAGGAGGCTTAGGTTATCATTTGGGGGCTGAATATTCTCCTGTGGCCTACAGCTCTGCTCTGCTGGTTGAGTCACAGGTGGGCCTATAGGCAAGGGATTAAGGTGTGGGTTTCTAACCTGTGTGTTCCAGCGAGGTCCTGCATGCCTCTTTAAGACAGCTAGTTCTGCATGTCTCTGATGGTGGGAGTAGCCGGGAGGTTTGAGAGTGGTATTATGTGTGTTTGGCAGGTGGGTCCTCTCCTCTCTCTGGTGGAACATTAATGAATGCTGGGCCTTCAGAGTCAGCAGCATGGCAGCTTGCTAACCCATCAGACATTGCACTCCTGGTACTCAGACTTGCCTGGAAACTGCCATCTTGGAATATGGACCTTATATGCTCCTATTGTCCCACTGGTCTCCACAGGGGGACCAGTAGAACCATGGACTGGAGGCTGGCACTTTGTCCCTGGTATTCAGGAGTTGTCCTCAGGGAGGTGGGAAGAATCTGGTATCCAGATGGTGAAACTGTGAGGTTTTGGAACTCGGGAGTGGAGTAGGGGGAAGGCCCCTGGTGCTGTGAGACTCGGTCTGTGTGTGACTCTTGGACCTGGGAATTGTCTGTGGGGAGCCTGGAACTGTGCATCCCTAGGTCCTAGGATGCCTCCTCTTGTCTGGAAACACAGACTTGACATTTTGGAATCAGCAGCCAGGTCACTCACTTGGTTCACAATCTCTGATCTTCTGCTACTCAGATATAATACAAGCTGGGTGCTGCTATCTTGGAAGATCCCCTTTGACTTAATTTAAAGCAGGAAAACAAAATTAAACTTTTCTTTATCTTATAAGGACTTTAAAATATAAAATGAAATAAATATTAAAGAATGATCAAGAATTTACACTGTGTCACTGTAGAATCAAAAATAGAGAAGGGCACACAGAGGACAGGGAGGCAGGCTATCCTGACGAGACATGATAGGCTGTGGCCAGACAGTGAGGTAGGAGGCCCCTCCTCAAAGGTATAGGGGAGTGGAATGGGGAAGAAGGACAGAGGGTGAGAATGGGAAGATAAGATCTAGGGAATAACAATCGTGTTGTAATGTGTGGATAAATTATAATTATATGCATATGATAAGCCTAGTTGTGACACCTGTAATCTCAGTTTTAAGGCTTTGACCATTTGGGATTTGTAGCAGGTTAAATACCCAAGTAGACAACTTAAGAAGATCTTGTCTCAAAATTAAACATAGAAAGCAGGTTGGAGAAATATCTCAGTTGAAGAGCACTTTTCTGGCATATGTGAGGGCCTGGGTTGAGACCCAAGTACCCTGTGCCCAAATAAGTCAAATAAAACGTAGGGAAGGAAGGATTGATTCTTTGGACCAACTCACCTGGAGTAATTCCTAATATCAGAAAAGTATGAAAGGTATTTACTTATGATATTATAACATCTAAGCAGATGGGGAGTGAATACTGTAGAAAAGGAGAAAACACAAGCTAAAACTGACTAAGAATTTACAGAAACAGAATTTTGACTGAGAGAACAATAGAAAAAATTGAGAGCACAAATGATGGGAAAGCAGATAGTGTATTGTCCTTTCTCTGAATAAACATGAGCACACTAGGCTGTGATTCCTAAGGAGTTCGCCAAAATGCTTAAATTGAACCAGAAATAAAAAAGTTTTCACACCAACTTACAATCTTTTATTTCAGTATCAAGGAACCTCCAGTCTTTAACATTAAATTAAGGTACTCCAGACGCAATACCACTTGGTTGTTAGTAAGGAGGAAAACGAATATTCTAGAAGAAGATGTCTTATTCCAGGTTTCAAATTATTTCTAAATATAAAGTGAAAACTGCAGTAATTCTGTCAGTTTGCTGCCAGCAATGAGGACACTCTAAAATATGTGCCCCCTCTATTAGGTGCCTAGACTATTGAAACAGTGGTCTCTAAGAAACTAGAGCCTAATGCTTGGAGGAGAGGGTTGAAGCCATTAGGAGCCAGAGAAGAACTTTGTCTCTCAAGAACAGATTTTACATGGTCTGTCAGTTTGTCAGAAGAGAAGAGACAATGGAGCATCAGGAACAGATGGGGCTATACCTTGACCAGTACATCATCTGCCTTCTACTGAAACCTGAATCCATGGCAGGAGATGAACTAGGGGTGTGGGGGAATGGGGTCACTGGACATTCCTATTTGTTTCTTGTGTCACTGTGGCTACATTGAATCTCCTTTGTTTTCCCTTGTGGTTCTCTGTTTAATTGGCCTCCTGAGAATCGATTACTCACCCTCGCTTGTTTATGCTGCCAGGGCACAGACTGTGACCCAGGAAACTCTAGTAACAACATAGAACCAAGAAGTTAACCTGTCTCCAGTTTCAAGCATAAGTACTAGTTAGTGCTAGAGCTTCAAAAAGCAGAGCAAGAGTCCTTAAATATGAGTCCCTAGGACATAAGAGATAACGAATAGGCAGACCCACTATATTAAAAGAATAGCATGAGCTTTAAAAAAAATTAATTATGACTTAAAAGTAAAGTGGCTGAGGAAGATTTAAAGAAGGAAATGCAAATCAAAACTACTTTCAGATTTAATCTCACACCAATCAGAATGGCTAAGATAAAAAATAAAGTGATAGTTCATGCTGATGAGGATGTAGGGAAAGAAGAACACTCAACTAGTGGTGGTAAAAATGCAACTTTGTACAGTCACAATGGATATCAGCATGGTGGCTTCTCAGGAAACTTGGAATAGAACTGGCACAAGATGCAGCTATAGCATTCTTGACATATACTCAAAGGACTCTATATCCTACTATAGAGGCACTTGGTTATCTATATTCATGGCTGCTCTATTCATAATAGCCAGAAGCTGGACTAAAACCCTAGATATCCATCAACATGTGAATGGATCAGGAAAACATGACACATTTACACAATGGAATATTATTTAGATATTAAAAATGAAACCTCAACATTTGCAGGTACATGGGTAGAATTAGAAAAAATCATCTTGAGTGAGGTTATATATGGGTGTTAATGTTTAAGCCTTTGCCATACATGCTACAATTTGTATAAGCAGAGAGGTTAGTTATTGAGTAAGGAGCTCGAGGGAGGGAAGGGAGAATCTTCCAAGGAAGGGGAACTAGATTATATAGATATGGAGAAGTGAGAGAAGACTGGAGTGGGAGGATTAAATGGGGGAAAGGAGGGAATATGGGGAAGGACAACTAATACTATGGCCCCCTGAGAGGCCATATAGAACCTATACAGTAGAAGCTTCCTACTATATAAACAAATACGAAATAAATTTAAGTGGAGTCAACAAATAATGGGGGAGACAATGCCCCAACTAGACAACTTTTGCCACAAATGAAACCTATAATGCCACTAATAGATTATATCTAGTTTGGTCATTAACCAAAGAAGCCTCTGTGGAAGCCTCAAACATTTCTGGCTATTGCCAAGGCTATTGATTTCCTTCCATAAACTGATGTTAAGGCCTATTGCTAAAGGCAAGGGAAGTTCTGCTGGTGCCTTACTAGAAGCTTCACCCCTAATGATTA
This sequence comes from Acomys russatus, assembly GCF_903995435.1. NCBI lineage: Eukaryota > Metazoa > Chordata > Mammalia > Rodentia > Muridae > Acomys > Acomys russatus. Next base: position 44,376,719 of record NC_067138.1, on the reverse strand, counting down.
GTGTTCATGGTATTGGAAAGCATTCTGCATCCACCAGAGGAAAAGATAGCCATCAAGACAGCTACAAACCCCGTGATTTACAACCAGGACCTGCCTGAAAGTTATGCTAGTGTCGTTGTGTACAAATGTTGTGGGAGTACCAACCACTCTAATTTGATTGAAAGTCAACTCCATGAGATGGAAGCCATGCCTGACACTGCTATGGTGGCCAAGAATCAGGGACTGGGTAGGCCATGGATCTAGGGGAAAAGCAAAACCAAATATTATTGTTCTGCTAATAGAATATAGCAATGAAATGACTCCTAATGACATTCTTCTGTGCACATTTCAGCGTCTTGCTCAGCCATCATCAGAGAAGCTTACTCTTGCAGAAGATGGGGACTAATTCAGAGACTCACAAGTAGACAACAAACAGAGAGTCAGAGGCTTTGGAACAGTTAGTCCTGAATGGGATATCTTCATCAAACCACTTCCCCTAGGGCTTAAGGAACTGTGTAGTAGAGCAGGAAGAATGATTTTAAGTGTCAAAGTGGGTAGATGACATTAAGGGAACAGAGTTTCCCAGACACAACAAGACTGATGCACATATAATCTCACAGAAACTGTGGAGGCACACACAAGGCCTGCTTAAGTTCAAGCCAGACAGGATTCCAGTGTTGAGAGGGGAAGTGGACATTGGGTCCTATCTACAATTAAGAACAATTTGTAATTAAGACCCATTTGCAAAGGTAAAGGTAATTTTCTTCAATGGAGTCTCAGTGTGCATATAAACCATATTTAATGGTAGGCCTCATGTTTACCAGTAAATTAACTCAGTGGTATTTCTGTAGAATTTTTTGTCTCATATTGCGCTGGGCACCTTTTCTGTTATTAGGCTTTCTCTTGTATATTATGATTCTTGATTTTGTATATTTATGAGTGTGTGTGTGTGTGTGCGTGCGTGTGTGTGTGTATGTTTATTTCTTGTGTTTTTTTCCTGAGTTTTATTTGCTTACATCTTTGCTTTCTAAAGGGGGAACAGGGATAGGGAAAAGGGTAGGGAGAGGAGAAGGGAGAGCGAGAGCAAGAGAGAGAGAGAGAAGAGAGAGAGAGAGAGAGAGAGAGAGAGAGAGAGAGAGAGAGAGAGAGAGAGAGAGAGAGAGAGAGAGAGAGAGAGAAGTTGGGTTGGTGGGGATGTGGGGATGATCTGGGAGAGGGGAAGTGTAATCACAATATATTGGAATAAATTTATTTTAATAAAAAGGGAAAAAAGAAAGGAGCAAAATCTTAAATGGGATGTATACAAAGCTCTCCGTGAGATCTGTACTGCTACAGCATGAGTCCTGCACGCTCCCTAAGGCCCACGCTATATACTTTCTCTTCAGAATCGTGCCGTTGGGGGATGGTGAACAGTAAAGAGACCTAGAGGAAGGTCTTCTACTCACTGGGGATATGCCTGTGAAGGGTACAGTGAAACTCCAACCCTTTTCTGTTTTTGATTTACACCAAGGCTGTGAGATGAGCACTTTTATTCTGCCCTGTGCAGAATAAATATTCTAAAAAATAGAATAAAAAATTAAAAAAAGAGAATCTTTAAAATGTCTTTGTTTAAAGACCTGCTCACAATAAAAATGCTGGGCTGGGAGTGTAACTCAGTTGGCAGAGAGCTTATCTAGTTTGCTTTAAGACATGGCTTTGATCCCCATCACTACATAAACTAGGAGCTGGGACACACGGTTGTAATACCAGAACTTTGGAGGAGCAGACAGGAGGATCAGGGATTCAGTGTTATACTTGGCTATATAAGACAAACAATCAAACAAACAAACAAAAAACCAAACATTCTTCTTAAATCCAGAACTACAGGAATGGAGAAAGACTAAAAATTGATTTTAAAAATGTGTAGAAATACAAAAATGAATATTCCTAGTTTAAAGGAGGGACTTGTGCATTGGTGAGTGAATGCTTTTTGCTGCAAATGTGAAACATGATCTCTGAGTTTTCTAAGTTAACTTCCTGAAGCTATTAGTAGGCATCAGAGTCTCAGGCTGACAGTGATATCCTGGACTAAGCACCAGAGAGCTATGGATTAGATCTCTGATCACTGCTCCTTCCCTCAGCCATAAGTTGTACCCACAGGATCCAATGTGCTGCAATACACAGACAAAGTGTTTTCAGCTTTGGCTTCCACATGGGAAGTGATTGCATTCTCTCCCTGAAGTCCACAGTGGAGTCGTCTCCAGATGATTTGAGATGCTTGTGGAACCGGATGGCGGGTGCTCAGTATGCAGAAACTCTTCTGTGATCCCTGTTGACCTCATATTTGCACATGAAAAAAATCCATGTCCCATCTTTACATATTTATCCTTCAAAGTATACTTTGCTTCTGTCTAATGGAGTGAGATACTTCTACACATTTAAGTGCACATAGTGAGACGAGTTCTCCGAATACTCACCAGGGCAACTGTCCATCTTGCAGCAAGCTACAGCAATTTGTCAATAGTTCTCAACTTGGACTCCTTTGAGAGTGGCGTAACTCTTTCACATGAGTCACCTAAGACCATCAGAAAACAAAGATATTTACATTGCAATTCATAAAAGTAGCAAAATCACAGTTATGAAGTAGCAACAAAAATATTTTGATGGTTGGGGGTCACTGTAGTATTAGGAACTGTATTAATGGTTTACAAAATTAGAAAGATTGAGAACTATTGCTTCTTTAGTTGTGTCACTTGTCAAACTGCAGGGTAAGAAGCCATAATTTTCATACTGTGATGATGTTTTCCAAGACCAATAGAAGCATCAAAAGCCAAGGGTAGAGTGCCTATAAACCTTTCCTAAGGTTTGGCTTGTCTGTTCCATTGCCTGAGCAGTCACACCTTTATCCCTCAGAACCAATGTTTGCATCAATCCTGTGGCAGACTCAGAGGAAACTCTGTGTGTGTGTGTGTGTGTGTGTGTGTGTGTGTGTGTGTGTGCGTGTGTGTGTGTGTGTTTGTAGGGTTATGTCTCTAGGAAAATGAAACTCTATGTAGTTGTCTATTGTTTCTGAAGTAAGCCCCAATAAATTCATTTTATTTCTCAAAAATGAATCCTTCTTTGGATGCTGATGCTCCCTATCAGGGGGACACATTAATTTTACATATTTTCAAAATAAGTCATGCAGAAGGGGTTTCTAATCTTTTGACATTACAGCATGACATCATCTACAAATGCATTCATATCTGTGCTGGGATGCATGCAGCCTAGGACATGTAGATTGGCATATCTGGCTAAGGTCTAATCAACTTCTAATGATGCTACCATGTAGTAGTGAGCTTGTGCAGAGCCAACAGAGATTTCATCATGGTCTGACTTGAGTCTTCACAGTCAGGATTCTATATGTGAATGAGTGAGACTTCAAGTGATTTCCACAATTGATCTTTGGGCCCCTTAGGCTGATGCTATTCCCCTGAAGCCTTATCTAAATAGCATATTCCAAGGAAGGCAATTATTGTTAACTTCTTGAAAATCCTCTAAATGTTGAGCAAGATCAGCACAGTAAGTACCATAATCTTTAAAAGGAAGGGCCAAAGCCTCTGGGAAGCAAGGCAGGTGTCTTATGAACCTTCAATTAGATAGAATGGTGGATAGTGCAAATTCTCTTTTTATGTCTCAACTTCTGGGTTCAGCACATTTGGGATGTGGGAGAAGGCAGTGCTTACTAGTTCAGGTACCTCTCTATAATAGAGGGCCCATGCACTGTGAGGATTTCAGAGCACAATAAAGCTAGCATTGTTTGGTTAACAAGAATGCATCTAAAATTAGCAGACATTAAGAAATGTTTTTTTTTTTTCCATTGTCAAGTGAGCTATGCTTTGGGCAGGGCCATAACACCAGAAGGAGGTGTGGACTCCCAGTTGAGAAAATGCTTGCATGAGATTCAGCTGTAAGAAAGTTTTCTCAGTGATCAATGAGAGAAGGCTCAGCACATTGTCGGTGGTACCTTCTCTGGGCTTCTGGTCCGGGTTCTCAAAGAAAGAAGGCTGACCAAGCCAGGGGAAGCAAGCCAGTAAGCAGCACCCCTCCATGACCTCTGCACTAACTTCTGCCTTGAGGTTTCAGCCTTGCTTGGGTTCCTGTCCTGAATTCCTTTGGTGAATAATAGTAGTGTGGAAGTGTAAGCCAAATAAACCTTTTTCTTCTCAACTTCCTTTTTTGGTCATGGTGTTTCATCACAGCAACAGAAACCCTAAGACAAGGGTGCCAGTGTAGCGGGGGACTGCTGTGACGGAATTTGACCATGTGTTTTCAGGAGGATTGTGGAAGGACTTTGGAACTTTGGGTTAGAAAAGCCATTGAGTGTTAAGAGCTTTGTGGATGTTCAGTTAGAGCTTAGAAGATAGGAATATTGAGAGCAGTGTGGAGGACGGAGGCCTGACTTGTACAATTTCAGAGGGAAATTTAAAGACTCTACCAGGAAAATTTGGTAGTTTTATTTAAGATTCTGTTGTTTTGGTTGGCTGGGGCTGGAGAATCAGATGTGATTAATAAGATTCTTTTTTTTTTTTCCTGGTCTTGTTTTTTAATCTTTTTTTTTAAATTTTTATTAATTTATTCTTGTTACATCTCAATGTTTATCCCATCCCTTGTATCCTCCCATTCCCCCGCATTTTCCCATTATTCCCCTCCCCTATGACTGTTCCTGGGGGGAATTACCTCCCCCTATATATTCTCATAGGGTATCAAGTCTCATCTTGGCTACCTGCTGTCCTTCCTCTGAGTGCCACCAGGTCTCCCCCTCCAGGGGACATGGTCAAATGTGAGGCACCAGAGTACGTGAGAAAGTCATATCACACTCTCCACTCAACTGTGGAGAATATTCTGACCATTGGCTAGATCTGGGAAGGGGTTTAAAGTTTACCTCCTGTATTGTCCTTGGCTGGTGCCTTAGTTTGAGCGGGACCCCTGGGCCCAAATCTGCCTATCATATTGTTCTACTTGTAGATTTCTAGGACCCTCTGTATCCTTTTATTTTGCTATTCTCCCATGCGTCTCTCGTTTAGAGTCCCAATAGGATGCCTTCCCCTCTGTCCCAGTGTCCTGGTAAGTGAAGGCTTTCGTGGGACATGCCCCTTGGGCTAGTATGCAGATATAAGTGAGTATATACCATTTGATTCTTTCTGCTTCTGGGTTAACTCACTCATTATGATCATTTCTAGCTCAATCCATTTATCCACAAATTTTGGGAATTCCTTGTTTTTAATAGCTGAGTAGTATTCCATAGTGTATATGTACCACAGTTTCTTTATCCACTCTTCTACTGAGGGACACTTAGGCTGTTTCCATGTTCTGGCTATTATGAATAAGGCTGCTATGAACATGGTTGAGCAAAGTTTCTTGTTGTGTGCTGGAGCATCTTCTGGGTATATTCCAAGGAGTGGAATAGCTGGGTCTTGAGGAAGCCCTATTCCCATTTTTCTGAGATAGCACCAGATAGATTTCCAAAGTGGCTGTACTAGCTTGCATTCCCACCAGCAATGAAGGAGTGTTCCTCTCTCCCCACATCCTCGCCAGCATGTGGTGTCGCTTGAATTTTTGATCTTAGCCATTCTGATGGGTGTAAGATGGAATCTCAGAGTTGTTTTGATTTGCATTTCCCTGATGACTAAGGAGGTTGAGCATTTCTTTAAGTGTTTCTCAGCCATTTGATACTCCTCTGTTGAGAATTCTCTGTTTAGTTCCAAGCCCCATTTCTCAATTGGGTTATTCGGTTTGGTGGTGTTTAATTTCTTGAGTTCTTTATATATTTTGGATATTAGACCTTTGTCAGATGTAGGGTTGGTGAAAATTTTTTCCCAGTCTGTAGGCTGTCGCTTTGTTCTCTTGACAGTGTCTCCTGCCTTACAGAAGCTTGTCAGCCTCATGAGGTCCCATTTATTAATGGCTGACATTAAGGCCTGGGCCGTTGGTGTTCTGTTCAGGAAGTTGTCTCCTGTGCCAATATGTTTCATGCTCTTTCCCACTTTTTCCTCTAAGTGGCTTAGTGTCTCTGGTTTTATGTTGAAGTCTTTAATCCACTTGGATTTGAGTTTTGTGCAAGGTGACAAATATGGGTCCAGTTTCATTTTTTTACACATAGACCTCCAGTTAGACCAGCACCATTTGTTGAAGATGCTATCCTTTTTCCATTGAATGGATTTGGCTTCTTTGTCAAAAATCAAGTGACCATATGTGTGTGGATTCATATCTGGGTCTTCGATTCGATTCCACTGATCAACCAGCCTGTTGCTGTGCCAGTACCATGCTGTTTTAATTACTATTGCTTTATAGTACAGTTTGAGATCAGGTATGGAGATTCCTCCGGAGCACCTTTTATTGTACAAGATTGTTTTAGCTATTCTGGGTTTTTTGTTTTTCCATATGAAGTTCAGAATTGAACTTTCAATGTCTTTAAAAAATTGTGTAGGTATTTTGATAGGGATTGCATTGAATCTGTAGATTGCTTTTGGGAGGATGGCCATTTTTACTATGTTAATTCTCCCAATCCATGAGCAAGGAAGATCATGCCATCTTCTCAGGTCATCTTCAATCTCTTTCTTCAGAGTTTTGAAATTTTTTTCATACAAGTCCTTCACTTGCTTAGTTAGGGTAACTCCTAGATATTTTATATTGCTTGTGGCTAATGTGAAGGGTGTGGTTTTCCTAATTTCTTCCTCTGCAAGCTTGTCATTTGTGTATAGGAAGGCTACAGACTTTTTTGAGTTAATTTTGTATCCAGCCAATTTGCTGAAGGTGTTTTTCAGCTTTAGGAGTTCTCTGGTGGAATTTTGAGGGTCACTTATGTACACTATCATATCATCTGCAAATAGGGATAATTTGACTTCCTCCTTTCCCATTTGGATACCCTTGATCTCCTTTTGTTGTCTTATTGCTGTGGCTAGAACTTCGAGTACTATATTGAAGAGATATGGAGAGAGTAGGCAGCCTTGCCTTGTTCCCGATTTTAGAGGAATTTCCTTGAGTATCTCACCATTTACTTTGATTTTGGCTATTGGCTTGCTGTATATAGCCTTTATTATGTTGAGGAAAGTGCCTTGTATCCTCGATCTCTCTAAAACTTTAAACATGAATGGGTGTTGAATTTTATCAAATGCTTTCTCTGCATCCAAGGAGATGATCATGTGGTTTTTTATTTTCAGTTTGTTTATATGGTGGATTACAATGATGGATTTCCGTATATTAAACCATCCCTGCATGCCTGGAATGAAGCCTACTTGGTCATGATGAATGATATCTTTGATGTGCTCCTGTATTCGTTTTGCAAGTATTTTATTTAGTATTTTTGCATCTATGTTCATAAGAGAAATTGGTCTGAAATTCTCTTTCTTTGTTGAATCTTTGTGAGGTTTAGGTATCAATGAGACTATGGCCTCATAGAATGAATTTGGTAATTTTCCATCCATTTCTATCTTTTGGAGTAGCTTGAAGAGTATCGGTATTAGCTCGCCCTTGAAGGTCTGGTAGAATTCTGCAGTGAAACCATCTGGCCCTGGGCTTTTTTTGGTTGGGAGACCATCGATGATTGCTTCTATTTCTGTAGGGGAAATGGGACTATTTAGCTTGTTTATCTGTTCTTCATTCAACTTTGGCAAGTGAAATTGATCAAGAAAATCGTCCATTTCCCTTAGATTTTCAAATTTTGTGGCGTATATGCCTTCAAAATAGGATCTTATGATTCTTTGAATTTCTTCAGTGTCTGTTGTTATGTCTCCCTTTTCATTTTTGATTTTGTTGATTTCAATACTGTCTCTCTGCCTTTTAGTTAGTTTGGCTAATGGTCTGTCTATCTTGTTGATTTTCTCAAAGAACCAGCTTTTGGTTTTGTTGATTCTTTGGACTGTTTTCTTAGTTTCTAACTTGTTAATTTCAGCCCTGAGTTTGATTATTTCCAGGCGTCTACTCCTCTTGGGTGTTTCTGCTTCTTTTTTTTCTAGGGCTTCCAGTTGTGTTGTTAAGATGCTTATGTGCGATGTTTCCAATTTCTTTTTAAAGGCACTTAGTGCTATGAATTTTCCTCTTAGCACTGCTTTCAATGTATCCCACAAATTTGGGTATGTTGTTTCTTCATTTTCATTGAATTTCAGAAACTCCTTGATTTCTTTCTTTATTTCTTCCCTGCCCCAGGTGTCATTTAGCAGAGAGTTGTTTAGTTTCCACGTACGTGTAGGCTTTTTGTTATTTCTGTTGTTGTTGAATTGCAGCCTAAGAACATGGTGATCTGATAGGATACAAGGTATTATTTCAATCCTCTTGTATCTATTGAGGCTTGCTTTGTGACCTACGATGTGATCAATTTTGGAGAAGGTTCCATGGGGTGCAGAGAAGAAGGTGTATTCTTTCTTGTTTGGGTGAAAGGTTCTATAGATATCTGTTAGATCCATTTGGCCCATGGTATTGGTTAATGATGTTATTTCTTGGCCTAGTTTCTGTTTCAATGACTTATCCTTCATTGAGAGAGGGGTGTTGAAGTCTCCCACTATTATTGTGTGGGGATCGATGTGTGGTTTAAGCTTTTTAAGGAGATCTTTTACAAATGTGGGTGCCCTTGTATTGGGAGCATAGATGTTCAGAGTTGTGATGTCATCTTGGTTGACTTTACCTTTGATGAGTATGAAGTATCCTTCCTCATCCCTTTTGACTAATTTTGGTTGAAAGTCTATTTTGTTCGATACTAAAATGGCTACACCTGCTTGCTTCTTGTGACCATTTGCATGGAATATTTTTTCCAACCTTTTACCCTGAGGTAATGCCTTTCATTATGGGTGAGATGTGTTTCTTGGATTCAGAAGAATGTTGGATCTTGTTTATGTACCCATTCAGTTAGTCTGTGTCTTTTTATTGGAGAATTGAGTCCATTGATGTTGAGAGATATTAATGACCAGTGACTGTTAAGAGTCTTAATTTTGATGTTGTTTCCAGTCGAGCGTTTGTGTAGTTGTGTTTTTGCCATGGGATAGTTATCTATTTCCTGGGTAGTTTTGGTTGTAGCTTGACCCTTTGGGATGGAGTTTTCCTTCTAGTACTTTCTGTAAAGCTGGATTTGTGGATAGGTACTGTTTGAATTTGTTTTTGTCATGGAATATTTTGTTTTCTCCATCAATGGTTATTGATAATTTTGCTGGGTAAAGTAGTCTGGCCTGGCATCTGTGGTCTCTTAGGGTTTGCAGGATCTCTGTCCAGGCCCTTCTGGCTTTTATGGTCTCTGCTGAGAAGTCGGGTGTAATTCTGATAGGTTTACCATTAAATGTTATTTGGCCCTTTTCCCTTGCAGCTTTTAATATTTTTTCTTTGTTCTGCGTGTTTTGTGTTTTGATTATTATGTGGCGGGCAGTTTTTCTTTTCTGGTCAATTCTATTTGGTGTTCTGTAGGCCTCTTGTATGTTTATAGGCATTTCTTTCTTTAGATTGGGGAAATTTTCTTCTATGATTTTGTTGAGAATAGTTTCTGGGCCCTGGAGTCTGATGTCTTCTATTTCTTCAATGCCTATTATCCGCAGATTTCTTCTTTTCATGGTGTCCTTAATTTCTTGGATGTTTTGTGTCAGGAGTTTTCCAGATTTGGCATTTTCTTTAATGGTTGATTCAAGATCTGTGATTGTATCTTCTAGCCCTGAGATTCGTTCTTCCATCTCTTGGATTCTGTTAGAAAAGCTCACCTCTGTGTTGCTCGCCTTCTTCTCTGAGGTCTCACGTTCTCGTTTTTCTTCTGTCTGTGTGTTTATCATTGAATCCATTTTCATTTTCAGATCTTGAACTGATTTTTTGATTTCTTTCATCTGATTTTTTGTATATTCCTGAGTTTCTTCCATTGCCTCTTTATAGGTCTTCAGAGCTTGAACCGTTTTATTTATTTCTTTCATCTGGTTGTTTGCATTTTCCTGCAATTTTTCCAGTTCCACTCTATGTGCTTCTTTTATGTCTCTCACCTGTTTGTCTGCATCTTCCTGCATTTGATTACGAATTTTATTTGTTTCCTCCATTATCATCCTCATTACTAAGGATTTGAGGTCATTTTCTTGTATTTCCATTGTATTTGAGTTCTCTGGGTTGTTTTCTTTGGGATAGCTGGAAACTGGAGACGCCATGTTGTTTTGGGGTTTTTTGCGTATGCTTTTTCGTTGTCCTTTAGACATCTTGCCGTCTTTGTTTTTGTTGGGTAGCTTCCAGAGTTGAATGGAGGGTGTCTGACGATAGATTCACTTGTTTTCTCACGATTTCCCTAGGCTGCGAGCTCAAAGTTTCACTGGTGTGGATGTTAGGAGGTTAGCCCTGTTGTTCTGGTCTCTCACAGCCAATGATCTTCAGCCCCCCTGTGCTGTGGATGCTGCAATTGTTCTGGGTCTCTGAATGAGCGTTGGGTCAGGCCAAGGTATCCACAGCCTTCTGTGTTCCCTGCCAAGTCCAGCCAGGAACACTGGGCCCAAACCACGGGCTGAACTCAGCTAGATTCTCAGGGCCTGAACCGTCTGCCAAGCTCAGCTAGGGATTTTGGGCCCAAAATGCACACAGGGTCCAGCCAGAATTTTTGGGCTGGGACTACGCACCAAGCTCCACTAGGGCCTTTTGGCCCAAAGTGCGTGCTGTGGTCAGTTATTGACCTAGGGCCCGAACTGACCACCAATCTCAGCCAGGAATTCTGGATTCAAACTGCACACTGTGTTCAACCAGAGTCTTAGAGCTGGTGGAACCGAGCGGTCTATCCAGCCTGTGCCACAGCAGGAGAGCTGCGGCTGCTCTGAGTTAGTGCCAGTGGTGGACCAAGTGCTCCGCCCAGACTTTGTCACCGCAGGGGAGCTGCCGCTGAGCTGAGGTGGCGCCTAGGAGGGAACTGAGCATGCCACTAAGCCTACGCCACAGCAGGAGAACTGCGGCTGCTCTGAGTTAGCGCCTGTGTTGGAACCAAGTGCTCCGCCCAGACTGTGTCACCGCAGGGGAGCTGCCGCTGAGCTGAGGTGCTGCCTAGTGTGGAGCTGCGGGCTCAACTAAGCCTGCGCCACAGCAGGGGAGCTGTGGCTGAAGCTGAGTTAGTGCCTCGGGCAGAATTGCTTGCTGGGCTGGGCCAGGACCCGGGACTCTGGGGCCGAACTGTCCGCCGAGTCTAGTCTGGGTCTGAAGGCTCCACGCGACCCAAATCCTGCCCCAAGTCCCCTCTCCCGCAGCAACTTCTACCAGCCACCACACCAATCGCCTCCACCGGAAGGTTATGAGCTGCAAACCTCAGCCACCGCTGCTGGTGCTGCTGGTGCTGCTGCCTCTGCGGCTGCCGCTCCGATCAGAGAAAATCCACGCTCCTCCTGTGTGCAGGGGCACACAGGTCCTCCGCACCCTGGTTCCCCCAAACAGTGGAGCACTCCCGCTGCCGTGATGTTCGGACCTCGGTGTTCCTGGCTCAGAAATCTGTGCAAATCCCTGAATTGTTCACTGGAGCCTCCAAACATGGTGCACACTACTCGCCGCCATCTTGGATCCTCCTAATAAGATTCTTGAACAGAAACCTTTGTATTAGCTGGAGCTGAGAAATTAGTGGGGATTAAGAAGAAACCAGCACCACTGAGGTGAAACATTGTGGGAAGTGTTTTCCAAGGCACAGTGAAGCTGTGTTTCAGAGGCAACTATGGTTGCACCTCGTGTTGGCAGCCAGACTTGGTAATATGTAAGAGTCCTCCAGGTGTACTGGTTTTGAAGGCATGAGGTCATGGAGAGTAGCTGATGCTTGGCACTGTGAGAGGCCAGGAGAGGCCATTGGTGAAGGTGCAGCCTCAGTGGCGTTTGAAGACTCAGGACTGAAGGGGCTCTTTCCAAGAAGTTGAGCCTTGGCACCATAAAAAGCATCTAGGAGAAGCTACTTGTGAATGTGTAGCCTAGTTGCAAGCAAAGGGTCTCATCAGTCTTGGAGATGACACTGCCATGGGATGACCATTAAGAATAGCAGCAGCAGTGGGATGGACCCAGACAGAATTGAGAAGACAAGGTGTGTGTGCCACAGAGAACAGAGCTGGAGAAGTGACCCAAGCCTGTTAGAGGAGCCCAGAAGATGAAGTCTGGATCCCATACAGTAACACTGAGTTACTAATATTATTAGAGATTAGTTTTGTTTGGTTCAGATTGTGAGTGTATCCTGGATCTTCCCTCTTGAGGAAGGCACTTAATCTAATTTTGATTTTTTACAGGTGCCTACAGATGAACTTTTAAAGAGTTTGGATTTTTAATGAGATTGGATAAAGAGGCTGAAATTTTTATTTTTATTTTTAAAGACTATGGGATTTAAAAAATTATTTTATTTTATTTTAATTTTTAAAAATTTTTTTTTATTAATTTATTCTTGTTACATCTCAATGGTTATCCCATCCCTTGTTTCTTCCCATTCTTCCCTCCCTCCAATTTTCCCCTTATTCCCCTCCCCTATGGCTGTGACTGAGGGGGATTTCCTCCCCCTTTATATGCTCATATGGTATCAAGTCTCTTCTTGGTAGCCTGCTATCCTTCCTCTGAGTGCCACCAGGTCTCTCCCTCCAGGGGACATGGTCATATATGAGGCACCAGAGTACATGTGAAAGTCATACCCCACTCTCCACTCAACTGTGGAGGATGTTCTGACCATTGGCTAGATCTGGGTAGGGGTTTGTAGTTTACCACCTGTATTGTTCTTGACTGGTGCCATAGTTTGAGCGGGACCCCTGAGCCCAAATCTGCCTATCATAATGTTCTTCTTGTAGGTTTTTAGGACCCTCTGGATCCTTCTACTTTGCTCTTCTCCATGCTTCTCTCATCTAGAGTCCCAATAGGATGTCTTCCCCTCTATCCCAGTTTCCTGGTAAGTAAGACTTTCATGGGACATACCCCTTGGGCTAGTATGCAGATATAAGTGAGTATATACCATTTGAGTCTTTCTGCTTCTGGGTTAACTCACTCATTATGATCATTTCTAGCTCCATCCATTTGTCCACAAATTTCGGGAATTCCTTGTGTTTATTAGCTGAGTAGTATTCCATAGTGTATATGTAGCACAGTTTCTTTATCCAATCTTCTACTGAGGGACACAGGCTGTTTCCATGATCTGGCTATTATGAATAAGGCTGCTATGAACATGGTTGAGCAAATTTTCTTGTTGTGTGCTGGAGCATCTTCTGGGTATATTCCGAGGAGTGGAATTTTTAAAAGTTACTTATGCTTTTAATGTAAGATCTTGGGGATGTATAAGAAAGGAAAGGTTGTGGCTTAATATTGATGTTTGTCTGTCAAGCTGACAAGGGGTCAGTTGTCCTGGCTGGTTTTGTGTGTCAACTTAACACAAGTTAGTCACAAGAGAAGGAGGACCCTCAGGTGGGAAAATGCCTCAAGGAGATCCACATGTAAGGCATTTTCTCTAGTGATTAATGGGGGAGGGCCCAGCCCATTGTGGGTGGTGCCATCTCTGGGCTGGTAGTACTGGGTTATATAAGAAAGGCAGCCAATGAAGCCAGTAAGCAGCACCCTTCCATGGCCTCTGCATCAGCTCCTGCCTTGAGTTCCAGCCCTGCTTGAGTTCCTGTCCTGACTTCCTTTTGTGATGAACAGCAATGTGGAAGTGTATGCCAAATAAAACTCCCCCCCCCCCCAGCTTGTTTTCTGGTCATGGTGTTTCATCACAGGAAAAGAAACCCTAATTAAGACAGATGCTCTGGGGTCTTTGAATTTATTGGATTCTTCATGTCAGCAGTGATCAAACCATTTAAAAGCAGTGACTTGTTGCTTTCGGGTAGCCATAGATGAATCTTTTAATTAGTTTCCATGTCTACCTTATGATGCCCTTTCATCATCTTGTACTTTATCTTAGGCAAATGACTAGTTCTAAATTTCTTTACTTTCTTGAAATCAGATTAACTACAACTCATTCCGGAATCAATATCTGTATTAGGTGAGCAGATAGATGCCATTAGCAGAGAGAATCTGTTAGCAAATGGTGAGACTTTTCTAGAGCACTATTGCAGGGACTCACTAAATTGATGGGAGTTGGGGGATCCTGATGACGGATGTGGAGAGTGGGCTGGACTCAGGAAGCTGTCAGAGCTAAGGAGGAAGAGCTTAGCTGCTGAGGCAAGCACTACACCCCATGATCTGAGAAAATGGTCCCCTTTCAGAAATGATTGTTCTTAACATTTTCTTTCATTGGTCCTGGAAGACTTTTAAATATAATCAGACTATAAGTATATATTTCTACAAGGTATCCAGAGAGTTTTATTAAAACTATTTTGTCTCTCAAAACAGCTTTTATAACTTTTATTAAATTTGCTTTCTGAGGATTTTGTGCAAATGTATAAGAGATTCTGTTCGTGTGCATACACACTCTTTCCTTCCTACTCCTGTCAACCCCCCTAAACAAATTCTTTTCCCACATGAGTGTTATTTTGTATGTTTTTGTTTGTTTGTGTTTTGCCAACTGAGTGTATCCAGGTCAGTCTGTGTTTGGAACTGTCCACTGTATTCAGCAGTGGGTAACAACTGAAGATGGATTCTTTCTGAGAATCCATCAGTAGCCAATAATTCTGCAGAGAGGGGCTGGGGATCATCTTGCAAGCACAGCTGTTGTAAGATCATGATTGAAGTGGCTATGTCAGCTCAGATAATAACATTTCATAGCCCTTCTCCCTGCCTTCTGCCTTTTACATTCCTCATGCGCCCTCTTCTGCCACATTCACTGAGCCTCACAGGGGGTGATATACTCTGTTTAGGGCTGAGCACTCTACTGCCCCTTATTCGCAGTAGTTTGAACAGCTATGAGCTTCTGTATCCCTGACTGCTCTTTGCAAATAGAAGTTTCTCTGATTAAGATGGAGAGTATACTTTTCTATGGGGGATAAAACAACTGTTTAAAAGGTAGTTTGAAGGCACGTCAGTTTAGCAACAATACTAATGTATTCCCCATAGGACCTAAGACCTCCTTTTCCATGAGTTTTTTTTTTAACTGAGTTTGCAGTACCATGGAGCAAGCCTCAAATACAAGCCGAGTACAGTTGCCTATCCCCATTATAGTTGTGCCATTGTTGCACCAGTCAGGACATTGGTTTCTTTGTCAAGTAGCTTTATATTCATCTACAAATGCAGAGTAAACATTAGCAACACAGGGATAATGTTCTGCACAGTTAATAAAATGTTATTTTTCTTATTAATTTAATTTTTTGTTGGTTCTTTGCATTCTGCTTGGCAGAATTTTGCTACTGTAGTCTACAGGGTCATAGTTGGGTAACATGCTTGTTGGCTTTCTCCTCCGTCAGTCTGCATAGCACTTTTTGGCACTATGAAGGATAGCCAACAGGGAAAAGGCTTCTAGCTCAGTTTCAGATAGTTTTTTCTACATCTTGGCATCAAGGAGTGTGGCATCTTCAGCAATATGGTTTTATCTAGCATGCAACTAAGAGAATATCAAAAGGCTGTAATGCAAAACAGATTTTAATACACAAAATCAATTAAACTGCAACACAAAAGAACAGACATTAACAATAAACACTGCCATGCTTGATCAATATTTTCAATGAACAGATTGAGACTAATTAGATGTTTAGATAACTGATTAAATAATCATCCTGAAAGGTCATGGCTGATCTAAAGTACATTAGAATACCAGAGGGACAATTCTCTGGCCTAGACTTAGGGGAATTAATTGTCATAGAACACTTACTATCCAGAAATAAAGCTAGGGTTCTCAAGATGGAAAACTAGGCAGATCCTAACTAAGTTCAGTATCTAGTGACTTGAGCAAATAATAGTCAAAGAACTAAATTCTGGGACATGAAGTCAAATGATATAATTTTGGTATTAGATGATATTGTTAGATATAACTAACTAAAATAATCAGCAAAAATATGGATTCATTAGAATACCATTGCATGTAGTATGACAAAGAATGGAGTAAGAGATTCAAATGAATAAATGCCGATTATCTCATTGGAAGAACCAACATTTATTGCCGAATAAACAATTATAGAAAAGCAATGGAGTCCTTTTCTCCTCCTGTTTTGTGGAGCCCTGGAGGAAAATGTAAGTCAACATTTGCCAATTTTACCTATTATGATGTTCCACCCACATCTCAGAGGGCTTCTGCCTACAAGAGATTATCCACAGGAAAACGGTGATATGCACAGTATGGGCTAAACCATGAGCAGCTCTGTCTCCAACGGGAAGCCCCGCACCTGTGAGAGGGCCAGCCATTACTCAGCAATTGCTTCACTTCATTCTATGGAAAGCAGAAAAATGAACTCTAGGATTTGGTGGAAATCATGGAATTCTGCGCTCATGTCTGCTCCAATCTTGCACTTTGCGTGAGTAACTTTGCTTTAGTTTGAGTCTGGAGTGTTCTTAAAAGCTCATGTGATGAAAGGTTGGGCCATTAGTGAAAGGTACTATTGGCAGAAGGGCCAACAGAAGAAAGTTAGGTGTCAGGGGTGGGACCCTGAAGGGAATATCAGGAACCTACCACTTCCTGTCTCTCTTTGCTTGTCAGCCTTTTCTGCCATTACTGTCCTGACATGGTGTGTTGCCTCAGTGCAGACCCTCAAACAATGGCAGCAACTGACTTAAGTCACTAAAACTACAAGCCAGAAAGAACTCTTCTTCACTTAAAACTTCTTATCTTGCACATTTTGTCATGTTATAGAAAGCTGACCAAATCTGGGAGTTGGTGGCACACTTCTTTAAAGCCAGCACTCCGAAGCAGAGGTAGGTCAATCTCTGAGTTCCAGGCCAGGCTGGTCCTAAGTTAGTTCCAAGAAAGTCAGGGATACACAAAGAAACTCTGTCTCCAAAAATCAAAACCAAAAGCAATCTGTTTTTACAGCCTCCGAGAGAAAGAAAAAGCCATGTTTACTCATTTCATCATGTGGTCATAGTGAGTGTTGGTGGTTTTCCTGCTGAGGATAGTGAACGCAGCAAAGGGAATAGTTGTTGAAGGAAGCACCCGGAAATAAAAGCTTATCAGTCAACACATGTGGAAGTGACTTTACATCAGCAAAGGGAGAGTGAAATGTGGCCTAAGTGATCAGCAGGGGCTTCCTGACCCTGAAAACAAAAGTGGAAGCAGAATTGGAAACACCTCAAATTCTTTCCTTTGGCATTTTCAGACCTGCACTTACTTTCTGTGAACACTAGGGGTCAGGCAAAGAATGGCTGTATTTTCAAAGGAGCCCAAAGTTGAGTTGTCGCTATTTCCCTGAAAAACAACTCATGACTGTGGGTATTTTGATATATTTTTGTAAGATTATTGCCATTTCACTTTTTAAAAATTTTATATACATTCACTGTTTTTTCATAATGAAAACATTATCCCCAAAGTTTAAGATCTGAATTTATAAAAAGTGTACTATTCAAATGTCTGTCAACATTTTTCTTAGTAACAGCACATGACATAAATAAATTTTTGAGGGAAGCCAATTTTTGGTTGTAAGTTTTGGAATATATTAATTTTGTAAGATAAAGGGTCTCATTATGACATTCTTATACATGTACTTAAAGTATTTGACCATATTCAACCTTCATTACTCTCTCTTGTCCCAGTTTGACTCCTACTGATCTCATTCCTCGTCCAAGCCATTTCTCCTTACTCTTTGAAATATCTTTTTTTCTCCTCCTCCTCTTCTTCTTTATGTTCAATGAATTAAGATAGGTTGTTTAAATGAGCATATGTGAAGGGTTATTTACAGGAATATGGGCTCTCTACCTTTGCTATCACTAAAGAAAAGTATCTCTCCCTTAACAACTATTATTTTTCTCAGGAATGGAACTCTTGTGTGGTGGGGCCTCCTGGGCCCCTCCACTGTCCTAGGAAGAATGCAGATTGGCTCAGTCTTGTGCATGTGTTGTGAAGGTAACCACATCAGGTGTGCATAAGTGTAGTGGCCCAGTTAAGACAGCATTCTACTATACTTTTCTCCATCTTCCAGTTCTTATATTCTCTCTAACCCTCCATTTTCCAAGCCTTAGGGCAGGTGATATAGGTTCCTCATTTATGGCTGAGACCTCAACAGACATCAGCATTATGACCTCTGCATTGACTACTGTTCAATGCAAGAGGAAGGCTCTCCCACCAAGTATAAATGTAAACATTTAGGAGGCAGTCTGACAATATGCCTGTTTTTTTTTCAAAACAAGAGTTTCAGATTTTTTTCCTTAGGTATTACTTTCTCCCTTGTCTTCTAACCATGGGATTTTGACCAGGTTTACAGGACAAAGCATGGTTTCCCTCAAATTGAGTGGGCATCAAACTCAATGAGAGAGTGGTTGGTCACCCCAGTAACAAACACCACTATTACTAGTGGATATATCTTGCCTGGCATGGTGGTATAACATACAATGTTTATTACCTTTTCCCTCCAGTAGCCTGCATAGGACTTTGGGAAGTCTAACTATTAATCTTATGATCAAACAAATCACTAACCATCTTTATTTCATCTACCTAAGTAAATCCTGTGCCTTTCTTGTGTGAGTAGCCTTCTCCTTCTTAACTCATTTAATAATAAAATTATAAGTACAAGGTTAATAGCAGCTATATTCCCTATAATAACAGAAAAAACCCTTGAAAAACTAATTGAGATTTATCACAATGCTGTAAAACAAGTTGATCTTCCAACTTTTAAAAAATATCTAGGTTGTGGGTACTCTGTCTTTTAAAAAGTTGAGTAGGTTAAGCTTGCTTACTTATTCCATCTAGACAAACTCACAGGCACTTGCATACCTCTATCCTTGAGTTCCTTTGTGAGTACAGGTTAATGACGGTATTACCAGTGAACTTACTTAATTTAAACTGCAATTAAGAAAGAATATGACATCCTCTTTGCCATTTGGATCCCCTTGATCAACTTTTGTTGTCTTATTGCTCTGGCTAGACCCTCGGAACTATATTGAAGAGATATGGAGAGAGTGGATAGCCTTGCTTTGTTCCCGATTTTAGAGGAATTTCCTTGAGTATCTCGCCATTTAATTTGATTTTGGCTATTGGCTTGCTGTATATAGCCATCATTATGTTGAGGTATATGCCTTGTATCCCTGATCTCTCCAAAACTTTAAACATGAATGGGTGTTGGATTTTATCAAATACATTCTTTGCATCTGAGGAGATGATCATGTGGTTTTATACTTTCAGTTTGTTTATATGGTGGATTACATTGATGGATTTCCGTATATTATACTATCCCTGCATGCTTGGAATGAAGGCTACCTGGTCATGGTGAATGATATCTTTGATGTGTTCTTGTATTCATTTTGTGAGTATTTTATCAAATATTTTTGCATGTTCATAAGAGAAATTGGTCTGAAATTTTCTTTCTTTGTTGAGTCTTTGTGAGGTTTAGTTAACAATATGACTATGGTACATTTACACTATGGAATACTACTCAGCTATTAAAAACAAAGAATTCCTAAAACTTGTGGACAAATGGATTGAACTAGAAATGATCATAATAAATGAGTTAACCCAGAAGCAGAAAGACTCAAATGGTATATACTCACTTATATCTGAACACTAGCCCAAGGGGCATGTCCCATGAATGTTTTCACTTACCAGGAAACTGGGACAGAGGGGAGGACATCCTATTGGGACTCTAGGTGAGAGAAGCATGAGTGAATGGGGAAATAGAAGGATCCAGAGGGTCCTAGAAACCTACAAGAAGAACATTATGATGGGTGTATCTGGGCTCAGGGGTCCTGCTTAAACTATGGCACCAGCCAAGGACAATACATGTAGTAAACTTCGAACCCCTACCCAGATCTAGCCAATGGATAGGACATTTTCCACAGGTGAGTGGAGAGTGGGGACTGACTTTCACACTAACTCTGGTGCCCCATTTTTGACCACATCCCATTGATGGGGAGGCCTGGTGGCACTTAGAAGAAGGATAGCAGGATACCAAGAAGAGACTTGATACCCTATGAGCATACACAGAGGGAAGAGGTTCCCCTCAGTCACAGTCATAGCGGAGGGGAGTAGGAAGAAACAGGAGAGAGGGAGGAATTGGAGGATACAAGGGATGGGCTAACAATTAAGATGTAATATAAGTAAATTAATAAAATATATTAAAAAAAAGAATATGAAAGAATATATGTTTTGTATTCCTTGGACCTTCCATGACCAAAAAGGGCAATGTAGGCCCAATTCAAGTGAGAAGAGAAATGTATGTCTTCTTTACATTAAAGGGCTTCTAAACTAAGGCTTCTTAAACTTCCACCTTGACCTCCTTTACTCACAAAATTTTTACATGACTCAGAGATATAGGTATATAAAGTAGGTATATATGACAAACCTTTATTTGTAAGTAACATAAAGAGGTTTAATGCAAAATGTTGTTGAGTCTAGAGAGATGGTACAGTAGTTAAGAGCATCAGTTGCTTTTCATAGGATGGGGAGTTTGGTTTGCAGAATCCACATATTAGTTCTCAATAGCTTGTAATTCTAGTTCCAGGGGATCCATCACTGTCTTCTGGCCTCCACAGGTGCCTGTGTGTACGTGGTATGTGAGCAAGTGCATACATACACACAGACACACATATACATACATAAATAAAAATTAATATAACAACACAGATAACAACATATAATAGTCTCAGATTTGAGCCAAAGTGTATCACTTAGTGCTTGTGTTGTGTAGGTTGAAGGACTGTACAGAGCACAGTGCACATGTTTGTGTTTAGAACCAACACTTCAGGTCACTGCATGCAATATGGGCGAACACTGCCAGAAATGCCCTGGATTCATTATGCACTTCATTTTGAATTAGTTTTTGCATTTTACATATGCAGAAACCTTTTATTCTTGCCAATTTTTTCATAGTCCTCACATTCAGTTGTACAGTATTATATAGGATTGTGATGTACAGTTGTACTCTAGACTGAGTAAAAAATTGTAGTATCTCCTTTTTTCATTTAAAAACAAACATGAATTTTTCTACCCTTCAAATTAACATTTATTTCTTTGCCCAACATCACACGAGGCATAGATATCTGAAATAAGTCTATAATTTCTACCCGTGAAAGAATTAATCAAGAAAACATTCTTGATTTTCCAATTATCTGGGTCAATCAACACAATCAACCATCTTAAAATGAGAGGCTTATTTCCTGGAAAATCATTGAGAAACAAGGGTTAGGTCACTGTGGATAGAAGATTGCCCTTCCCTCCAGGGTTATTGGCATTGACAGTCAGTTCAGGAGACTCTCTCCTTCTGCCAAGCTTGCACTGGCCATGCTGTAGCTGTCCCATCTCTTCTTGGGATAAGGGACAACAGAATCAACTGTCAGAAAGTTGTCAACAATTGACCCTCATTTTTGGTGTTGTTTACAGCAGTCTTTAAATGACCTACCTGCTTTTGCTTGATATCATTCCTTTTACTACATTGCCCTACCAGTCCCATATTTTTCCAAAGTAGCATCTTCATCTATTGAAAATGGTGACTCTTCTCAGAGTTCAGATGTGGGGATGAACGCCTTAAGGAGGAACAGACATGTCTTCTCTGTGTCTGAATTGATTAGGGAGCAATGCCATGTTTTTTTGTTTTTGTTTTTGTCTTGTTTTGTTTTGTTTTTGTTTCTGGGCACTCTGCCTCCTCATCCCCCTCCTCCCCATCTTCCCCCTCCTCCTCCTCAATCCTAATGACAAGCTCATAATTCTAAACTATAGAAAAAATTTAGGAACACATTTTTAAATATAGTTTATTAATTTATTTATATTACATCTCAATTGTTATCCTGTCCATTGTATCCTCCCATTCCTCCCTCCCTCCCATTTTCCCCTTACTCCCCTCCCCTATGACTGTGACTGAGGGGGACCTCTTCCCCCTGTATATGCTCATAGGATATCAAGTCTCTTCTTGGTAGCCTGCAGTCCTTCCTCTGAGTGCCACCCAGCCTCCCTATCCAGGGGACATGGTCAAATATGGGACACCAGAGTACGTGTGAAAGTCAGACCCCACTCTTCGCTCAACTGTGAAGAATGTCCTGTCCATTGGGTAGATATGGATAGGGGTTCAAAGTTTACTGCATGTATTATCCTTGGCTGGTGCCATAGTTTGAGCAGGACCCCTGGGCCCAAATCTGCCCATCATAATGTTATTCTTGTAGGTTTCTAGGACCCCCTGAGTCCTTCTATTTCCCCATTTTTTCTTGATTCTAGGAACACATTTTGAGACACATTTGCTGTACTTGTCATCCCAAACACTCTTCAATATAGTAACAAAATGAAACACTTGCTTTTACTCTTATGATTATGGCCTCTTGGATTTACCTGGAGAGATGTGGTAAACTTTCCTGTTTAAATCTCTAGAGGCTGCTGTACTTCAGAGAATAGGGAGATCAGAACAAAGTGCTATTCAAAATTTACCCTCATCAAACTTATAAAACAAATCTTTAGTAACTAAAAATAAAAGCAAGGTGAACTATTAAGCTCAATGCTGTACTTAAGAACAATTAATTAAAAAAAAGAAAGAACCAAAAGAACAACCAATTATTTTGCCATGTGACACCATGTTCCAGACACACTTAACCCAATAAAAAAGTGGGGAAGAGCCTTGAACTCATTGGCACAGGAGACAACTTTCTGAACAGAAAAGCAACACTCAAGCACTAAGATCAACATTAATAAATGGGATCTCATGAAACTGAAAAGCTTCTGTAAGTCAAAGGACACTGTCAATAGGACAAAACAACAGCCTGCAAGATGGGAAAAGATTTTTCTTACCAATTACACATTTGATAGAGGGCTAATATAGAAAATATAAAAAGAACTCAAGAAGCTAAACATTAACAAACCAAACAATTCAATCTAAAAATAGGTACAGATACAAACAGTGAATTCTAAGCAGAAGACTCTCAAGTGACCAAGAAACACTTAAGAATATGTTCAATATCCTTAGCCATCAGAACATTGCAAATTAAAATGGCTCTGAGATTCCATCTTACACTTTCCAGAAAGGCTTAGATAAAAATATAAACGACAGCTCATGCTGGTGAGAATGTACAGCAAGGAGAACATGTCTCCATTTCTGGTGGGAGTACAAACTTATACAGCCACTTTGGAAATCAATATGGCAGTCTTTCAGAAAACTGAGAATCAATTTAACTCAAGACTCAGCTATACCACTCCTGGGCACATACCTAAAGGACACTCCTTCCTACCTCAAAAGACACTTGCTCAACTGTGTTCATAGCAGTTTTACTCATAATAGCCATATCATGGAAACAACCTAGATGTCCCTTAACTGAAGATAAAGAAACTGTGGTACATTTAAACAGCGGAGTATTATGCATGTGTTTTAAAAAATCATGAAATTTGCAGGCAAATGGATGGAACTAGAAAAAAAAATCATCCTGAGTGAGGTAACCCAGATTTGGAAAGACAAACATGGTATGCACTCACTTAATGTGAACATTACCTGTAAAGTACAGAAGCTAAGTAACAAGGAGGGCTCAAGTGGGGGCTGCATTGATCTCCCTGGGAAGAGGAAACAGAGTAGATATCACAGGTATACTGGGAGTAGTTTAGGATGGAATCAGGAGAGATCAGGTAGAGGGCTGTGGAGGGAAAGGATACCAGGAGGGATGGCTGGAGCTGGGCGGCATTTTGGGAGTGAGGTAGAAGCCTAATGCAATGGAAACTCCCAGGAATCCATGATGGTGACTCTAGCAAATACTCCTACTAATGGCGGTTAAGGAGCCTGAACCAGTCTTTTGTAATTAGACAAAGCTTCCTGTGGAGGGATAAGCACACCAATCCAGCCACAAAACCTTCATCCTGTACTTTTTTCCTTCCTACAAGATGTGCTGGGATAAAGGTTGTGCACAGATTGTGGAAATGGCCTACCACTTCTAATTTGAGACCCATGTCATGAGAGGGATCCTAGGCTTGACACTGGATAGCTGGAGCCAGATTCTGTATAGCCCAGAGACCTAGAATAGAACCCAATACAATTGATGAAGTTAATGAAATGATTTCTCGGGATATTTGCTATACTGTAGACCAGCCGTGGCATAATCATCACCATAGAGGCTTCATCTAGCAACTGATGGTAGCAGATGCAGAGATCCATAACCAAACATAGGTGGAGATTGGGGAATGCTGAAGAAGAGTGGGAGGAGGGATTATAGGAGCCAGAGGGGTCAAGGACACTACAAGAAAGCAACCCTTAGAACCTACTAGCCAGGGCTCACTGGGGCTCACAGAGACTGAAGTGACAATCAAGGAACCTGCATGAGTCTCACCTAGGTCCTCAGTATATATATATTATGCTTGTATAATTTGGTTTTCTTATGAAACTACTAATAGTTAGAGCAGGGGCTTTATCTGCTTTTGAGACCTTTTCTTTCTACTGGGTTGCCATATCCAGCCTTACTATGTGGGGATGTACCAAGTCTTACTATAACTTGATGTGCCATTTTTGGTTGATATCCCCGGGAAGTCTGACTTTTTCTGAAGAGAAATGGAAGAATGGCTCTGAGGGAGAGAGGAGGTGGGGTGGAGGGACTTGGAGAAGAGGATAGAGGGGAAACTGCAGTTGGGACGTCATATATAAGAGAAGAATAAATAAGAAAGGGAATAACCCCACAAAACACCCCAAATCTCAAGCTCCCTGGACCCATGTACACAGTCTCACATTAATGGAGAGACTAGTATCTGCTTGGCAGAGGCCTGTGTTTGTTCCTTATTTCTGTTCCATTAATCCTGATATAACTAATTTGTAAGTTATGCCTACAAAGACTGGAAAACTGTAACTAATAATAAATTATAAATATAAAGATATATTTAAACTACATTTTATGTAGATATATTACTACATTAAAATCTATGAGTATTTAGTCTCCCTCTACATCTCATAGGTTTTTAGACTACTATACTCATATTTTTTTGCGGTGCTTTGGTGTGAAGGTTAAATTGTGGTAATCCCAGAATAATGGAACTCAGAAAATGTTACTTTAGGTAAAGCATAAAGAAATTCTATCATGGCCTTTGCCTAGACTTCAGTCCTGGATATGGCTTTAGGCTCAACTTAAACTCTCACACACCTACCATCTATCTTAGTTCCTTATACTCTTATTCTGTGCCACTTTTCATCCAGCTCCTGTTCTCAATTTGGTCTTGTAGTGTTGGAAGCTTCTAGTAAAAATGCCTGCTCAATGGGTTCCCAACTGTTCTGGGCAACTTACTTGGGACCCAATATATTTTATAATATGTAAATAATATATAATATATTAATATAATAATATACAAATGTATATAATATATTATATACTGCTTACTATTACTTAAGAACTAGTATGGTTTGGGCACTAATACTATTACAGAAATGGAGCTGGAGACCTTGAGCCCAATTAGATTGCTATAGATTTGATCTTGCTTCCCTCTTTAGTAAGAGCATGTCCAACCCTCTAATTTAAAGGATCACTATGCTCTTGGCCCACTAATATGGTACTTTTGAATATCATTCTCATCTTTCACCAAAGCATTCATAGTTATAATAAATATTTAAATACTGAAAAAGGCTGAAGTATCTAATGAGGCAAAGAAGAACTGTTTAGGTTCTGAATTTAAAGATTCATGGAACTAAGTGGGTGATGCTTAATGTGAACATTTGGAATAATGAATGGGGAAAGTTAATTATTAGCTATTACCCCTCTCAAAATAAAAGGAAGTCAAGTTCAATAGCTGTGGTCAAGGACTATTATTCAACAAACAGTGTTAAAGATGATGTGAGAGGGTAGTTTAAGAACATAAACATGGACATCTTTCTTGGATTACTCACTTTTTGTATAATTAATGCTAAATGAATATAATGCTAATAAACTCTAAACGGAATTAGAGAAATAGAAAATCAACCAGGTACATGCGAACTTCACAGAAACTCCTAATAGGTAAACAGCAAAGCACAAGATAGACCAAGTCATGCAATAGTGGCACCACTATTTTATCTTAATGACAACCAACAGCTATCTAATAGTACTTAAGACCCACAGAATAGGAAGGAATTGATTCCTGGCACTGGAAACTTAGACAACTGGAAAAGTCATAGAACTGAGAAGAGAATCTACTAAAATATATTTCCTGACTATATTCTAGATCATATAGTTACAACCACAGATAAGAGTAGCTTTCATCTCACATCAAAGAAGCTTCCTTTCTGCAACAGATAGAGACTGTTACAGAGCTCACCATTGGTCAAAACCTAAGAAATATGTGACCATGGGGAACCCATTATTAACTGATACATATATAATATAACCCCTATGCCTAAGAGTCAGAGAACATCATGTAAGAAGGGGTGCAAAGATTGTAAGAGCCGGAGAACCAGTATTCCTGCTTTGAGATTGTGTCTGCACTATGAAATCTTAATAATGAGTATATATGATGAGATTGCCTAAAAAAGACCTGAGAAATGACTACACCAGTTGACAGGTCAGTGTGGATAGGGGAAATCTTACAAGGCCCCATTCTTTAGTAAAAAACCAAAGGCAATTAATGACTACTAGCAAAGGCAGCTCCACTCTTCTCCAGTGATGAGGACAGTGATAAGTTATCTAATCCCAAGATGTCAGCCTTAAACACATGTATATCTGACTAATGCTAATTTGACTTAATAGGGTGTTGTTGTTGTTGTGTGTGTGTGTAGCTTGGGGGTTGTATGGGTGTGTATATTTGCATAACAATAATAGTTCAAGAAGAGGTCATAAATTTGGGGGGTCACAGGAGGAGTTTATCGTTGAGGAGGGAGTGTGGAAATGATGTAAATGTAGTACTTGTGTATGAAATTCTCAAAAACATTGAATTAAAAAAATGGAAAATTCCCAGCCTGGGTACCACTTCTGGGCATATACCCAAAAGATGCTCCACCCAACAATAAGGACATTTGGTCAACTATATTCATAGCATCTTTATTCATAATAGCCAGAAACTGGAAACAATCTAGATGTCTGTCAACTGAAGAATGGATACTACTCAGCTATAAATTTTTAAGCAAATGGATGGAACTAGAAAAGATCATCTTGAGTGAGGTAACTCAGACTGAGAAAGACACATGTGTGTACTCATTTATAAGTGGATATTAGCCATATAGTACAAGATAACCATATTACAATTCACAGACCCAAAGAAGCTAAGCAACGTGGAGGAATCAGGAGAGAACACCTGAATATCACTCAGAAGGGGAAATAGACAGTGTTCAAAGAGATGGAACAAGATAGGAGAGGGAGTGTGAAGGGAACTATGGGTGGGGATCAGATGTAGGGAGATTGGGAACAGGAGGACAGAAGGTTTGCAGAAAGAAAAGAAACTGTGGGTGGGGGCATCTCTGAGCCAAGCTGAAGACCTGTGAGAGGATAGGCTCCTAGAAGGATATGGGGGTAACTCTAGTTGATACCCCATACTAGTAGGGGCCATGGAGACTTAAAAGTCATCCTATAACTAGACAGGATCCTAGTGAAGGGAAGGGAACTCCAACCCAGAATTTACTCTGCCTACAAGATGTGCAGGGATAAAGATAGAGCAGAGGTTGAGGGAATGTCCAACCAATGCCTGGCCCAACCTGAGACCCACCCCATGGGAGAGAGCCAACCCCTGACACTACTAATGACACTCTGCTATGCTTGCAGATGGAATCCTAGCATAGCTATTCTCTGAGGGGCTCTACTGAACATGGACTGAAACAGATGCTGAGACCCACAGCCAAACATTGGGCAGAGTGCAAGGAATCTGGTTGAAGAGTGGCGTGGGGAGGGTAGAAGGACCCTGTGGGGACAGAAGCTCCATAATAAGACCAAAAAGCCAAATAATCAGGGCCCAGGGAAATTTTGAGAGATTGAAGCACCAGCTAAGGATTTAGGCCCCCTACACATATGTATCCAATGGGTAGTTTGGTCTTCATGTGGATCTCCTAGTAAGGGGAACAAGGGCTATCTCTGTCATAGGCTCTGATGCATGCTTTTTAATCACTTCCACTTGATGGAGCTGCCTTACCAGGCTACTCTAGAAGAGGATGTGCTCTGTCCTGATTTGAGTTGATGTTTTGGGCTGTTAGTAGTGAGGGGCTTCCTTGTCTGATGGGTAGGGAAGAGAGGATAAGGGAAGAGGGAGGGTGGGACTAGGTGGAGAGGAGGGAGGGGGCCACATTTGGGTGTAAAGTGAATAACTAAATAAAAAAGAAATAGAAAATAGTGATGCTAAATTTTAAAAAATGCTAGTGGCAAGGCACATTGTAAAAATGTATGCCAAATATACACACTCTTCAGGAGGTGGCTATCTTTAACTCCAATTCTGCAGAAGCCTAAGTTGGAAGTCAAGCAGGCTACTTAGTGAGTTCTTGGGTAGCCTTAACCACATAGTGAAACCATGTTATTAATAACCTCCCATATTCAAATCAAACTTCGAACTCTTTTTTCCAGAATTTGCCAAAGTTACTGGAATATGTATGTAAAAACATTCATGTTTATTGCAGTTCTCTCTCTCTCTCTCTCTCTCTGTGGTGTGTGCCTTTATCTCACTGTGTATAACTATGTGTGCATTAGGAGGCTAGATGTAAACGTTATATGGTTTCTTCTATTGTTATCCACTTTATTTCCTTTTGAGAGAGGGTCTCTCATAGTCTCAAGCATGATGTTAAAGCAATTGTTTGGGGAATAAAGCTGTAAATGTTGGTTGATATTCTTAGTGAGGTATTCCTAAGTAAGGACATAAAACATTTAGATTTGGCTCATTATTGAAATACAGACCAAATTAAACCAACCTACTGGTAAAATGCCAAGGCTTTGACATTGCCAAACATTTCCATTTACAATGTGAATGATGGCTATGCCAAACTCAGTTAATTCAGAGAAAAAGCACTAGTAAGAGATACATATCAATACAGATCTATCATGATCATCTAACTAATACAGGGCAAGTTTAGTGAGCAGACACCCCTGTAATTACATTGTGTTATGTAAGACTCCTTTCTACTAGATAGCTTACGAGTCCTTGCAGGCTTTGAAGAACAATGTCTCATGAATCCTACAGCTGTAAGGAAATGAGCTATGCTTGCAAGCCAAATGAACTTGCAACTAGAACTTTCTTTCTGCTGGAATCTAAATACTGGAAATACCATGATTTCAACATGCATAGAACTCAGCTACAGCTGTATCTGTGTTTTTCTCTATAGGCATTATGAGAACACAAATATATACTGATAGAAAAACTGTAGTAGTGTATTTAGATCCCATCCTTTCCAAAACTGTGACTTGTTCTTTTTCTTCCTAGAGATTCCTAGAGAAATAGCTGTCTGTACTGAATACTATTGATGGAAGTCCGTAGTCACATGGCCCAGGCCAAGGACACACTGTTATCACTGGGATGCTGAATTGGAGAAACTCTTCTTTTGATAATTTGAACAAACTGAGAGGCCAGACACAAACCTGAAAGCAGGAGTTAAAATGATTCTGCAGAGGGAACTGCTATTAATGGTATTAACGATGACCAGAGGGCAGAGAGATCACGATAAATGATTCTGCTTTCACAGCATAAAGACCCTTGGAAAATGAGAAAAGGGAATATCCTATGGACAGAGAGAACTAATTTAGATTAAATCAAGGGGTAATGACGAGGTGTTCAGTTCAATGTTTCTAAGAAGGTAGACCCTTGAGGCTTCAGGGAACTGGCACCAGATAATATAGCTTCTCCTAGTCAGTGAAGTATTTTTTATAAGATATTAGAAAGTGCAGTGAAATTATGACTACAAGCATTTTTCTTTTTAGACAATTGTGAGGATTAGCACACAGTTTTGAAAAAGAAAGTGACCTGTTTTTTGTAAGAAATTACTCAACATATCAGAACATATGCCATCCTTGTAAATTTACAGCATGAGGGGAAAATGTAATTGCAGAAAATTTTCTTTAAAAAAAAAATATATGCATTTTACATCCCAATCATAGCAATAAAGACGCTTGTGTGTTTGCATTAGAGTTGGCTCCTTGGTGGTGTTTGGGGTTTCATGAACCAGGCACAAAAATACCATGCCTGCATCCCTCAGATGAAGCCTACTTGATCATGGTGGATGATGAATTTGATGTGTTCTTGGATTCAGTTTGTGAATATTTTATTAAGTATGCTTGCATTTATGTTCATTTTGTTGAAAATATTTTCTGGACAGTGGAGCTTGAAGTCTTCTCCTTCTATTCATATTTTTCTTAGGTTTGGTCTTTTCAAAATTTTCCAGATTTCTTGGATGTTCTGTGTCAGGAGCCTTTTAGATTGAACACTTTCTTTGACTGTTATATAAATTTCTTCAGTCATATCTTCTACCCTTGAGATTCTCTCTTTCATCTCCTGTATTCTGTTGGTGATGCTTATGTCAGTAGTTCCTGTCCTCTTTCCTAGGTTTTCCATTTCCAGGATTATCTCAGATCGTGTTTTTCTTCAGTGATTCTGTCTCCATTTTTAGGTCTTGAATCCTTTTATTCATTTTTTTTTTCTGTTTGACTGTAGTTTCCTGTCTTTTACTAATTTCTTTAAGTGATTTGTTCGATTCTTTCATGTCTTTCTTTGTGTATTCTTTTTCTAGTTTGAGGGATTTATTTTCCTTTTTTAAGGCCTCTATCATTTTCATAACCTCAGATTTGAAACTTTTTTTCTTGTGTGTTGGGTGTGATAGTGTCTGGGTGCTTGTTGTGATGACAGGACTGTTGATTTTTGGTGGTATCAAATGGTTCTGGGAATTGATGCTTGTGTTCTTATGCTGACCTCTTCCCATTGTTATATATCTGGTGTTAGCAGGTTTGTTGGTCTATGATGGTCAGAGTTTGGGGGTAGGTATAGGCAGTAGGGCTTCAGTTTCATACTCTATTCACTTTTGATGAGTTTACTATCTCTGTTGGCTCCATGTTTATGACCTAGGTAGGCCAGGCAGCTGAGGAACAGGTCCAAGCAGAGAGCTGTTCAAGTAGGGACACTTGCCTCCAGGGTTTGGAGGACTATGTGTGATAATGACTTTTTGTAGCCCACAGATTGCCTTGAACCCAGGGGGTCAGAATCTGTGCTGCTGCTTGTGGTGTGTGGCTAGTCCTTGATGCTTGCTCCCATGTCTGTGTGGACCTGGGAACTTTCTGTGGATTGACTGGGTAAACAGAGGTCAGATCCACTTGTATGTGCTAGAAGCCCCAGATGCTGGTGGTTTTGCAGCCCACAGCTCCCTCTAAGCTCCAAAGGAAGTCAGAAACTTCATGTCTGCCAGGTGTAAGTCAGCTAGTCCTTGGAGTGCTTGCCCTCCCATGGCTACAGTGACCCAGGAACATTTCTGTGGATTAGCTGGATAACCCGAGCATAGATCTACCTGTGCTCCACAGAGTTTTTACCCCCTTTACCTGGAGATCGACAGCATTGGAATTTTGTAGTTCCTAATTTGGTCCTTAGGTCACTGTACTGTCACTGCTATCCTGCTGATCAAACAAGATGTGTGTTCAGCACTGCCATCAATGTTCATAAAGGAGATTGGTCTGAAATTTTCTTTCTTGGTGAGTATTTGTGTGGTTTAGGTATCAAGGTGACTGTGGCTTCCTAAAATGAGTTTGGCAATGTTTCTTCTGTTTCTATGTTGTGGGATAGTTTGAGAAGTATTGGTATTTGCTCTTCTTTGAAAGTTTGGTAAAATTTTGCACTAAAACCATCTGTCTCTGGGTTGTAGTTGGGAGACTTTTGAAGACTAGTTCTATTTATTTAGAGTTTATAGGACTGTTTAAGCCATTCACCTGATCTTGATTTAACTTTGGTAGGTGAAATCTACCAAGAAAACCATTCATTTCTTTAGATTTTCCAATTTTGTGG
Organism: Acomys russatus; assembly: GCF_903995435.1. Lineage (NCBI taxonomy): Eukaryota > Metazoa > Chordata > Mammalia > Rodentia > Muridae > Acomys > Acomys russatus. The sequence continues at coordinate 44,344,900 of NC_067138.1, read as the reverse complement.
AATGTAGGCTTTTGAAGCAAGACCTAAAGAATTTTTTGAATTACCTTGGCATTTGCTGTTCTGTCACTTGTGTAATTTCTGATTTTGTCAATTTGGATACCTTTCTCTGCCTTTTAATTAGTTTGGCTAGGGCTTTGTCTATTTTGTTGATTTTTTTTTCAAGGAACGAACTCTTGGTTTCATTGATTCTTTGTATTGTTCTCTTTGTTTTTGTTATTAATTTCAGCCGTGAATTTGATTATTTCTTGCCATCTGCTCTTCTTTGGTATGCTTTCTTCCTTTTGTTTGAGAGCTTTTTGGTGTGCTTTTAAATTGCTAGTATGAAAACTCTCTAATTTCTTTATAAAAGAACTTAGTGCTATGAACTTTTTGCTTAGCACTGCTTTCATTGTGTGCCATAAGTTTCCGCATTTTGTGCCTTCATTTTCAGTGAATTCTAAAACATCTTTAATTTCTTCTCTGATCCAGTAGTCACTGAGTAGAATGTTGTTCAGTTTTCATGAGTTTGTATGTTCTCTTGTTTCTGTTGTTGAAGTATAGCTTCAAACTATGGTGGTCTGATAAGATACAAGGTGTTATTTCAATATTCATGTATCTGTTGAGGCTTGTTTTGTGACCAATAATAGTGTTAATTTTGGAGACGGTTCAGAGAGGTGCTAAGAAGAATGTATATTCCTTTATGTTTGGGTGAAATGTTCCGTAGTTATGTTTGGTCAATTTGATTTATGGCATGTGTTAGTTTAGTTATTTCTGTGTTTAGTTTCTGTCTTGATGACCTGTCATTTGGTGAGAGTGGTATGTTAAAATCTCCCACTATTAATGTGTGGATCAATGTGTGATTTCTGCCCTAGTAATGTTTCTTTTACAAATTATTTGGTGCATAGATCTTCAGAATTGAGATGTCATCTTGGTGGATTTTTCTTTTGATGAGTATGAAGTATCCTTTCTCATCTTTTAAAATTGATTTTGGGTGAAAGTCCATTTTATTAGATATTCAAATGGCTACTCCAGTTTGATTCTTGGGTTCACTTGCTTGGAAAACCTTTTTCCAACCCTTTGATGTGAGATAATGTCTACATTTATTGCTAATGTGTTTTCTTGTATGCAGCAGAATGTTGGGTCCTGTTTACGCATCAATTTTGTTAGCCTGTGTCTTTTTATTGGGGAGTTAATTCTGTTGAAATTGAGAGATTTTCGTGATTAATAATTGCTAGCTCCTGTTATTTTGATTGGTTGTTGTAGTGCGTTTGTGTGTTTTTCTTCTTTTGTTTTTGGTGTAGTGGAGTTATTTATTTCCTGTGGATTTTTTTGGGGTGGGTGGGTGGGTGTAGTTTATTTCCTTCAGTTTGAATTTTTATTCTAGTATCTTCTGTAGGACTGGGTGTGTGTGCAGATATTGCTTAAATTTGGTTTTGTCATAGAATATCTTATTTTCTCCAGTAACAGTGATTGAAAGCTTTGATGGGTATAGTAGTCTGGGTTGACATATGTGGTCTCTTAGGGTCTGCAAGATATCTGTCCAGGTCTTTCTGTCATTTAGAGTTTCTGTTGAGAAGTCAGGTGTTATTTTTAAATTATCTGTATTATCAGTATGCCCTGTATGCCTGACTGGCTTTCAACCAAGACACAGACACTTGGGCAGACATTAATCTTCTAAGCTACTTCCCATGGTGGGGCAGGTATCCCATACCTGACCAAATCCCATGCCATCTGCTCCTAATAACTTCTATGAAGCTACCTCCCATCTATAATCCCAAATACTTGCTAATGTTCTTCATCTGTTCTGAATCTCCAGCCATGTCTGCCATGTATTTCTCTTCCACCTAACCCATGGTGCCCTTCCTCTCTTCTCCGGGTTCCCCTCCTTCCTCCTTGTGGTGGTCTTCCTTCTTCAAAGGATTCCTCTCTGTCCCTCTAAGGCCAGGGAACCTTAGCTACACCTCTATCTACTCTGCCTTGACCAGGTGGGATGGCTTTTTGTTAATCAAAAAGTGGGTCACAGAGACAGCAAGCAGTAATTGATATCAAAATACATTAGACCATCCCTGAACAGTCAGATGTGATTCTGATAGGTTAGCCTTTATATGTCACTTGGCCTTTTCCCCTTGCTGCTTTTTAATATTTTTTCTTTTCCCTGTAATTTAGTATTTTGTGTTCTGATTATTATGTGCCCGGAGAATTTTCTTTTCTGGTCTAGTCTATTTGCGGTTCTGTATGTCTCTTGTATGATTATAAGCATTTCTTCCTTTAGGTTGGGAAATTTTTCTTCTTTGATTTTGTTGAAACTATTTTCTGGGCCTTCGAGCTGGAAATCTCTTCTGTTCCTATTATTCTTAGGCTTTGTCTTTTCATAATATCCTTGATTTTTCGAATGTTTTGTGTCATGGAATTTTTAGATTTAACATTTTCTCTTACAGATGTATCCATTTCTTTTATATCTTCTACACCTGTAATTCTTTCTTCCATTTCTGGTACTCTGTTTGTGATGCTTACATCTGTAGTTTCTGTTTTCTTCCCTAAGTTTTCCATCTTCCAAGTTTCCTTAGTTTGTGTTTTCTTTATTGCTTCTAGATCCATTTTCTGGTCTTGAACCATTTTATTCATTTCCTCCACCTGTTTGTTTGTTTTCTGCCCTGTATTTCTTATTTATTTATTTTATTAATTTATTCATACTACATCTCAATGGTTATTCCATCCCTTGTATCCTTCCATTCTTCCTTCCCTCCCTCCCATTTTCCCCTTACTTCTCTCCCCTATGACTGTGACTGAGGGGGACTTCCTCCTCCTGTATATGCTCATAGGGTATCAAGTCTCTTCTTGTTAGCTTGCTATTTCTTTAAGTGATTTACTCATTTTCTCTTTAAGGGTCTCTATCTGTTTCATTGTATTTTCCTGTATTTCTTTAAAGGATTTATTAATTTCTTCTTTAAAGGTTAATATCATCTTCAAAAGCATGTTTTAAGGTCATTTTCTTGTGTTTCAGTTGTGTGACGGTATCCAGGGCTGCTTGCAGTGGGATAAATGGATTCTGGAGGCACTATATTGCTCTGACTTTTGTTGATTGTGTTTTTATGCTGGCCTTTAACTGTCTGGTTGTCTCTGGCATTGGCTTGTGGTTTGTGGTGCCTGCTGGATTTCTCCAGGATGTGGGAATAACCCTGGGCAGAAGTCTGGATGTTACTGGAGCAGCCTTCCTAGGAATTGTGGGTATGGTTGTGGACTGGCTGCTGGATCTTCAGGAATAGCCAGTCTTTCATTTTATGTGGCTGTGCTCCAGTTATACCCACAGGCAGAGGTTTTGACTGGGGGCATCTAGCCTGTAAGATCCTGAGAACCAGCAGGCTTCCTCAGGAATCTAGGAGCCATCCTCTTGCCAGAGTTAGCACCTCTGCCACTTGCTTGCCCACTTGCTCTGTGCTTTCTGAGCTCAAGCAGCCCACATAGTGTGCATGATGGGCATTGCCATCTTGTAGTGAGATCCTGTCCATTTCTGAAGTCTGGGCAGTCTCCATAAGGGAAATGGGTAGAGCTGTGGACCAGGAGGCTTGGACAGTTTTCCTGGATCCTAGGAGTCAGGTGGCCAGAGGATGAAACCTTGAGTCCCTGGAATCTGAGAGCTTTCATGGGGACAGTGGAAATAGATGGGTGGGCAGAGGCTTGAGCCAAGCATCCAAACAACTAAGTGCTTTCCCAGGGATGACAGGGAATAGTCAGATGGCTAGAGGTGAAACTGTTCCTTCCAAGTACATTTGGGATCTCTTCTCACCCAAGAAACACAGATGCTTCCGTTGTGCAGTCTGCAGCACAGCCTCTTGCTTGTTCAGTTACTGCAGTCCTGTTCCTCAGGAATAGTGCACACTGGGCACCACCATCTCGGATATCTGCAGAAAAATTTCATAGGGAGCTGTGGAACACCTGGTATGTGACCACTAGGTCCTATAGAGCTACTGTTCTTTCAGTTTAGTTTAATTCCTTAGGAGTGATGGTTCTAGTCCCCATGCCCAGATGCTTCAAGTTAGCCCTTCTTACTACTGCTAAGAAATGTGTGTGTGTGTGTGTGTGTGTGTGTGTGTGTGTGTGTGTGTGTGTGAGAGAGAGAGAGAGAGAGAGAGAGAGAGACAGAGAGAGAGAGAGACAGAGAGAGAGAGAGACAGAGAGACAGAGACAGAGACAGAGACACTTTCAAGGCTTAATATAATGAAATGTTAACCTCATTTTTAAATATCAATCCCATAATAGTATTTACTGATGAGGCCTTTGTGATGTGATCAGGCTTAAATAATAACATTATACAGAGCCTCTGTGATTAAATCTTAGTGGATTTATTCAAATGGACGAGAAATCAAAGTGACAGACACAAATGGGCGAGGCCTGTCTCTTGTCATGAGTCCTGTGATGTCTCAAGACTCATCCAGAAACTTTATTATGAGGCCAGACCCTAGGTACCATACCTCTAGACATGTTTAAAAAAGCAGATTTTTTTAAAAATAAAGCAATCTGCCTTGGATATTTCATAATAGCAATGGGAAGATAATGACTATAGTCTGTTATTGCAGTTTTCATAGAGAATTTGGAGCTGCGGGGTGTGAACAATAGATCAGGTTTTACTTCTTGTGCTCCTATGATCAAAGTGACAATTTAGGATCAAACACTCAAATCAAGCCTCTAAGATAACCCAGATTGCTTCTGCTTCAGAAACAAAGCAGTTGGTGATTCACTAGTTGCAGGAAGGAAACCCTGCTGAGGAGTCAAGGTGAGCTCCCAGGAATGTTACAAACATGTGAAAACTGCTTCAGCATTTTAATTATGAATATAAATAATTTTTAGAATGCTATGTACCCATTTAAAAAGCAGTGTGGAAGGTTCCAGTGTTGCACCTTGCTGCCTTGTATCTGTTCTCATATTTTCCTGTAATAGAATGAATTTAGCATAATCTTCAAGTGTTTTCCAAAACCATATTTTTGCTGTTAAGCCAGGACAACATTACAATTACACATGGGATCTGATGTAATCTCCTCTATGGGAAACTTTTCTCCATCTTTGTACATTAAACACTGCATTAAGCAATCTCTGTGCTTAAACTTTCCCTAACTTTGCTGCAATGTTGTCATCTTTGCAATCAATAAAATCTCTTCACTCAGCATCATTACAGTACATCTTAGGTGAACAATAAATGCTTATCTAGAATGTTTTGGATCTTGCCATCTCCACAGACTGCTGAGATGTAATTTTTCTCAACTCAGTGTATTGATTTTATGACCCCATCACAGAATCTCATGTCTGGAAGCACCATAGCAAGTATTCTATATTCTTGGCTCCACAGAGAGCCAGGGAACTTGGCACAAGGATAACCTTTAATTTTCATCTAAAGAACATTTTAGCATTTAATAATCTGTGAGATTCTCAGATGTTTTCCTTCTATCCTTATTAAATTATCAATGCTGCATAGGGTTTGAGTTTAAATTCAAAATGACTGGATAAATGATGTGTTCTGGAGAAACTGACATCTATACAGAATCTGAAGTGGCCTTGAAATATTATTGTGAAATAAATTGAAAATATGACCTCCTGGATGTCAGAAGAGATTTTCAACCAAGTATTCATCTCTACAAAGTATTTGTGCCACAGTGAGATGTGTGGATACTATCCAGGGTCTTGACTGCAACCCTGTTGATTCTTGTGAGTAGCATCTGTATCGGGTTCAAATTGAATCCAAGATGAACTCCATCAGGGTAGTGTGCTGCACAGGTCCCAGCATCCCACGCATACCTCAGTGGGCACTGACTGAGCAGAAAGGGAGAGATTGGTAAAGGTTCTTGCTGGGATTTCTTTGCCTGGTTTTGTACAGTGATTGCTGACCATGCTTATGTCTACAGTTGTATTTATGTGAAAACAGAAAGAAACTTCAGTGATTTCATAGAAAAGTTATTAAAAATGTGTCACACTCATGTCTGGACACAAATAAAGGTAACATAAATAATGAGTAAGAAGGATGACAGAGGCTGAACAGGTGAACTCCTTGTAGCTGTAGACAAAGGCTTATTCTTTTTTTTTTCTAGTTTTTTTTTTATTAATTTATTCTTGTTACATCTCAATGTTTATCCCATCCCTTGTATCCTCCCATTCCCCCCCCCCCCATTTTCCCATTATTCCCTTCCCCTATGACTGTTCCTGAGGGGGATTACCTCCCCCTCTATATTCTCATAGGGTATCAAGTCTCTTCTTGGCTACCTGCTGTCCTTATTCTTAAGCTACATTTAAGAGAATTTTAGGGTCTCTCTCTCTCTCTCTCTCTCTCTCTCTCTCTCTCTCTCTCTCTCTCTTTCTTATTTCCTTTCTACCTCCCTTCCTTCAAAAAGTGTTGCACTATGTACCCCTGCCTTGGCTTTAACTATTGGAAATCCTCCTATCCCTGGCTCTTGAGTGCTATTATAGGCATGTTTTGCTTTCAGATTGTGTCTTGCTTTATGACATCTAGACTGTCTTGACTAATACAATTTTGAATCTTGATGTGAACTTACTGCAGTCTCCTTTTGTAATGTAATATTATATCATAAGCATTAGGATATAATTTGCTTCATAATATATAAAAATTTTAACTTTTAAGATTAGTCAAGATTCCTTAACCATATGTCTGTCATTTATGAATTCCCTATAGTCTATTGTTTAAACCTTTCTTTCCAGTCCCCAGGTCCCATTCTCTGACTCAAAACACTTCTTCAGATTAATTTCCCAAAGTGGCTTGTGCTTGTTATTCAATCTGCTATACAAGCTATTATACAAGCTAGACTGTGTCTGAAAAATATAATTATAAATAAAAAGAGGGCTGAGGATTATGGCTCAGTGGTATAGCATATATAATATACATATATAATATATGTATTTATATGCCTACTATGTATAGTTATTAATGTTCAGTCCCTAGTACTTCCAGATATAACGACAGTATTTATATTCTCTTTAAACACTTTTTATTTGTTCTTTGAAAATTTCTTACATATATACAATATATTTTGGTCATATCAACCATCAGCTTCCTTCTCTCACATCACCTATATTATTTCATTAGAAATATTTGAACATTCAAGAGGGACTTAGAAATGGTAGAGTTGAAATTCTTAGTTCAGAAACTAGTTTTTCAGCCCAGGAGCTCAAGAGAGTATCCCATGCAAATACTACATTATTCCTCAAATATCTTAATCACAGATGCTGAAGTAGCAAGATGCAAAGGCTCTACTAGGCAATTAATCTCAGGTGCCCCTTGGCTTCACTATCTATGGAATGACAAACAAATAAGGATAGTAAAGAATATGTTTAGATTTTAGTTAGGATTAAATTAGGGTAAGATTAGGATTGGGAGGGAAGTACAGTGAGATAAGTAAAAGATAAACTTTGAAAATGAAAAAAGAAGCTTAAGGTGGGTACAGCTGCTGGGGCAGGAAGTTTGGTATATCATCAGGGCCTGTAGATTTTAGAGATTGTTATAGCTATAGAATGTTAGAAGTAAGCAGTAAAAGGAAGGAGCCAGGTGTAGTGGTGCTCAGTACTTTAATCCGAGCACTTGGGAGGCAGAGACAGGCACATCTTTGTGAACTTTAGCCCAGCCTGATCCACATAGCGAGTCACAGGGCAGCCAACAACAACAACAACAACAACAACAACAACGAAGTCCTACCCAGATCTAGCCAATGGTCAGAACAGTCTCCACAGTGGAGTGGAGAGTGGGATATGACTCTCACATGTACTATGGTGCCTCACATTTGACCATGTCCCCTGGAAGGGGAGACCTGGTGGCACTCAGAGGAAGGATAGCAGGTTGCCAAGAAGAGACTTGATACCCTATGAGCATATACAGGGGGAGGAAATCCCCCTCAGGAACAGTCATAGGGGAGGGGAACAATGGGAAAATGGGAGGGAGGGAAGAATGGGAGGACACAAGGGATGGGATAACCATTGAGATGTAACAAGAATAAATTAATAAAAAAATTTAAAAAAAAAGGCAAAAAAAAAAAAAAGAGTGAAAGAAAGAGGAAAGACATGGAAATGATGGAGGGTATAGAAGATTGACAAAAAGTGTAGAGTTCCTTGTGGTAGACTAGGTGAAAAAAATACACAGCAACCCTAAGACTTAGCTAAGCACTATATAGACAAAAGCAACCACCATTAGACATATACACAAGAGTGGAGGTTAAATAATAGAAAATACAAAATGAACAAAGTACATATGAATTGAATTGGTGGCACAGAGAAACTGAGATGAAAGGTAAAGGTCTAGATCTCCTTGATCCTAGCACACTTCCACTTGGTGCTATGTGGTGAGAGGGCAAGCGGGAGCCATTGGTCTCTGCTGCCTCCTGCTCTGTTTGCTTCCAGTGTGTGGGTAAGGGGCAGTTGTAAGTCCTTTTCTGTTAGTTCCTACAGCCCCTTGTCCTCTTGCCTTTGTTTCTTCTGGTACTGTAGGTGCTAAAGGCACTGATGGAGAGGTATGCAGCTTTGTTTTCATTCTTGCTTTTCTGCAGAGGCCTCTTGCAGGGTTAAGAGCTTACTGTGTTTTGTGTTTACTGTTTTCTTTCACCAAGGTTTAGTGATGGTCTACCACTTTAGCTCAAAGTCTGGAAGTCAGAAAATTTTAAGTGAAACCCACTATTCTTCAAATATGCAAATTTAAATGACTCTAAGGGGGGGTCAATATAGCCCACTTAAGTAGTGAACTTGGAAATAGAGGGAATAAATCATTGACACAGTATAGGAGATGAACCTATAGTAATGTGCTGGTTTTTCAAGTTGTTTTTCACCAACTTGAAGCAAACCAGACATATTTGGGAAGAAGAAAAAAAATTTTTTTGAGACAGGGTTTCTTTGTGTAGCCTTGGCTTTCCTGGACTCACTTTGTAGACCAGGCTGGCCTCGAACTTACCTGCCTCTGCCTCCCGAGTGCTGGGATTACAGTGCACCACCATGCCTGGTGGGAAGAGGAAATTTTAATTGAGAAAATGCCTCCATAAGATTTGCCTGTAGGTAAGTTTGTATAGAATTAATTTCTTAAATTAATGATTGCTGTGGATGGGTCCAGATCATAGTGGGCAGTCCTGATACAATCATCCTGTGTGTTATAAGAAAGCAGTCTGAGCTCCCATGCTCATGGATTTATAGGATTAACATAGTAAAAATAGCCATCTTACCAAAAGCAATCTATATATTCAATGCAATTCCCATCACAATTCTTCATAGACTTTGAGAAAACAATTCTAAACTTTATATAGAAAAAAACCAAAACAAACAAACAAAAACAAAACCCAGAATAGCCAAAACAATCCTGTACAATAAAAGATCTTCCAGAGGAATTTCCATCCTTGATATCAAGCTGTATATAGAGCAACAGTAATAAAAACTGCATGATACTGACATAGAAACAGATTGGTGAATCAATGGAATCAAATTGAAGACCCAGAAATAAACGCACACACCTACAGATACTTGATTTTTGACAGAGAAGCCAAAATTGTACAAATGGAAAAAAGATAGCAACTTCAACAAATGGTGCTGATCTAACTGGATGTCTACATGTTGAATATGCAACTAGATCCATATTTACTATCCTGCACAAGCTCAAGTCCAAGTGAATTAGACCTCAACATAAAATCAGATATATTAGGTCTAATAGGAGGGAAAATTAGGATCAGCCTTGAGTGCATTGGCACAAGAGACAAGTTCCTGAACAGAACACCAACAGCTCAGGCTCTAAGATCAACAATTAATATATGGGACCTCATGAAACTGAAAACTTTCTGTAAAGCAAACGACACTGTCAACAGAATGTCAGCCTTCAGACTGGAAAAAGAACTTGAACTTTACATCTGACAAAGGAATGTTACCCAAACTATATAAAAACTCAAGTAATTAAATACCAATAAACCAAATAATCCAATTAAAAGATGGGAGTATAGAGCTAAATAGAAAATTCTCAACAGAGGAATCTTGAATGACCTAGACACATTTAAAGAAATGCTCAACATCATTAGTTATATGGAAAATCAAAATCAAAATGGCTCTGAGATTCCATCTTACATCTACCAGAATGGCTAATATAAAAAACTCAAGTGAGAGCACATGCTGGCAAAGATGTGGAGAAAGGGGAACACTCCATTGCTGGCGGGAGTGAAAACTTGTATAACCACAATGGAAGTGAACCTGGTGTTTTCTCAGAAAATTGGAAATAGTACTACCTTAAGACCCAGCTATACCATTTCTGGGCATATACCCAAAAGATGCTTCACAATCCCTGAAAATCATTTGCTCAACTATGTTCATAGTGGTTTCATTCACAATAGCAAGAAACTGGAGAAAGACACTGGGAACAAGCCAGTAAGCATCACCCCTCCATGGTCTGTCTCTAGGTTCATGCCTTGAGTTCCGGCTCTGTCCTTTCTGGATGAGGGACTATAAACTGTAAGATGAAATAAGCCATTTCCACCCTGAGTTGCTTTTGATCATGGTGGTTTAGCACAATAGGAAACCTAAGAGAACTAACTATGTACCTTGAGTCTCTGTGGTCCAGATCCCAGACTGCAGCACTAGAAAAGCCCTGGCAATGGTATACTTATTTTTATCATTGCTGCAGAAGCCATCATTACTAGGGATTGAGAGGTGAGGCAATAGGCAGTTCTCTAGCTCCTAGCATGCTTTGCAGAACTCTGTTCTTAAGATGCCTGCATTACACTAGAAGCTTCCAAGCTCAGCAGAGGTGGGAGGCTTTGAAGGTCTGATTGGCACAGGGAGTATAGAGAAGCTACTGTCCCCAAGGGAAATGTCACCCAAAGAAGCTGAAGGATTTGGAAGCTGTGGATACAGCTCCCCCTTTTTTCTTGCCTCAGGTGCTCAGTTTAAAGATAGAATCTGCTTGCCCACAAAGCATGTGGTTCATCCATTGCTCTTTAGTTTGTGCAGTAAAAATATCCATATACACACAAAAAACTAAATAAGGGTGGTGGTGCACTCTTTTAATCTCACCACTTGGGAGGCAGAAGCAGGCAGATTTCTGAGTTTGAGGCTAGCCTGGTCTTCAGAGCGAGTTCCAGGACAGCCGTCACGTGGTTGTTGGGAATCAAAACCAGGTCCTCTGGAAGAACAGACAGGGCTCCTAACTGCTAAGTCATCTCTCTAGCCACCCCCACTTTTGTGGAAGAAGAAGTTTGCTTCAGCTTTACTTTGTAAGGAACCCAGACAATGAATATTACCGTTACATGTATAAAAGAGTGGTGCGATGCGAGTATGTTGTTATTTTTTTAGATTAGCTTTGTGGTACTTTCCACTACTCTGACACAAAGAAACTTCAAAAGGGGTCAAAATTTCTGAATTCAAAGTCTTGTCAGTTTTTATCACAAGAAACTTTGGAATGTACACAGCTCTTCTAACAAAGGGCTTTTTAATTTTCTTAAGCACTAGGCCTATACTTTGTAAAAGTAGCCAGCATACCATACAATAAAGAGAGATACAACTTTCCAGGAAATAACAAAAAACAATAAATGAGAATTGTCAGTTGATGATTACATGGTAGGGTGAAAACTACCTTTGTCTTTCAGTGACTTTCATGTCTTTATTGTATATATTTAACAAGGTATGTAATTAATTATAAGTAGTAAGCAAAGGTAGTATATACTGTGTGAATTAGTAAAATATGTTAAATATAAAGGGATAAATACAATATATTTTGGTAATGGCTTTTACATTCTCTTATGTTATTTAAGGGCTTATGACTAAAAAGTAAACCCAATAAGAAATGAAGAAAGTCATTTAAAGTATGTATCTTGCACGCCTAAACCTTCTTAATCATGTGTGCTGTGAAAACACAGAACGGAATTTTTCATTCTACCTTTGCATAGTTGTGGCTCACCAATCATTTAAATCGTGTGGCTTTAACCTGAGTTCTTGATATGATAGATTAGCATACTAGTATGTCACATACCTGACAACAGAGACAATGAAGAACACACTTTCTGTTAGGTCAGTGTTTTCCTACTAAATGTCTGTGTGTGGGATGCTATTTTAAAGAGTCATTAACTTTCTTTTTTTAAATGAGGATTTATATTTTTATTTATTATTATTTTTTATTTTTTTATTAATTTATTCTTGTTACATCTCAATGGTTATCCCATCCCTTGTATCCTCCTGTTCTTCCCTCCCTAACTTTTCTTTATTATTTTATTTTATTTTTTGAAATCTGGTAGAATTCTGTGCTAAAACCATCTGCCTCGGTAGGGCTCGAGAGACGATGACTTGGAGGTGAAGAGCACTGTTCTTCCAAAGGTCCTGAGTTCAATTCCCAGCAACCACATTGTGAGTTGCAAATATCTATAATGTTATCTAGTGCTTTCTTCTGGACTGCAGGCATAACACTGTATACATAATAAATAAATAAAAGTTTAAAAAATCTGGCTCAGGGATTTTTTTGGTTGGAAGACTTTTAATAACTACTTATATTTCCCTAGGGATTATATGCCTACTTAAGTTGCTTATCTGATCATTTAATTATTGTAAGTGATATATATCAAGAAGATTATCCATTTCTTTTCCAATTTTGTAGAGTACAGGAGTTTAAAGTATGACTTTATGCCTCTTTCTGGTGTCTGTTTTAATGTCCCTCTTTTCATTTTTGATTTGTTAATTTACAAATTCTTTCTCTGCCTTTTAGTTAATTTGAATAAGTGTTTTTCAATTCCATTGGTTTTGTGAAAAGAACAATTCTTTGTTTTGTTGGTATTTGTATTGGTTTATGTTTCTATTTTATTGATTTCAGTCCTGTATTTGATTGTTTCTTGCTGTCCACTCCTTTTGGATGTGATTTATTCTTTTTGTTTTAGAGCTTTCAGTTGTATATGATATCTTCCCAATGTTTTTGTATAGTCACTCAGTGCTATGAAATTTCCTGTTAGAACCACTTTCATAAGTGTCTCATAAGTTTGGGCATGCTGTATATTCATTTTCATTCAATTATAGAACGTTTCTAATTTTTTTCTGAGTTTTTGTCTTGACTTATGTTTTATTCAGTAGAGAAAATTTCAATTTCCATGAGTTTCGAAGCTTTCTTTTATTTCTATAGTTGACATTCAGCTTTAATATGCTTTGGTCAGATAGGACATAGGGTGTTATTTCAATTTTTGTGCATCTGTTGAGAATTGCTTTGTGTTCAAGTATGCGGCCAATTTTGCTGAGAAGAAAGTATATTCTTTTGTGCTTGGGTGAAATATTCTGTAGATATCCGTTAGATATACTTGGTTTATAATGCTAGTTACCCCCAACATTTCTCTGTTTATGTTTTGTCTTGATGAATTGTTTATTGTTGGGTACTAAAGGCTGCCGCTATCATTATCTGAGGATCTATATGTTATTTAAGCTGTAGTAGGTTTCATTTTACAAACTAAGGTGCCCTTGTGTTTGGGGCATATATGATAAGAATTGAAATGTCATCTTGGTGGATTTTTCCTTTTATGAGGATGTAGTGTTCCTCTCATCTCTTCTGATTAGTTTTAGTTTGAAGTCTATTTTTGTCAGAATTAATATGGCTATACAAGCCTGCTTCTTAGGTTCATATGCTTTTACTCTGAGGGGATTTCTATCCTTGATGTTGTGGTATGTTTCATTCATACTTGCACAAGATACTGCTTGTGCATCCCTTCTGTTAGTCTTTTTCTTTTTTTTTTTATATCTGTCTTTCTTTTTTAAAATTTTTATTTATTTATTTATTTTTTAAATTTATTCTTGTTACATCTCAATGTTTATCCCATCCCTTGTATCCTCCCATTCTACCCTCCCTCTCATTTTCCCCTTATTCCCCTCCCCTATGACTGTTCCTGATGGGGATTACCTCCCCCTGTATATGCTCATAGGGTATCAAGTCCCTTCTTGGCAACCTGCTGTCCTTCCTCTGAGTGCCACCAGGTCTCCCCCTCCAGGGGACATGGTCAAATGTGAGGCACCAGAGTACGTGAGAAAGTCATATCCTACTCTGCACTCAACTGTGGAGAATGTTCTGACCATTGGCTAGATCTGGGAAGGGGTTTAAAGTTTACCTCCTGTATTGTCCTTGGCTGGTGCCTTAGTTTGAGCGGGACCCCTGGGCCCAAATCTACCTATCATAATGTTCTACTTGTAGGTTTCTAGGACCCTCTGGGTCCTTCTACTTTGCTATTCTCCCATGCTTCTCTCATTTAGACTCCCAATAGGATGTCCTCCCATCTGTCCCAATTTCCTGGTAAGGGAAGGCTTTTGTGGGACATGCCCCTTGGGCTAGTATGCAGACATAAGTGAGTATATACCATTTGATTCTTTCTGCTTCTGGGTTAACTCACTCATTATGATCATTTCTAGCTCAATCCATTTATCCACAGATTTCGGGAATTCTTTGTTTTTAATAGCTGAGTAGTATTCCATAGTGTATATGTACCACAGTTTCTTTATCCATTCTTCTACTGAGGGACACGTAGGCTGTTTCCATGTTCTGGCTATTATGAATAAGGCTGCTATGAACATGGTTGAGCAAATTTTCTTGTTGTGTGCTGGAGCATCTTCTGGGTATATTCCAAGGAGTGGTATAGCTGGGTCTTGAGGAAGTGCTATTCCCAGTTTTCTGAGATAGCACCAGATAGATTTCCAAAGTGGCTGTACTAGTTTGCATTCCCACCAACAATGAAGGAGTGTTCCTCTCTCCCCACATCCTCGCCAGCATGTGGTGTCACTTGAATTTTTGATCTTAGCCATTCTGATGGGTGTAAGATGGAATCTCAGAGTTGTTTTGATTTGCATTTCCCTGATGACTAAGGAGGTTGAACATTTCTTTAAGTGTTTCTCAGCCATTTGATATTCCTCTGTTGAGAATTCTCTGTTTAGTTCCAAGCCCCATTTCTCAATTGGGTTATTTGGTTTGGTGGTGTTTAATTTCTTGAGTTCTTTATATATTTTGGATATTAGACCTTTGTCAGATGTAGAGTTGGTGAAGATCTTTTGCCAGTCTGTAGGCTGTCGCTTTGTTCTTTTGACAGTGTCTCCAGCCTTACAGAAGCTTCTCAGCCTCATGAGGTCCCATTTATTAATTGTTGACCTCAAGGCCTCTGGGTGCTTTTTGTCAGCATTTTTTCAGCATTTTTTAAAATTTAACATTTTTCTTGATTGAGGAATACATTTTTATATTGTGTCTTTGTTGCCTGAGATTCTCTCTTCAGTTGTGGTTCCAAGTCTTGCAGAAAGGCCGTAGGGCACCGACCAAGAAGTGTGTGCTTTCCTGTTGGAAGGTCTGAGTGTTATGGCTCTTTTAGTCAAACACCTGCTTTAGCAGCAGACAGTGTGGGTGAACATTCACCAGCACCTGATCGAGATGAATCAGAGGCCCAACTACTTGGCTGGAATTCAAATCTTAGGATTCAGTGATTAATTCTTCATGGCGAAGTTGGGAGTTTCTTTCCCCAGTGCTGCAGCTCAGAATAAATAGCCAGACTCAGACAATCTTTGGTGAAGTAGATACTGCACTTGGGTGTGTTTATTTCCTGTGAAACATGGACTTATAAGCCTTGGGTTGTGGAAGGGGTTTTGAGTATGAATACTTGTAATTGGCTGGGACTTAGGATTCTGGCACTGTTCTATTTGCATGAGGGGAAAGATAACAGGTGACAAGCTAATGTGACTGACCACCTGTAACCACCTTGCCTTTGTGTCATGTGCTTCTGAGGCAGGCACAGAAATAAAGAGACAGCTTTGTCCCAAATCTTCCATTCTCAGGATAAAAATTTAAATCTCAAGTTTGAGATTTCCAGGGTTTTAACATGCTCCATCTTGGCAGTTCTATGCCAGTTCCCTGGAGTCACAGCATACAAGCCACACAATTCCTTTTATAGAGAAGAGATTTCATCATAGTCATTGTCTTCTATGTGGGGAAGGGTTTGGTATTGTACCAAAACCTGACTGGCAGTGACCTGTGCAATATTGCTCATCTGCTGTTTTAGAAATTGGATGGGGTAGGGTTCCAGAAGGATCAGGGCTACAATTTCTAGTATGGAGCCAAGGAGAGAAAGAAGCCAAGCTACCAAAGGGTGTGAGTACCATGAGGTAGGAGCATAGAATTCCCAGATATCTCACTAGAGATCTTTGAGCATTTATAAATCTTGTTTCACCAGCCCAGATTCATTAGCATAGAAACAACATTCCTCTTCAAGTACAATATAAATCCTTCTCTTTCTGGCCATTTACTTTCTAGTGCTTTCTGATTTTGGAGTATAACCTCTGCCAGGGAAGTGATCTGGCATTGAAGGCACTCGAGATTGTCTGCAGTGGAAACCATTGCACGGTCAAGCTTGTCCTGGAAGTCATTGGCCAGATGGTATGTTTGGAAGATGGCATGTGGCTCCCATGGCATGCAGCAAAACAGAAAAATGTAGTTCAATGAGCACAAGGATGAAGAAAATCTCTCTCTCTCTCTCTCTCTCTCTCTCTCTCTCTCTCTCTCTCTCTCTCTCTTTCTCTCTCTCGTGTCCTCTCAGCTGTAAAGTGAGTTCTCCAGGCTCAAAGAGATAAACCAGGGGCACAATCATTATGAGGGTGCAGAAACTTTAAAAGGGGGGTTAATGCGGGAACCCATAGTGTTCTTGCACCATAGAAGAGTAGGGGGTGCAGCATATGTTGGCTCGGTGAGGGTGATGTTACTGGAATATGTAGAAGGAGATCTTGAGGAAGGCCCGACAAGGCAAAAGAGGAGGGGTACATCAAAGAGAAGAATGTCCTGTGACTTTCATGTGGGTAAAGGTCTATGAGGTTCATAAAGGGAGATGTTAATGGGAACAGTTTCCAATAGAGGTCAGGAAAGGAAAGTGAAGAAAAAGCATTGGGAGGCATTGGGATGGGTGGTTAAGTGAAAGAAGTCAGCTGCATATTTGGATGCATTGTAGCCAGGAAGGATGGCCTATAGCTCCTTCTGAGTTTGATTCTCCTGTTTAAGAATTTTAACATGGATGAAGACTGCTTTGGAGGCAGGGAGAAGTTGGCAAGAGACATGTAGGTTGGCTACTGGGAATTTGGCATAGCCATTAGGATAGAGCTTAGCTATGACTCCCATTCACCCAGGAATGGAAGGCTGAAAATGAGTATTAAGGTTGGCGAGCATGGTGCCACCATGACTGGTGGATTCTAATTTCTGCAACATCCATATATGTGGGCTTCCTGGAGGCAGTTACCTGTGTTTTGGTAAGGAAAGCAGAGGAAAGGGCTTCAGATAGTGGAGATGGAAACCATGTGTAGGGGCATCTCAATCTCGGTCTGATGTCCTTCAAGTGGGCAGGCTTGAGTTACTATGATTTTATTGTGGCCATTGTAGCTCTCCCTAGCCAAGAACCTCAGGTGGTGGGTTTAGGAGGGCTAGGGAGAGGCTGAGCAGTAGCAGGGTTAGAATGAAGAATTACAACAGCCATAGGAGTAGAGGAAAGGGAAGCCTGTAGAGGGCATATGGCTTGGGCAACAGCCACAAAATCATGGACATCCTTCCAGGAGATCTTGTTGTTCCATTGGGAATGGTTTCTCCTTCACCTCCTGTACCTCCTGTCTCTGATTCATCAATGAGAGATGGGTCATCTTCTTGGATTGTGTGGTGGTGTCAGACATTTCTAGCATGGATCCAAATAGGTTTAGGCTGATCCTGTGGAAAAACGCAAGCAAAAGCAAAAGCCCTTCTGGTTGTAAGGAGGGGGTCTGGGTCCTTCCCTAACCCATCTAAGGGATCTTAGCATTGTACTAGGACAGAAGGGGTTGTTTCTGGTGTGTGTCCATGTAGGGAGATAGGAGGATGCTTGGAGTTTTTATAAGTTTTAAATATATTTAGGGTAGTTAGAGCCTTCATTAATTGTATGTTAGGGTAGGCATTTGCCTTTTGTTGTAGAATCTGGGCTTTTAGGGTTTGATATGTTATTTCTATTATTTCTTGGCCCTGAGTGTTATGGGGGAATCCCTGTGGTTTCTAATTGAGTTCCTAAAATTTTCATTTCTAGATTTTCTTTAGTTGGGTTTTCTTTATTGATTTTATTTCCACTTTCAGGTGTTGAATGACTTTCTCTTTTTTCCTTTCACTATTTGTTTGAGTTTTCATATATTTCTTTAATAAATTTTTTCATGTCCCTTTTAATGATCTCTATCATTTTTTAAAATTTTTTAATTTTTAATTTTTATTTATTTTATTTTATTTTTTGATCTCTATCATTATAAAGGCTCTTTTAATATGTTTGTTTTGTGCTTTCAGCACTCAGGGCTTGTTGTGCTAGTGTTGCTGGGCTCCAGTGGAGACATATTATCCTGGCTGTTATTGATTTTGTTTTTATGCTGGGGTCTAGGCATCTGGTGGGATGATTGTAATTCTAAGTGCTGATATCTGGTCTTTGGTGGGTGTTTTGTTCTTTGGTTTCTGTTTCCTCTTTGGTTCTCAGGAGAATGTGGTGGCTGTATGTGCCTGGAGTCCTGATAGGTATGGTTACTGTGGTCTCACATGAATTGTGTTTCTGGGTATTGGGAGCTGACATGTTGGAATAGAGATGACATTGTGGGAATTGTTGCAGGGTTCATAGATGGGAAGAAAGTATTCTGTTTCACTAGGATCAGTTTATTCTCCAGGGAATGGGGGCAGAGTGTAAGGAAGGCCACAGCAGGTCTTCTATAGAGAAGGGTATGAGACTAGTGCACTGGCTTTGGAGAAACAGGGAAAGGTCAAGATCTACAGTTGGCCTTCTTGCCTCCCTAGTCAGAGTCACCAGTGGATTTCCAGGAAATGCCTGCTGGAATTGGTAGTTGTGACAAAACAATACATGGAGGAAAGGAAGATTGAAGTGCAAGATCTTTGTGACCTACTGGAGATGGGGGCAGAGAGGTAGAGGAGGGAGGCTACAGCAGGTGTTTTGTTGCAGAGGTGGAAATGAGTTGGGAGGCAGGTTGAACCTAGAGGAGCAGAGGGAGAGGTGAAGATCTGCAGCTAGAGTCAAAGGAGAGGATTTTTACCACCCCCAACAGTTCCCACATTCTCTCTGCTCTACCAACTGATCATCTTCCCAGTCAACCCTGGTATCCAATGCTCTTAATTCTCCAAAGTTTTTATATTCCCAGTGCATCATATAATTGAACATAGACAGGACACATTTAAAAAATTATGTGCAAGGTGTTTTGCCTTCATCGATGTGTCGGGGTGTCGGTTCCCTTGGGACCGGAGTTACGGATAGTTGTGAGCTGCCATGTGGATGCTAGAAATTGAACCAAGGTCCTTTGGAAGAATAACCATACTCTTAACCTCAGAGTCATCTTTCCATCCCCAGAACATAATATTTTTGATTGACTTCTTTCACTTCATGGCCTGTTTGTTTACAGGGCTGGTGACTATCTCATTGTCTGGATGGATGTGCCATAGCTAATCATTTGTTTCTGGAGTTTCATGTCAAAAGCCCACACTCTGGGAGTCCCAGTAAAATTAGCTCTCTAATTGGCCCAACAGGCCAATTAGAGAGACAAATAATGGTGAGAACACAGAAAAGTTTAATAAATGTGGACACATTGCTTATAAGGGATTCTGTGAATCTAAGTTTCTCTTTAAGGTACTGAACTGAGCATTAGCTGGGAGTAGCAGGAGAGAGGAATGCCCAAGAAAGCAGCCTTGGGAGAAGGAGGCTGGCTTTGTCTTTATGTCTGCTTTTGTTCTGAGATTGTTTGAAGAAATTCTCACTTATTGAGGGACTATTCCAGAGTATCAGGTGGTTTCAGGATGATCTTTTCATGGGGCATATGTCTATAAAGCCCTAATGTTCCTGGAATTCAGATGAATGAAGGCTTAGGATAATGACTGGAGGCTGTCAGTTCCTTTTGGACATCTAGAATAGGGCATTGTAAAAGCTGACATCTAGATGCATCGATGCATCTTATTCTTAGTTTTGTGCCTTACGACTTGAAGAGGGATGGGTGAGCTAGGTTTAATTTAACTGGTTGTTAGGAACTCCTTGTTTCACTTGCCTATTGAAGAGGTAAACAGTTATGCATGCCCCAAACCACAGATTTAATTTCATAGAGGATAAGAGATAGTTTGTTATGAAGCCAAATTATGAGTGACTATGGATCAGTAAAACAGATTCAGGTTATTCCAAGTTCTAGGTTTGAAGTAGTAACAATTTCATGAAGTTTTCAGCCTACAGAACAAAGATAGTTGGTCTTTTCCAAACACATTTGTGTAATCAATAAGTAGGTGGTTACAGCAAAGCTGAAGAAATTTCAGCTACAGATTACAGTGAATTTGATGGCATCCTTAGCCTTTTTATTGGTGATTAGTACATCCCCAGGGTTAGGATGTTGTTTATACACAAAGGTGGGTAAGGGGTGATTATTTGGGGGATAAGGATATCTAAGGTAAGTATAATTAGTCTCTGGACCAGCAACTTTTCAAAATCTTCACAGTGATAGAAGTTTTTTTAGTAAGTTTAAAAATTAGATATTTGAGAAGTTTGTACAACATATTTTGGTCATATACACCCCCAATTCCTCTTTGATACATCTTATTCCTTCCCCAGTAAACTTTGTGTCTTATTTTTTTCTTAAAAATATAAAAGATAGAAAAACACCAAGTTCAATTTATGCTGCTCCTCTCCATAGGGGTGTTTAGCTTTCTACTGGAGCATGGTCTAACTATAAGAGCCACATTCTTCAAATAAATGCACTCTGCCTTTCCCAGCAGTTGTCAGTTGCTATAGGCCCTCAGCTAGAGGTGAGCTTCATGCCCACCTCCTCATCCTTGAACTTTTAATCAGTGAATCAGCCTTATAGAAGATTCAGAGGACAGTGCAGCTTCTTTCTAGGAATTCTTTTTTAAAATATATTTTATTAATTTATTCATATTACATCTAAATTGTTATCCCATCCCCTGTATCCTCCCATTCCTTTCTCCCTCCCATTTTCCCCTTACTCCCCTCCCCTATGACTGCAACTGAAGGGGACCTTCTCCCCCTGTATATGCTCATAGGGTATCAAGTCTCTTCTTGGTAGCCTGCTATCCTTCCTCTGAGTGCCAGCAGGCCTCTCCATCCAGGGGACATGGTCAGATATGGGGCACCAGAGTTTGTGTGAAAGTCAGACCCCACACTCCACTCAACTGTGGAGAATGTCCTGTCCATTGGCTAGATCTGGGTAGGGGTTTGAAGTTTTTTTTTTTTTTTTTTTTTAATTTTAATTTTTATTTTTTTTAATTAATTTATTCTTGTTACATCTCAATGTTTATCCCATCCCTTGTATCCTCCCATTCCTCCCCCCCCCCATTTTCCCATTATTCCCCTCCCCTATGACTGTTCCTGAGGGGGATTACGTCCCCCTATATATTCTCATAGGGTATCAAGTCTCTTCTTGGCTACTTGCTGTCCTTCCTCTGAGTGCCACCAGGTCTCCCCCTCCAGGGGACATGGTCAAATGTGAGGCACCAGAGTATGTGAGAAAGTCGTATCACACTCTCCACTCAACTGTGGAGAATATTCTGACCATTGGCTAGATCTGGGAAGGGGTTTAAAGTTTACCTCCTGTATTGTCCTTGGCTGGTGCCTTAGTTTGAGCGGGACCCCTGGGCCCAAATCTGCCTATCATATTGTTCTACTTGTAGATTTCTAGGACCCTCTGTATCCTTTTATTTTGCTGTTCTCCCATGCGTCTCTCATTTAGAGTCCCAATAGGATGCCTTCCCCTCTGTCCCAGTTTCCTGGTAAGTGAAGGCTTTCGTGGGACATGCCCCTTGGGCTAGTATGCAGATATAAGTGAGTATATACCATTTGATTCTTTCTGCTTCTGGGTTAACTCACTCATTATGATCATTTCTAGCTCAATCCATTTATCCACAAATTTTGGGAATTCCTTGTTTTTAATAGCTGAATAGTATTCCATAGTGTATATGTACCACAGTTTCTTTATCCACTCTTCTACTGAGGGACACTTAGGCTGTTTCCATGTTCTGGCTATTATGAATAAGGCTGCTATGAACATGGTTGAGCAAGTTTTCTTGTTGTGTGCTGGAGCATCTTCTGGGTATATTCCAAGGAGTGGCATAGCTGGGTCTTGAGGAAGCCCTATTCCCATTTTTCTGAGATAGCACCAGATAGATTTCCAAAGTGGCTGTACTAGTTTGCATTCCCACCAGCAATGAAGGAGTGTTCCTCTCTCCCCACATCCTCGCCAGCATGTGGTGTCGCTTGAATTTTTGATCTTAGCCATTCTGATGGGTGTAAGATGGAATCTCAGAGTTGTTTTGATTTGCATTTCCCTGATGACTAAGGAGGTTGAGCATTTCTTTAAGTGTTTCTCAGCCATTTGATACTCCTCTGTTGAGAATTCTCTGTTTAGTTCCAAGCCCCATTTCTCAATTGGGTTATTCGGTTTGGTGGTGTTTAATTTCTTGAGTTCTTTATATATTTTGGATATTAGACCTTTGTCAGATGTAGGGTTGGTGAAGATAGGGGTTTGAAGTTTACTGCACATATTGTCCTTGGCTGGTGCCATAGTTTGAGCAAGACCCCTGGGCCCAGATCTACCCATCATACTGTTCTTCTTGTAGGTTTTTTTAAGAACCCTCTGGATCCTTCTATTTCCCCATTCTCCCTTGCTTCTTTCATCTAGAGTCCCAATAGGATGTCCTCCCCTCTGTTCCACTTTCCTGGTAAGTGAAGACTTTCATGGGACATGCCCCTTGGGAAGTGTCCAGATATAAGTGAGTATGTACCATTTGACTCTTTCTGCTTCTTGGTTAACTCACTCATTATGATTCTTATTCACACAGGAAACTTACTCAAAGGAATGGGAATAGATACAAAATGTGGACCCAGACTCTAGGCTTACATTCTGCTTCCAGTTACCCTATAAGTCAGGTGAGAAGTTACAGCTTTTCAGCAAACTATTGATAGTCTATATTTATCTATTAAGACTGTTTTGATTTTGTTCAAGTCATAAAATTTTATCTAAAGCCGCCGTAAATGATGTGTATATTTTCCGTTTCTTTGAATGGATATCTAGTGGTATCCCTAGGTACACAGTGTATGCAAGAAATGTATGTTTAGCTGTGAAACTGCCAAAATGTCTGCCAAATTAGACCATTTAAAGCAATAACAGTGAATGAAGTACTAGATGCCACACATCATTTGAAAGACATAAAATTGCCACTATTCTAAATTTTGGCCATTTAATACATGTATAGTTGTCCCAGCAGCTCCTTTGAATCTGTCCTTCACAGTTCATCCACCTTCTCCTTCCCAGAACCCTGCGGGCTACAGAGAAGGTCTGCTTAGATTTTGTAAGGATCCATGTTACATTCCAGCCCAGACTGCCACATAAGCCACAGTACTTGCAGCATTCTTTCGTCTCTCCACTCTTATGGGAGCTGAGAGAATGACAGGTACCATAAGAGCTTGCCAGTGCGTCTGTGACTTCCTGACAGACTCCCTGTGTGCCTGTACTTCTCGGGTGAGGCTGCCAGTCTCAGGACATCAAAGGGCTTCCAGTGCTAACATATTCCTTCCTGTTTCCTCTCCATCTCTTCCCTGACATCAGCCGGGTTATCAGAGATAGCCTGGTTGAGGTGCTTGTGAGACATTGTCTCTCATCTTAAGAGATCTAACGGAGAGGCTCTTACTCCTGACTCAGAGCCTGAACTCATCAAAGTCCCTGGCATGTTGCTTTTTGTTTGCCTGAGGCATAAATGACCCTTCTAAAAACTTCTAAATTCCAACAATTCATCTCAAATGATTCATCTCAAACAATAATTTCTCTTACACAATTCATCCAAAACCTTTCCCCCACCCCACTTGGACTGAAGCTACAAGGTCCTTCCCCTAAAAGTCTTTCAGGTTCTTGTTTTCTCCAAGGTAGAAATGTGAGCGCTATCCTCTCTTTTTGTTGTTGTTTTGTTTTTGATTATTCCTTTCTTTGTTTAGGACTAATATATGAATGCTTTTCATCAACTCTTATACCCTGAAATTTGATCATTTGAAAGGTGGTGAGAAACCTGTAATTTTGATTTTGGAAATTTCATGCTATCCTCATTTGTCAGTCAGGAACAATTAGCTAACGGCTAAATGTTATTAACCAGCTGGAACTAAGACAAAGGTTTTAATTATAGTTTTGTACTACAGAAGAAAATAAACAGCAGACAAACTGTTAGAGAGAATTATGCCTGAGAGTGGGTGGATATACTTTAACAGCTTTATCCAAAGCACAAGAAATGGACATCTCACTTTTTCTTAAGTAGTACATTTTGAAGCTCCATTTGTACTGGCTGAGACTGGCCATTTATAGTGAGGTTATTTGAAGTTAGATTCTAAGTCTTTTGTAAAAGAAATCACATATCATCGCATCACAGTCCTAACAGTCAAGGTTGAATTGTTAATGAAATGTTTTTCCTCTTGTCTCTATACTAGTATCTGAGAATTTTTATCTTTTTGCTTCATCTATTATTCTGGTTCAGTATTTTTTTTTTTCAGCAGAGAACTTAGCATATTAGTCAGGAGTAAAGTATAGATGGATAGCTTTGTGTCATTCTACAATGATATCAACTGAGTACCAAAAATTTGACAAGCTAAATTAGTTTTGTTGGCACCAAGTTTGCCACCTCACCACTATTTCTCATGAAACATGACTGTTAGCATTCACAAGTTCTTTTATTTCAATGATAATTACTGTGATATATCATAGATAACAAATTGCATTTCAACACAAATGTGTGGTTGTGCTTGGTACAGAATAGCTATAAAAGTGTTAAAGAGACCACAAATTCAAAGGTGGCTTATGGCAGGCAGAGCAGAGAGCTGACGAAGTTGCAGAGAGTCATTGCAACTGATTAGATATTAACAAGCATGGCACCACATTAAGAAACCACCTTTTCACACTCAAAGTGACTGGAAATTTTACTGTATCTCACAACCAAATAATACATATTGAGGTCAGTTAAGACTGACAGCTTACTCTGTACTCATCCTGTTCCTTTAATCATTCTTTTTTTTTTTATTAATTTATTCTTGTTACATCTCAATGTTTATCCCATCCCTTGTATCCTCCCATTTCTCCCCCGCCACCCCCATTTTCCCATTATTCCCCTCCCCTATGACTGTTCCTGAGGGGGATTACGTCCCCCTGTATATTCTCATAGGGTATCAAGTCTCTTCTTGGCTACTTGCTGTCCTTCCTCTGAGTGCCACCAGGTCTCCCCCTCCAGGGGACATGGTCAAATGTGAGGCACCAGAGTACGTGAGAAAGTCGTATCACACTCTCCACTCAACTGTGGAGAATATTCTGACCATTGGCTAGATCTGGGAAGGGGTTTAAAGTTTACCTCCTGTATTGTCCTTGGCTGGTGCCTTAGTTTGAGCGGGACCCCTGGGCCCAAATCTGCCTATCATATTGTTCTACTTGTAGATTTCTAGGACCCTCTGTATCCTTTTATTTTGCTATTCTCCCATGCGTCTCTCATTTAGAGTCCCAATAGGATGCCTTCCCCTCTGTCCCAGTTTCCGGGTAAGTGAAGGCTTTCGTGGGACATGCCCCTTGGGCTAGTATGCAGATATAAGTGAGTATATACCATTTGATTCTTTCTGCTTCTGGGTTAACTCACTCATTATGATCATTTCTAGCTCAATCCATTTATCCACAAATTTCGGGAATTCCTTGTTTTTAATAGCTGAGTAGTATTCCATAGTGTATATGTACCACAGTTTCTTTATCCACTCTTCTACTGAGGGACACTTAGGCTGTTTCCATGTTCTGGCTATTATGAATAAGGCTGCTATGAACATGGTTGAGCAAATTTTCTTGTTGTGTGCTGGAGCATCTTCTGGGTATATTCCAAGGAGTGGCATAGCTGGGTCTTGAGGAAGCCCTATTCCCATTTTTCTGAGATAGCACCAGATAGATTTCCAAAGTGGCTGTACTAGTTTGCATTCCCACCAGCAATGAAGGAGTGTTCCTCTCTCCCCACATCCTCGCCAGCATGTGGTGTCACTTGAGTTTTTGATCTTAGCCATTCTGATGGGTGTAAGATGGAATCTCAGAGTTGTTTTGATTTGCATTTCCCTGATGACTAAGGAGGTTGAGCATTTCTTTAAGTGTTTCTCAGCCATTTGATACTCCTCTGTTGAGAATTCTCTGTTTAGTTCCAAGCCCCATTTCTCAATTGGGTTATTCGGTTTGGTGGTGTTTAATTTCTTGAGTTCTTTATATATTTTGGATATTAGACCTTTGTCAGATGTAGGGTTGGTGAAGATCTTTTCCCAGTCTGTAGGCTGTCACTTTGTTCTCTTGACATTGTCTCCTGCCTTACAGAAGCTTCTCAGCCTCATGAGGTCCCATTTATTAATGGTTGACATTAAGGCCTGGGCCGTTGGTGTTCTGTTCAAAAAGTTGTCTCCTGTGCCAATATGTTCCAGGCTCTTTCCCACTTTTTCTTCTAAGTGGCTTAGTGTCTCTGGTTTTATGTTGAGGTCTTTAATCCACTTGGATTTGAGTTTTGTGCAAGGTGACAAATATGGGTCCAGTTTCATTTTTTTACACATAGACCTCCAGTTAGACCAGCACCATTTGTTGAAGATGCTATCCTTTTTCCATTGAATGGATTTGGCTTCTTTGTCAAAAATCAAGTGACCATATGTGTGTGGATTCATATCTGGGTCTTCCATTCGATTCCACTGATCAACCCGCCTGTTGCTGTGCCAGTACCATGCTGTTTTAATTACTATTGCTTTATAGTACAGTTTGAGATCAGGTATGGAGATTCCTCCGGAGCACCTTTTATTGTACAAGATTGTTTTAGCTATTCTGGGTTTTTTGTTTTTCCATATGAAGTTCAGAATTGAACTTTCAATGTCTTTAAAAAATTGTGTAGTTATTTTAATAGGGATTGCATTGAATCTGTAGATTGCTTTTGGTAGGATGGCCATTTTTACTATGTTAATTCTCCCGATCCATGAGCAAGGAAGATCACGCCATCTTCTCAGGTCATCTTCAATCTCTTTTTTCAGCGTTTTGAAATTTTTTTCATACAAGTCCTTCACTTGCTTAGTTACGGTAACTCCTAGATATTTTATATTGCTTGTGGCTAATGTGAAGGGTGTGGTTTTCCTAATTTCTTCCTCTGCAAGCTTGTCATTTGTGTATAGGAAGGCTACAGAGTTTTTTGAGTTAATTTTGTATCCAGCCAATTTACTGAAGGTGTTTATCAGCTTTAGGAGTTCTCTGGTGGAGTTTTGAGGGTCACTTATGTACACTATCATATCATCTGCAAAGAGGGATAATTTGACTTCCTCCTTTCCCATTTGGATACCCTTGATCTCCTTTTGTCGTCTTATTGCTCTGGCTAGAACTTCGAGTACTATATTGAAGAGATATGGAGAGAGTGGGCAGCCTTGCCTTGTTCCCGATTTTAGAGGAATTTCCTTGAGTATCTCACTATTTACTTTGATTTTGGCTATTGGCTTGCTGTATATAGCCTTTATTATGTTGAGGAAAGTGCCTTGTATCCCCGATCTCTCTAAAACTTTAAACATGAATGGGTGTTGAATTTTATCAAATGCTTTCTCTGCATCCAAGGAGATGATCATGTGGTTTTTTATTTTCAGTTTGTTTATATGGTGGATTACATTGATGGATTTCCGTATATTAAACCATCCCTGCATGCCTGGAATGAAGCCTACTTGGTCATGATGAATGATATCTTTGATGTGCTCCTGTATTCGTTTTGCAAGTATTTTATTTAGTATTTTTGCATCAATGTTCATAAGAGAAATTGGTCTGAAATTCTCTTTCTTTGTTGAGTCTTTGTGAGGTTTAGGTATCAATGAGACTATGGCCTCATAGAATGAATTTGGTAATTTTCCATCCATTTCTATCTTTTGGAGTAGCTTGAAGAGTATCGGTATTAGCTCGCCCTTAAAGGTCTGGTAGAATTCTGCACTGAAACCATCTGGCCCTGGGCTTTTTTTGGTTGGGAGACCATCGATGACTGCTTCTATTTCTGTAGGGGAAATGGGACTATTTAGCTTGTTTATCTGTTCTTCATTCAACTTTGGCAAGTGAAATTGTTCAAGAAAATCGTCCATTTCCCTTAGATTTTCAAATTTTGTGGCGTATATGCCTTCAAAGTAGGATCTTATGATTCTTTGAATTTCTTCAGTGTCTGTTGTTATGTCTCCCTTTTCATTTCTGATTTTGTTGATTTCAATACTGTCTCTCTGCCTTTTGGTTAGTTTGGCTAATGGTCCGTCTATCTTGTTGATTTTCTCAAAGAAGCAGCTATTGGTTTTGTTGATTCTTTGGACTGTTTTCTTAGTTTCTAATTTGTTAATTTCAGCCCTGAGTTTGATTATTTCCAGGCGTCTACTCCTCTTGGGTGTTTCTGCTTCTTTTTTGTCTAGGGCTTCCAGTTGTGTTGTTAAGATGCTTATGTGCGATGTTTCCAATTTCTTTTTAAAGGCACTTAGTGCTATGAATTTCCTCTTAGCACTGCTTTCAATGTATCCCACAAATTTGGGTATGTTGTTTCTTCATTTTCATTGAATTTCAGAAACTCCTTGATTTCTTTCTTTATTTCTTCCCTGACCCAGGTGTCATTTAGCAGAGAGTTGTTTAGTTTCCACGTACGTGTAGGCTTTTTGTTATTTCTGTTGTTGTTGAATTGCAGCCTAAGAGCATGGTGATCTGATAGGATACAAGGTATTATTTCAATCCTCTTGTATCTGTTGAGGCTTGCTTTGTGACCTACGATGTGATCAATTTTGGAGAAGGTTCCATGGGGTGCAGAGAAGAAGGTGTATTCTTTCTTGTTTGGGTGAAAGGTTCTATAGATATCTGTTAGATCCATTTGACCCATGGCATTGATTAATGATGTTATTTCTCGGCTTAGTTTCTGTTTCAATGACTTATCCTTCAGTGAGAGTGGGGTGTTGAAGTCTCCCACTATTATTGTGTGGGGATCGATGTGTGGTTTAAGCTTTTTTAGGAGATCTTTTACATATGTGGGTGCCCTTGTATTGGGAGCATAGATGTTCAGAATTGTGATGTCATCTTGGTTGACTTTACCTTTGATGAGTATGAAGTGTCCTTCCTCATCCCTTTTGATTAATTTTGGTTGAAAGTCTATTTTGTTCGATACTAAAATGGCTACACCTGCTTGCTTCTTGTGACCATTTGCTTGGAATATTTTTTTCCAACCTTTTACCCTGAGGTAATGCCTTTCATTATGGGTGAGATGTGTTTCTTGAATGCAGAAGAATGTTGGATCTTGTTTATGTACCCATTCAGTTAGTCTGTGTCTTTTTATTGGAGAATTGAGGCCATTGATGTTGAGAGATATTAATGACCAATGACTGTTAAGAGTCTTAATTTTGATATTGTTTCCAGTCGAGTGTTTGTGTAGTTGTGTTTTTGCCATGGGATAGTTATCTATTTCCTGGGTAGTTTTGGTTGTAGCTTGACCCTTTGGGATGGAGTTTTCCTTCTAGTACCTTCTGTAAAGCTGGGTTTGTGGATAGGTACTGTTTGAATTTGTTTTTGTCATGGAATATTTTGTTTTCTCCATCAATGGTTATTGATAATTTTGCTGGGTAAAGTAGTCTGGCCTGGCATCTGTGGTTCTTAGGGTTTGCAGGATCTCTGTCCAGGCCCTTCTGGCTTTTATGGTCTCTGCTGAGAAGTCGGGTGTAATTCTGATAGATTTACCATTAAATGTTATTTGGCCCTTTTCCCTTGCAGCTTTTAATATTTATTCTTTGTTCTGCGTGTTTTGTGTTTTGATTATTATTGGCGGGCAGTTTTTCTTTTCTGGTCAATTCTATTTGGTGTTCTGTAGGCCTCTTGTATGTTTATAGGCATCTCTTTCTTTAGATTGGGGAAATTTTCTTCTATGATTTTGTTGAGAATAGTTTCTGGGCCCTGGAGTCTGATGTCTTCTCTTTCTTCAATGCCTATTATCTTCAGATTTCTTCTTTTCATGGTGTCCTTAATTTCTTGGATGTTTTGTGTCAGGAGTTTTCCAGATTTGGCATTTTCTTTAATGGTTGATTCAATATCTGTGATTGTATCTTCTAGCCCTGAGATTCGTTCTTCCATCTCTTGGATTCTGTTAGAAAAGCTCACCTCTGTGTTGCTTGCCTTCTTCTCTGAGGTCTCACGTTCTCGTTTTTCTTCTGTCTGTGTGTTTATCATTGAATCCATTTTCATTTTCAGATCTTGAACTGATTTTTTGATTTCTTTCATCTGATTTTTTGTATATTCCTGAGTTTCTTCCATTGCCTCTTTATAGGTCTTCAGAGCTTGAACCGTTTTATCTATTTCTTTCATCTGGTTGTTTGCATTTTCCTGCAATTTTTCCAGTTCCACTCTATGTGCTTCTTTTATATCTCTCACCTGTTTGTCTGCGTCTTCCTGCATTTGATTACGAATTTTATTTGTTTCCTCCATTATCATCCTCATTACTAAGGATTTGAGGTCATTTTCTTGTATTTCCGTTGTATTTGAGTTCTCTGGGTTGTTTTCTTTGGGATAGCTGGAAACTGGAGACGCCATGTTGTTTTGGGGTTTTTTGCGTATGCTTTTTCGTTGTCCTTTAGACATCTTGCTGTCTTTGTTTTTGTTGGGTAGCTTCCAGAGTTGAATGGAGGGTGTCTGACGATAGATTCACTTGTTTTCTCACGATTTCCCTAGGCTGGGAGCTCAAAGCTTCACTGGTGTGGATGTTAGGAGGTAGCCCTGTTGTTCTGGTCTCTCACAGCCAGTGATCCTCAGCCCCCCTCTTCCGTGGATCCTGCAATTGATCTGGGTCTCTGAATGAGCGTTGGGTCAGGCCAAGGTATCCACAGCCTTCTGTGTTCCCTGCCAGGAGCACTGGGAACCGAACCACGGGCAGAACTCAGCTAGATTCTCAGGGCCTGAACCGTCTGCCAAGCTCAGCTAGGGATTCTGGGCCCAAAATACACACTGGGTCCAGCCAGAATTTTTGGGCTGGGACTACGCACCAAGCTCCACTAGGGCCTTTTGGCCCAAAGTGTGTGCTGTGGTCAGTTATTGACTCAGGGCCCGAACTGACCACCAATCTCAGCCAGGAATTCTGGATTCAAACTGCACACTGTGTCCTACCAGAGTCTTAGAGCTGGTGGAACCGAGAGCTCTGTCCAGCCTGTGCCACAGCAGGAGAACTGCGGCTGCTTTGAGTTAGCGCCAGTGGTGGAACAAGTGCTCCGCCCAGACTGTGTCACCGCAGGGGAGCTGCTGCTGAGCTGAGGCGGTGCCTAGGATGGAACTGAGCTCGTCATCAAGCCTGCGCCACAGCAGGAGAACTGCGGCTGCTCTGAGTTAGCGCCAATGGTGGAACCAAGTGCTCTGCCCAGACTGTGTCACTGCTGGCGAGCTGCCACTGAGCTGAGGTGGCGCCTAGCGTGGAACTGAGTGCTAGGCCAGGCCTGTGCCACAGCAGGAGAACTGCAGCTGCTCTGAGTTAGCGCCTGGGTGAAACCAAGTGCTCTGCCTAGACTGTGTCACCGCAGGGGAGCTGCCGCTGAGCTGAGGTGCTGCCTAGTGTGGAGCAGCGTGCTCAACTAAGCCTGCGCCACAGCAGGGGAGCTGTGGCTGGAGCTGAGTTAGTGCCTCAGGCAGAATTGCTTGCTGGGCCGGGCCAGTACCCGGGACTCTGGGGCCGAACTCTCTACCGAGTCCAGTCTGGGTCCAAAGGCTCCATGCGACCCAAATCCTGCCCCGAGTCCCCTCTCCTGCAGCAACTCTCACCAGCCACCACACCAATCGCCTCCACCGGAAGGCTATGAGCTGCAAACCTCAGCCGCTGCTGCTGGTGCCGCTGGTGCTGCTGCCTCTGCCGCTGCCGCTCTTATCAGAGAAAAACCACGCTCCTCCTGTGTGCAGGGGCACGCAGGTCCTCCGCACCCTGGTCCCTCCGAACCGTGGAGCACTCCCGCTGTCGTGATGTTCGGACCTCGGTGTTCCTGGCTCAGAAATCTGTGCAATTCCCTGAATTGTTCACTGGAGCCTCCGAACGCGGTCCACACTGCTCGCCGCCATCTTGGATTCTTTCCCTTTAATCATTCTTAAGGGTAGGCTCCATGTCCAGCAATAGACGGCCAACAGAAAAAGATCTGGTAGCATCTCTGGAGATTTATTGTCTCACAATGTCATATCAGAGCAATTTTACAGTCTCTCTTTTATCCTATAGGTCCTTTGTGTATATATTATGGCTTCCAGTGTAGTGTATTTATGGGATTCCTGAGTATGCATATGAGTGTCTCTCCAAGTCTATTTCTGGTTCATGTGCCATTCTTGGGCTCTTCTTTCTGTTTGTTTTCTCCTATTCTGATTCATTGGTTTTTGTTTCATCTTATTATATTTTGTTATTGTCCATTAGAAGCCTGTTGGTTTTATAATGAGAGAAAGGAAGGGAGTAGATGTGGATGGGGCAGGATGTGGGAAGAAAGTGGGGGCAGTAAAAGAAAGGTGAAACATATTCAGGATATGCTATGTGAGGGAAAAATCATTTTAATTAAAGTGAAACAGAAAGAAGGCAAGCTTATCTTTGTAAGGCTAGAAACACAGGAGGGTCTCACTCTTACAAGCCTTTCAGAAATATTCCAGTCATTGATTGTAGGTTTCCACAGCCTAGTGTTCTATTGGCTTTAGACCTGGCAGTTTTCTCTTCGTGTGTGTGTGTGTGTGTGTGTGTGTGTGTGTGTGTGTGTGTGTGTGTATGTGTGTAGTCCTGTGACTTCAGCTCACTGGAGGGTCCAAGAGTGATGATGTATATGCTGTATGCAACTTTCACTGTTTCATAAGAAACAGCTTATTCTGGACCCATATATGAGGAACCATGACCAGGGCACAAATGTTTAAGTTGCACCAAATATCATATTTCAATGAGGTAGTAATCTCATAAACTTCTTATAATAACATGACAAAGAAAAGTTGTAAAGCAAGACACCTTTATAATACATTAATGTGTAATCAGATAGATGTCTTATAACAAGACAGAGAGACCTCAACTATAGGTCT
This sequence comes from Acomys russatus, assembly GCF_903995435.1. NCBI lineage: Eukaryota > Metazoa > Chordata > Mammalia > Rodentia > Muridae > Acomys > Acomys russatus. The sequence continues at coordinate 44,311,831 of NC_067138.1, read as the reverse complement.
CAGATGCTATTTGATACCATTTGTAGTTAGTTCTTTGATTACTGGAGAATAAGGCTTTGTTAAGGTAATACAGTCTAAAGATTTTTACTTTTTTAATCAGGATGTTTGGTTTAGCTAGTCACAGGATATTAGGTCAGACACAGTGGGTATCAGACATGGCTCCTGCAGCAGGCTAAAGATCACTTGAGATAATTCATAACCAGACTCTGGAATTGCTATATTCTAGTCTTTCATCAAGGTTTTAATTGATCAATCAGCCTTTCCAGATATTCCTTCTCTCCAGGAATTCTTATTCATACAGGGCTCTAACATCTAACTCAAATAACATCTGCAATATTTTTATTTTTCTGAATATTTAGTTTGTACACCTAGTGTTACAACAAAGTCAGACTGGAACATGATTTGTCACTTTCCTGTTAAGCAAGTTTGTTTCTTGAATTTACTGTTGATTAACTAAAACTAAGTACCAAACAAAATATCGTTTTTCCATACGAGCTAACCGTCATGCCCATGAGAGTGGTGCATTACAAGCAATCAGAATAACTTGAGGTGATGCTTTAACAGAATTGATGATCTACTGTGATCTTTTTATTTGGGGAGGTTCCTACCCAGCTTCCTCTTCACTATTCCCAGCCATAGTGCTATCTGTCACATTTATTCCCTTGAGACTTCCTCAGTGCCATGGTTCTCTTCTGTTTGAATAAAATCAGAGAAACATTTGGCTAGTGTCTCTATTTCTTCCTTCAATCACGTATTTCTTGTTTAGGATATATGGATTACGTCCATTGATTTCCTTCTGATATAATTAATTCCTAAAGATTATGTATTAGTGTGGATATACTCCTAAGAAGATATTTAGAAAAAAATGAATTAGAAAATGAGATTTTAAGTATACTCAAGAGGGACTTTGGTATTACACAGTGGATGTGCAAATTATTTTGAGAATCATGATTAAATTGGCATTGATTCACTTAACTATTCACATGTGCAGCTTATAGATAGGCTTTATGTATTCCATTCTCATCCCAATTCAACCTTCTGAGGCAAGAGTGTTAGTGGTATTGTGACTGTACATTCCAGTGGAACCAAAGCAGAATGAAACTAGTAGCAGGTACTGTTTTCAGGCTTCCCTAAGTAAGGAAAAGGCTGATGATGACTGTTACATATGAGGAGGAATGGAAAATACTAACTTATGAAAGTTCATTACTTCAGTTGTGGGAACAGGAGCTGATGAAACTGGAGGAATGGGAGCTATTTTTCAAGCCAGACAATGCATATTAATATATTTTATATAACTTTTGAAAACAAAATGGCATAAAGATTGAGTCCTTAAAGCTTTCGTGTGTAGGTTGTTTTTTTTTTTTTTTTTTAGAGGAGTGCTGGGATTAAAGGCCTGTGCCACCATGCCCGGCCTTGGCTCAGTTCTGAAGCTGACTAACTGCTAGTCAGATCTCTGCAGGGAGCTGTGAGGGGTCCACAGGCCACCCTGGAAGCCTGGATATGGTATAAAAATAGAAACAAGAGGTGATCCAAGATGGCGGTGCCCAGGATGCACTGTATTTAATCTACTGCACAGAGACCAGGGACTTGAATGGAGTGGCAGACTGCTGGATCTAGAGAACTGCAGAGTGCACTCTGCAGACCACCGGCAGGCCTGGCCCCTGGTCAAGCAACAGCCCACAGAGGACCTGAACTCACTCTCCAGACACTTGACCGGATCCCACCGGCGGGCTGCAGCTGGCCTATAAAGCACAAATTCAGTGTGTGTGGGGCAGTGATACACCAGAGCCCCTGGCTTAAGGAAGTCTCAGGGCAATGGGTGAAACTGCCCTTGGATTCCTCCACCTGTCCCATGCCAGATTGCGGAGGGGCCGGAGATGAGTGAAAACACAGGCGGCTGGGCCCACAAAACACAGCTAGAGTGCATGCACAGCCTGCGTGTGGAATGGGGCCCAAACTGGAGCCGGACACAACGGACTGAGTCCGCAAACATAGGCAGTTAGAACCCAGCTTGGACTGTTCCCACAGGCCTTGCAGGATCTCCCGCACTCTCGGGAGAGACTGGACACCCCTGAGGTGTTTAGATGCTGATCTAAAAGGCAACCACAGCTCAAAGGGTCTGACCTCAGCAGGGTCTTGCCTACAGGGTCACGGGAAGAGCAGGCAGCTTAGAGTGTGCATGTCCGCATTCTGAAATGGTCCCATCTCTGGGCTGCGTCATACTAATCCTGCACTTATTCACCATAACCAGGTAGGCTTCATTCTAGGCATTCAGGGATGGTTTAATATACAGAAATCCATCAATGTAATCCACCATATACACAAACTGAAAATAAAAAACCACACAATCATCTCCTTAGATGCAGAAAAAGCATTTGACAAAATCTAACACCCATTCATGTTTAAAGTTTTGGAGAGATTGGGGATACAAGGCACATACCTAAACATAGTAAAAGCTATATACAGCAAGCCAATAGCCAACATCAAATTAAATGGAGAGATACTCAAGGAAATTCCTCTAAAATCCCTCCCTCATCCCCTCTTCTTCCCTCCCTTGGTACTCAGACAGGGGAGCCCTTTTCCCCAGCGTATCAAGTCTCATCTGTATTAGCTGTGACCTCTTCCTCTGTAGCTTGGCATGGCAGTCTTGCCAGGGGGAAGTGATCTATCTCAGGACCCAGCCATACCACTCTTGGGAATATACCCATATGATGTTCCACCATACAACAAGCACCTTTGCTCAACAATGTTCACAGCAGCTTTATTTGTAATAGCCAGAATCTGGAAACAACTTAGATGTCCCTCAACCAAAGAATGGATAAAGAAACTGTGGTACCTCTACACAATTAAATACTATTCAGCTATTAAACACAAGGAAATCTTGAATTTTGCAGGCAAATAGATGGAACTGGAAAAGATCATCCTGAATGAGATAACCCATACCCAGAAAAACATGCATGTTATATACTCACTCATAATCAGACCTTATCCACATAACACAGGATAACTACACTACAAAACAGAGTCAGAAACATCAAGCAAGGACCAAGTATGATATGGACCTAGATTCACTGCTTGGACATAGTAGCACAGTATCCTTGTGGATCCCATGTATGGAGAGTAGGGACTACTTCAAGCATGTACTCTGGCCACTGAACATAGATCCCCTTGCTCTTATCTTCCTGTTCCCACCCTCCCTTCCTCTTCTGCCTTATTCTCCTCCTCTAGACCTCTTGGTGAGGGCTCCTTCCCCACTGTCTGGCCTCAATCTATCAGGTCTCATCAGGATAGTTGGGATCTCCTTCCTCTGTGTGCCCAAAAGAACACCCTACCAAGGGGCAGTGATCAAATCACAGGCACCAGAGTTTGTGTCAGAGGCAGCCCCTATTCTCCTCCCCCTGTCAATGTGGAGCATGAGCTGTCGTTGGCTACATCTGAACAGGGGCACCATGTTCTCTGCTTAAAAATGTTTTACCCTAAGAAAAAAGACAGTTGATAATCCCCCACTTCTATGGTCACTGTTCGCTTTTGATCAGTTACTTCCATTTATGTGGTCAGATGTTAATGCTGTGTTTAGGTTCACAGCCTACCACCATCCAAAAGAAAACTGGAGCATCAAAATTGGTAAAAGTAACCAAGTTTATCACATGCTGGCCAAACAGAAATGATCTCTTGATCTTTATTTCTTCCATTTCCTGTAGTAACATAATAACAGCCAAGAAAAGTAAATCTAGTGAGAAGAACGTTTACTGGGCCCTTGCTGGAAGGCATGATTCTTTCCACATTAATGGCTACTTCCATTTTCAGCACAGGATGTCCATCATACTTTCACGGTTTCCTCCTTTCCTGTCCATTTCTCAATATTGAGAGATTTGAGGAACTGTGCTAATGCTGAATTGGTATGAAAGTTGCTGAACTATGCCTGTGTCTAGAGAATATCACAAGGAGAATATGAATGGGAGCCACAGCAGTATCATAAGCTAGAAGAGCTTTTCTTTTTGTCTCCCAGCTTGAGTTACTGTTGAAAGGCTTGCACTAGTGAGTCCAACTTTATTGATTTCTCTGTAGTCCAGGCTAGCCTTAAACTCAAGATTCTTTGGTCTTATTTTCTATCATGTCTACTCTGACTACATCTTGGTTCTGAATCTTTTCCCTTTGTCTGTACAATAATCTGAAGACACTGATCAATTATCCTGTGGTTTGATCTAAATTGTCTCCATTGCGGAGATAGAATTTTTCTGGTCTAATCCCATGCTGAGAGTAAGTGGCAAGCAGGGAGTCAGTGCTAAACAAAAGCTACTGGTAAGTTTAAAAGCAAGTTTTCTTAGGCCAGGGTTACCTGGAATCTATTGTAATTTGTAGAATATTGAGTTTCAGAAATGGAAAATTCCCTGGACATGTTCATGGTTGGCAGAATTCTTTGGGTCCAGATCCATATACACATTTCTTTTACAGGTTGCAAGGTGGAAGAATCTTCTACCAACTGTGAAATGGGATACTAACAGTGAGCACATAGGTATTTAAATTACATATACATATATATACATTCATATATACACACATATATATATATAATTTTCAATTAAGAAATTAAAATACCTCAGTTAAATTTAACATTTTGTGTACAGGACTTTTATGATGTACAAAGTGTTCTAAGGAAATTAAAGATCCAAGTGAACATGTTCATTGATTTAAAAAAAAAACAAAATAAACATGTTCAATATTCTTAATTAATACATAAAATTTATAATTTCTATCAAATTATAGCAAGATTATTTTAATTATATATAATATTATATTAAAATTCATGTGGAAAACTGTGGTTCCTAAGTTAAAACAATTTTTTCTATGTTTTGTTTTTTTCAGGACAGGATTTCTCTGTGAATCCCTGGCTGTCTTTGAAATCATGTTGTAGACCAGGTTCGCCTAGAAATTAGAAATCCTCCTTCCTCTGCCTTCTGAGTTCTGGGATTCAAGGCATGTTTCCCTGTGCCTGGCCCCAGCTAAAACAATCTTGAGAAAAGAATTGTATATAACAACTATTATAATTATATAGTAATGTAAAATATATATTTAATTAAAATGTATATTATTTTATATTCCAGATTATTAATTTTTGGTTGTTGGTTTTTTAAAGGTAACATACATTTAAAAAATTTATTTAAATAATTTATTCAGATTACATCCCAGTTGTTTTCCCTTCACTGTATTTTCCTGTTCCCCCTCCCTCTTTCACCCTATTCCCCTCCCTTTGGCCTATGACAGAAGGGTACCGCCTCCCCCACCATATGATCACAGCCTATCAGGTCTTCTCCAGATAGCTGCTTCCCCTTGCTCAGATTATATAATAGGTAATATTTATATACTTATAATATATGTACATATATATACGTGTGTGTGTGTGTATTCCTTGATGTGGTTTAAGAGCTTTTTTACCTACCTGACACTTGTCCAATCATCTTGTAAAGAGTGTGTGGCTAAACATAAGTCTTTGCGTTTAGTAAGTTACGCTTTACAAAATTTAACTAAAATTTATTACTTTAATAAAGTTTTATGAATGTGTGCAATTGTGCAAAATTATTTGGTGTCAAGTCCTTGAAAATACTCTTCTAATAATATGCATCAGGGGTCTCTCTGACTTCAAGTAGTACTGATGTCATGTAATAAGTATGTGTACAAGAGAGTCTTTGTATGTAGTAATAGCTCTGAGATGTTGGGTTGGCAGAGGATACATTGCATAGACACATCTATCAATGGAACTGAGAAAGAACTGTGGAACAGAGTCAACAACTTTGGAACAAATTTTTGTGGACTTGAAACAAAAATAATTTTGCACAATTCATAAAATGTAAATATGTCTTGTAAAGCATAACTTACTAAAATTAAAGGTTTGTGTTTAGCCACACACCCTGTACAGGATGAATGGACAAGTGATAGGATGGGAGAAGAGCTTTGCAAACCACATCAATGACCAGTATCTACAACATGAACAACACAAAACAAATGATACAAATAGAAAATCAGCAAACACTGAAGAGATAGTTCATGAAAAAGGATATATCAATGGAGATTCACAAACAAAAGGGCCAATGTTTTTTTTTTTTTATCAATTATGGCATAATAAATGGGAACAATAAAACAATGATATATCCCTCCATTTATACTAGAGTAACTAAATCAAGACCATGACTGTATTGAATGCTGATGAAGATAGAGAGCAACTTTTTTTTTATTAATTTATTCTTGTTACATCTCAATGGTAATCCCATCCCTTGTATCCTCCCATTCTTCCCTCCCTCCCATTTTCCCCTTATTCCCCTCCCCTATGACTGTTCCTGAGGGGTATTACCTCCTCCTGTATATGCTCATAGGGTATCAAGTCTCTTCTTGGTAACCTGATGTCCTTCCTCTGAGTGTCTCCAGGTCTCCCCCTCCAGGGGACATGGTCAAATGTGAGGCACCAGAGTACATGAGAAAGTCATATCCCACTCTCCACTCAAAATACCTACACAATTTTTTAAAGACATTGAAAGTCAATTCTGAACTTCATATGGAAAAACAAAAAAACCCAGAATAGCTACAACAATCTTGTACAATAAAAGATGCTCCGGAGGAGAGCGACTTTTGTCCGTGGGAAACAAAATAGCAACTCCTGCAAAGTTTTCAGTTTTTAAAAACAAAAACATGCAAACAAAAAATAAAACTTCACATCAAGCTCCAGTCCTTTACAAGAACCACTGAGCCATCTCTTCAGTCCTGCCAGTCATCTACCTTGAGATTGTTAATGAACTCTGATTGCTAGCTATTAATTAAATTATGCTATAGGATTTTAAGAAGCCATTCTTGCACACAACTAAGACTATGTGAAGAGGTGAAATGAAGGGCATCAAAGTTCATGTCAGAGGCAGTCCCCTCTCACCCCACAGTCTGAGGATGAGCTTTCTTTTGGCTGGATCGGAATAGAGGGTTCAGGTTTACTCCATACATTGTCCTTGGTTGGTGGTACAGATCCTCCAGCCTCGATGGTCTCCTTGTAGTGTTCTTGAACTGAACCCTCTGGGTCCTTTCTTCCCCCCATTCTTCCATACCATTCTCAGTGCTCTGCCAGAGTCCAACAGCAAGTCCCAGCATCTGTCCCAATCCCCCATTGAGTGGAGTCTCTCAGAGGACAACTGTGCTGGGCTAATATCCATGCATGTCTTTCTGGGTCTGGGTTACCTCACTCAGGATGATCATTTCCCTTTGGTGGGGTGGCTTGGTAGCACACAAAAGAAGGGGAAAAAAGCTATATGGAAACATACCATATGCTGTGGCCATATGGTGGAGGAGGAGTTTCATTCTGTTAGAGCTCTCGGGGAAGGGAATAGGAGGAAGTAGGAGGGAGGGTGGGAATAGGAAGATGCAAGTGAGGGGATAACATCTAGGAAATAATATGAATAAATTATAATAAATTAAAAATACATGAAGAAAGGGCAGCTGTGTCTTGCCTATAATTCTCAGAGGGGTTCTTGGAGATAGCCAGAGCCTGCCAAGACTAGCTTTGTTTTCCCAGAGCCCTGTTCTCATTTAATCCTCTTGGAAATCTCATAATTACTTACTCAACTTCCCCAATGTTTCAGAACTTCCCATTTTAATCTTATCATTCCCTTTAATCTTAGCATCCATTTTTACTTTGACAATACTATTTTATAATAACACAAACAAAGTATTATGGGTTCAGGTTTTTTTCTCCTACATACACTATTATTTTTATTTTTCTTATTACCCTAGTGTTCATAGTGTAGTGTCTTGTGGTAATTTCAGAACAGTTTTAGCTATAGACAGCTACATGATTTATAAATCATTTTTCTGGTTTTGAGGGTTATATATGTGCTTTCTTTATGCTATGATTTGGGACACAAATTGTTAAATATGGATTCCATTTTACCTGTGTTACTTTGATGATTATTACCTTCTCTGTGTGCTAACTATGATGAGGTCTACCTTACCTGTGTTTTCTTTGGTTGTTTGTACTTTTAGACTCATACAGAGTCAAGCAAGATCATTTTGTTGCTGGGAAGGTGTGATATCTAGTCTTGGTTGTCAACTTGACTATATCTGGAGTCACCTAAAACCCAAGCAGTGGTGCACATTGCAAAGGATTTTCTTGATTGGATAATTATGGCACACCCTAAATATCCACTGTACATTCTTGTGGAGGCCAACATAAAAGGAGATAGAAAAGGAAGCGTTTGTCTTTTGCCACCTTTCCTGTTTGCCTATACTTTTTGCTGGCATGTTCATCCTGGTGCTGAAGTAGTCCTTCACTGGTGTCAGAATTCCACCACAGACATGAAAACCATCTGAGACACCCAGCCTCATTTACTAGACAACTACTAGAATCTTGGCCTTACAGTCCCAAGACAGCCATTGTTAGACTAGCTGGAGCACAGCCTAATAGCCACTCTAATAAATCTCCTTTTATATATATTTAACTTAATATTTAATATAAAACTTTTATATATACATGTATATAAAACATGCATGTATTTATACATATGTCCATATAATTATATACATATATACATGTATATGTCTAATATATGAATGTACATATATATTCATTATATCAGATCTGTTACTCTAGAGAACCCTGATTAATACAGAAACTATCCACATTCATCATTTTCCCTGTGGACGATTTTTGTTCTGATCTCTTTTGTTGAAAAGATTATTTTTTCCCTCATTTAATTAATTTGACATCCTTGTTAAAGATGATACAGTGTTTGGGAAGTGATTGATATGCGAAACAGATGAGTGGTTAACAGAGTTTACTGAAGTAGTAGAGACAGGAAGTTGATGTTGTTACAGAATGACAACATTCCCAGCTTCTTGGCGATGATGGACATTCCTCATGTCTTGACTTTATCAGCATCATGTTTCCTGACAGAATGACAACATTCCCACCTTCTTGGTGATGATGGAAATTCCTCATGTCTTGACTTTATCAGCATCATGTTTCCTGGTTGTTATACTATATTTTTGTTTTGTACATTGCTGTAGAGTGATTAGCTAAATGATAAATCTGCATGCTGTCTATTTATATTGATTCTTATAACTTTATTGATTTAAAATTGTCTTAAAATAAAAAGTTTAACAAATACACCCATTGTCTGCCACTGTAAGGAGGCTTCTGTGGGAGCCCTAACAAGCAGCCTTTGGTTTGGAGCTCTTTGCCTGCTTCTGACCTACCTTGCCTACCTTGGATATAGACAGTGATGCCATCAGAGGAACCTACAAGCCTGCTAATACTAAAGACAACCTGATGGCTAGAGGCCAGCACAAGAACATAAGGAACAAAACTCAGAGGCATATGACACCACCGGAAACCAGTGGTACTACCAAAGTAAGCCCTGGAGATACTAAGACCCACGAATTTCAGGGAGAAGATTTTAAATCTGATGTGATAAAAACAATAAAAGCCTTAAGGAGGAAAATAAATCTCTCAAATAAATATAGAAAAATACATTCAAACATATGAAGTAATTGAACAAATCCTATAAAGAATTACAGGAAAATACAATCAAATGGAAGAAAGAAATGAAAGAAATGAATAGAACTATTCACTACCTAAAAAGAGTATTAAAAGCAATTAAGAAAACACAATCTGAGGCAATCCTGGAGTTGGAAATCCTAGGGAAGAGAACAGAAATTTCAGACACAAGCAACAACAGAATACAAGAGAAGTAAGAGAGACTTTCAAGTGTAGAAGATACAGTTGAAGTTATTGATACATCAGTCAAAGAAAATGTTAAAACTAAAATGTTGCTGACATAAAACATCCAAGAAATATGAGAGATTATAAGAAGACTAAACCAAAGAATAAAAGGAATAATAGAAGACTCCAAGCTCCATGGCCCAGGAAACATTTTCAACAAAATCATTGAAGAAAACTTCCCTAACCTAAGGAAAGAGATGCCTAAAAACACTCAAGAAGACTACAGAACTCTTAATGGATTGGACCAGAAAAGAAAATCCTCCTGCCACATAATCAAAACACTAGATGTACACAACAAAGAGAGAATATTAAAAGCTGCAAGAGTAAAAGGCAAGTCACATATAAATGCAAACCTATCAGAATTACAGTTGACTTCTCAACAGAAACTATGAAATCCAGAGGGACCTGGATGGATTTCATGCAAACATTAAGATACAAAAGATACCAACCCAGACTACTATACCCAGCAAAACTTTCAATCACCATAGATGGAGAAAGCAAGACATTCCATGACAAAACCAAGTTTAAACAGTATCTAGCCACAAATTCAGCCCTACAGAAGATACTAGAAGGAAAACTCCAACCCAAGAAGACTAATTACACCCAGGAAAATACAGGAAACAAAAACACTCACATCTGCAAAACCATAAGAAAGGAAACACACACACACACACACACACACTATCAACACCAACATAAACAGAACAAAACAACAACATCAAAACAAAACAAAATAGGAACTAACAACTACTGGTCATTAATATCTCTCAACAACAGTGAATCAGCACTAATTCCCCAATAAAAAGCAAAGACTAACAGAATGGACTTAAAAACAGGAGACATCATTCTGCTGCATAAAAGAAACACACATCAGCAAAAAAAGGATAGATATTACATCAGAATAAGGGGCTGGAAAAAGGTATCCCAAGCAAATGGACCCAAGAAGAAAGCTGGAGTAGCCATTCTAGTATCTAGTAAAATAGCCTTTCAACCAAAACTAATCAAAAGACATGGGAAAGGACACTTCATATTCATCAAAGGAAAAATACACCAGGAGGATATCTAAATTATGAACATCTACTCCCCAAATACAGGAGCACCCACATTCATAAAAGAAATATAAATGAAAGCTTAAATCACACATTGAACCTCACTCATTAATAGTGGGGGACTTCAACACTCCTCTCTCCCCAATAGACATCAAGACAGAATCTAAATGGAGAAATAATAAAACTAATAGATATCGTAAATCAAATGGACCTAACAGATATCTATAGAACATTTCACCTAAACACAAAAGAATATACCTTCTTCTCAGTACCTCACAGAACTGTCTTCAAAACTGACCATATACTTGGACACAAAGCAAACCTCAACAGATACAAAAAGATTGAAATAACCCCTTGCATCTTACCAGACAACCATGGATTAAAAATGCAACTCAACAACAGCAGAATCAACAGAAAGCCTACAAACCGATGGAAACTGAACAACTCCCAACTCCATGACTTCCGCGTAAGGGAAGGAAAAAAAACAAAACAAAACAAAACAAAAAACAAATGGCTTCAAAAAATTCAATGAAAATGAAGGCACAATGTCCCCAAACTTATGGGACACAATGAAATCAGTGCTAAGAGGAAATTTCACAACACTAAGTGCCTTCATAAAGAAACTGGAGAGATCCCATAATAGCAACTAAACAACACACCAGAAAACTCTAGAGCAAAAAAGAGGCAGACACACCTAATAGGAGTAGATGGCTGGAAGTCATCAGACTCATGGCTGAAATTAATAAATTAAAAACAAAGAGAACAATTCAAAGAATCAAAAAAACCAGAAGCTGGTTCTTTGAGAAAATCAGCAAGGTAGACAAACTCTTAACCAAATTAACTAAAAGCAGGGGGAGAGTACTCAAATCAACAAAATCAGAACTGGAAATGTAGACATAGTGGCAAACAGCAAGGAAATCCAAAGAATCATTAGGTCTTAATTAAAATGCCTATATGCTTCAAAGTTTAAAAATGTAAACAAAATGGACTACGTGAGAAAGTCGTATCACACTCTCCACTCAACTGTGGAGAATATTCTGACCATTGGCTAGATCTGGGAAGGGGTTTAAAGTTTACCTCCTGTATTGTCCTTGGCTGGTGCCTTAGTTTGAGCGGGACCCCTGGGCCCAAATCTGCCTATCACATTGTTCTACTTGTAGATTTCTAGGACCATCTGTATCCTTTTATTTTGTTATTCTCCCATGCGTCTCTCATTTAGAGTCCCACTAGGATGCCTTCCCCTCTGTCCCAGTTTCCTGGTAAGTGAAGGCTTTCGTGGGACATGCACCTTGGGCTAGTATGCAGATATAAGTGAGTATATACCATTTGATTCTTTCTGCTTCTGGGTTAACTCACTCATTATGATCATTTCTAGCTCAATCCATTTATCCACAAATTTCGGGAATTCCTTGTTTTTAATAGCTGAGTAGTATTCCATAGTGTATATGTACCACAGTTTCTTTATCCACTCTTCTACTGAGGGACACTTAGGCTGTTTCCATGTTCTGGCTATTATGAATAAGGCTGCTATGAACATGGTTGAGCAAATTTTCTTGTTGTGTGCTGGAGCATCTTCTGGGTATATTCCAAGGAGTGGCATAGCTGGGTCTTGAGGAAGCCCTATTCCCATTTTTCTGAGATAGCACCAGATAGATTTCCAAAGTGGCTGTACTAGTTTGCATTCCCACCAGCAATGAAGGAGTGTTCCTCTCTCCCCACATCCTCGCCAGCATGTGGTGTCACTTGAGTTTTTGATCTTAGCCATTCTGATGGGTGTAAGATGGAATCTCAGAGTTGTTTTGATTTGCATTTCCCTGATGACTAAGGAGGTTGAGCATTTCTTTAAGTGTTTCTCAGCCATTTGATACTCCTCTGTTGAGAATTCTCTGTTTAGTTCCAAGCCCCATTTCTCAATTGGGTTATTCGGTTTGGTGGTGTTTAATTTCTTGAGTTCTTTATATATTTTGGATATTAGACCTTTGTCAGATGTAGGGTTGGTGAAGATCTTTTCCCAGTCTGTAGGCTGTCGCTTTGTTCTCTTGACAGTGTCTCCTGCCTTACAGAAGCTTCTCAGCCTCATGAGGTCCCATTAATTAATGGTTGACATTAAGGCCTGGGCCGTTGGTGTTCTGTTCAAAAAGTTGTCTCCTGTGCCAATATGTTCCAGGCTCTTTCCCACTTTTTCTTCTAAGTGGCTTAGTGTCTCTGGTTTTATGTTGAGGTCTTTAATCCACTTGGATTTGAGTTTTGTGCAAGGTGACAAATATGGGTCCAGTTGCATTTTTTTACACATAGACCTCCAGTTAGACCAGCACCATTTGTTGAAGATGCTATCCTTTTTCCATTGAATGGATTTGGCTTCTTTGTCAAAAATCAAGTGACCATATGTGTGTGGATTCATATCTGGGTCTTCGATTCGATTCCACTGATCAACCAGCCTGTTGCTGTGCCAGTACCATGCTGTTTTAATTACTATTGCTTTATAGTACAGTTTGAGATCAGGTATGGAGATTCCTCCGGAGCACCTTTTATTGTACAAGATTGTTTTAGCTATTCTGGGTTTTTTGTTTTTCCATATGAAGTTCAGAATTGAACTTTCAATGTCTTTAAAAAATTGTGTAGGTATTTTGATAGGGATTGTATTGAATCTGTAGATTGCTTTTGGTAGGATGGCCAGTTTTACTATGTTAATTCTCCCAATACATGAGCAAGGAAGATCATGCCATCTTCTCAGGTCATCTTCAATCTCTTTCTTCAGAGTTTTGAAATTTTTTTCCAACAAGTCCTTCACTTGCTTAGTTAGGGTAACTCCTAGATATTTTATATTGCTTGTGGCTAATGTGAAGGGTGTGGTTTTCCTAATTTCTTCCTCTGCAAGCTTGTCATTTGTGTATAGGAAGGCTACAGAGTTTTTTGAGTTAATTTTGTATCCAGCCAATTTGCTGAAGGTGTTTATCAGCTTTAGGAGTTCTCTGGTGGAGTTTTGAGGGTCACTTATGTACACTATCATATAATCTGCAAAGAGGGATAATTTGACTTCCTCCTTTCCAATTTGGATACCCTTGATCTCCTTTTGTTGTCTTATTGCTCTGGCTAGAACTTCGAGTACTATATTGAAGAGATATGGAGAGAGTGGGCAGCCTTGCCTTGTTCCCGATTTTAGAGGAATTTCCTTGAGTATCTCACTATTTACTTTGATTTTGGCTATTGGCTTGCTGTATATAGCCTTTATTATGTTGAGGAAAGTGCCTTGTATCCCCGATCTCTCTAAAACTTTAAACATGAATGGGTGTTGAATTTTATCAAATGCTTTCTCTGCATCCAAGGAGATGATCATGTGGTTTTTTATTTTCAGTTTGTTTATATGGTGGATTACATTGATGGATTTCCATATATTAAACCATCCCTGCATGCCTGGAATGAAGCCTACTTGGTCATGATGAATGATATCTTTGCTGTGCTCCTGTATTCGTTTTGCAAGTATTTTATTTAGTATTTTTGCATCTATGTTCATAAGAGAAATTGGTCTGAAATTCTCTTTCATTGTTGAGTCTTTGTGAGGTTTAGGTATCAATGAGACTATGGCCTCATAGAATGAATTTGGTAACTTTCCATCCATTTCTATCTTTTGGAGTAGCTTGAAGAGTATCGGTATTAGCTCGCCCTTAAAGGTCTGGTAGAATACTGCACTGAAACCATCTGGCCCTGGGCTTTTTTTGATTGGGAGACCATCGATGATTGCTTCTACTTCTGTAGGGGAAATGGGACTATTTAGCTTGTTTATCTGTTCTTCATTCAACTTTGGCAAGTGAAATTGTTCAAGAAAATCGTCCATTTCCCTTAGATTTTCAAATTCTGTGGTGTATATGCCTTCAAAGTAGGATCTTATCATTCTTTGAATTTCTTCAGTGTCTGTTGTTATGTCTCCCTTTTCATTTCTGATTTAGTTGATTTCAATACTGTCTCTCTGCCTTTTAGTTAGGTTGGCAATGGTCTGTCTATCTTGTTGATTTTCTCGAAGAACCAGCTTTTGGTTTTGTTGATTCTTTGGACTGTTTTCTTAGTTTCTAACTTGTTAATTTCAGCCCTGAGTTTGATTATTTCCAGGTGTCTACTCCTCTTGGGTGTTTCTGCTTCTTTTTTGTCTAGGGCTTCCAGTTGTGTTGTTAAGATGCTTATGTGCGATGTTTCCAATTTCTTTTTAAAGGCACTTAGTGCTATGAATTTTCCTCTTAGCACTGCTTTCAATGTATCCCACAAATTTGGGTATGTTGTTTCTTCATTTTCATTGAATTTCAGAAACTCCTTGATTTCTTTCTTTATTTCTTCCCTGACCCAGGTGTCATTTAGCAGAGAGTTGTTTAGTTTCCACGTACGTGTAGGCTTTTTGTTATTTCTGTTGCTGTTGAATTGCAGCCTAAGAGCATGGTGATCTGATAGGATACAAGGTATTATTTCAATCCTCTTGTATCTATTGAGGCTTGCTTTGTGACCGACGATGTGATCAATTTTGGAGAAGGTTCCATGGGGTGCAGAGAAGAAGGTGTATTCTTTCTTGTTTGGGTGAAAGGTTCTATAGATATCTGTTAGATCCATTTGACCCATGGCATTGGTTAATGATGTTATTTCTCGGCTTAGTTTCTGTTTCAATGACTTATCCTTCAGTGAGAGTGGGGTGTTGAAGTCTCCCACTATTATTGTGTGGAGATCGATGTGTGGTTTAAGCCTTTTTAGGAGATCTTTACAAATGTGGGTGCCCTTGTATTGGGAGCATAGATGTTCAGAATTGTGATGTCATCTTGGTTGACTTTACCTTTGATGAGTATGAAGTGTCCTTCCTCATCCCTTTTGATTAATTTTGGTTGAAAGTCTATTTTGTTCGATACTAAAATGGCTACACGTGCTTGCTTCTTGTGACCATTTGCTTGGAATATTTTTTTCCAACCTTTTACCCTAAGGTAATGCCTTTCATTATGGGTGAGATGTGTTTCTTGAATGCAGAAGAATGTTGGATCTTGTTTATGTACCCATTCAGTTAGTCTGTGTCTTTTTATTGGAGAATTGAGGCCATTGATGTTGAGAGATATTAATGACCAGTGACTGTTAAGAGTCTTAATTTTGATGTTGTTTCCAGTCGAGTGTTTGTGTAGTTGTGTTTTTGCCATGGGATAGTTATTTATTTCCTGGGTAGTTTTGGTTGTAGCTTGACCCTTTGGGATGGAGTTTTCCTTCTAGTACCTTCTGTAAAGCTGGGTTTCTGGATAGGAACTGTTTGAATTTGTTTTGTCATGGAATATTTTGTTTTCTCCATTAATGGTTATTGATAATTTTGCTGGGTAAAGTAGTCTGGCTGGCATCTGTGTTCTCTTAGGGTTTGCAGGATCTCTGTCCAGGCCCTTCTGGCTTTTATGGTCTCTGCTGAGAAGTCGGGTGTAATTCTGGTAGGTTTACCATTAAATGTTATTTGGCCCTTTTCCCTTGCAGCTTTTAATATTGTCAATCCCTTTTCCTGTTTTAAAAGCAAACCTGTTTATGTTTCACTTGACAGGTTGGAACTGTAGTTGCTGACATTATTCATTTAAAAACATGTATAAAGACACATTGGAAGCCATCAGTTCAACATAAGAATTAGTACATGTGACAGTAGCATTGACATTTTATTTTATGTAGCTGTATTATTTCATGTGTGTAAAAATGTGTGGTGGTGTTTTATATGTGTTATGTTGCTGCACCCACAGACCAGCTCAGGGAGCGGTGAAGAGGAGAGAGAGAGGTAGATCCACAGTGGGGAGAATTGAGTAGGCAGTGAACAGCTAGTTAAGGGAAACCAACTGTTGGTTGAGCAACTAGCTAGAGGAACCACTTGTTGAGGAGCAGTTGAGGAACGGGAGGGAAATAGATACTCGGAGACTCAGGCATATGTGGTACAAGCTGAACAAACGTCTTAAAGCCCAGGACAACTCACCTTCTGGCTCTCTCTCTGTCTCTGTCTCTCTGTCTTGCTTGTTGTCTGAGTGATTCCTTGCTCATTGTTACCCATCTTTCTATCTATCTCTCTTGCTGTTCCTCATCTCACTCTAGCTTACCCTCTCATGTCTGTCACTTGTTTACCCATCTCCTTGGGCAACCCCAGAATTTTATTGAAATGAAATTAATTTCTTTTCATTACAGATTACATCATGATTTTTTTCATCTTTTACAATCACTAGACCAATCAAAAGTTAACACAGTAGCAAGGAAATACAAGTAGTTCTGTAACCTACAGCAAAGCATACATCAAATATCAATTAATTTCAAACCAACAGTCAGCATAACCTGATTATTACTTTTTAAACAATACATGGGAAAGTTTAATCATAAATTTCCCCTGGCTGAAGCCATTGTGTTTACAAGATTGTCATAGCAATGTAGCTTGAGCTAAATGTTCTCTAATAAAAAATTTGACTTACTCCCAGTCCCAAACCAACAGGTGTGCTATCCAAGCCTAGGCTAACTGCCAAGGGGTCCTTTATTATTAAGTATCTTTAAAACATTACATTCCTGGTAACTGAAGGCTTTCATGGGACATGCCCCTTGGGCTAGTAAACTATAGCACCAGCCAAGGACAATACAGGCTATAAACTTTAAATCCCTACCCAGATCTAGTCAATGGACAATTGAGTGGAGAGTGGGCTATGACTTTCACATGTACTTTGGTGCCTCATATTTGACCATGCCCCCTGGAGGGGGAGACCTGGTGGCACTCAGAGGATGGATAGCAGGTTACCAAGAAGAGACTTGATACCCTATGAGCATATACAGGGGGAGTAAGTCCCCTTCAGGCACAGTCATAGGGGAGGGGAGTAAGGGGAAAATGGGAGGGAGGGAAGAATGGGAGGATACAAGGGATGGGATAACCATTGAAATGTAACAAGAATAAATTAATAAAAAGGAAAAAAATTACATTCCAAGTCCACATTATGCTCTCAAAGCAGATTCTAAAGAAATGTTTCTATAGGTAACAGTATCTATTCAGGTAGTATTATGTCAAGGTTTTAACTTTCTTTCATGCAGTTTCTGCTTGGGTGCTCACAGTCAGAGCAAAAACTCTATCATTGTCTCAAGCCTTTGGCCAGATGCCCTCTTCACATTCCCTGTGGGAAAAAGTTTTCCCTGTATGAATTTTCTTAGGGTTGAGAAATTAAGAAAAAAAGATAGTTTTAGGAGAAAAAGCAGATTTCTAAACAACATTACACCTGGACCATACATAATATTTAGGGGCAGTGGTAATCAGCTGGAGATCTTTGGATCTTTGTTGAGCAAAGCCTCAAAAGCTGTTCTGGATGTCTAGTGATCATGAGGGACCATCAGAGGTCT
The DNA here is from genome assembly GCF_903995435.1 of Acomys russatus. NCBI lineage: Eukaryota > Metazoa > Chordata > Mammalia > Rodentia > Muridae > Acomys > Acomys russatus. The sequence goes on along the minus strand of NC_067138.1, from coordinate 44,293,669 downwards.
CTGGAACTTTGTCAAGCAAAACCTTTATGACTTATCCTCATGTTTGAGACATTCTGTGTGTGCACATGTTCTCACAGCAGGGATCTCATCTCAGGCCTCATGTTTGCATGGCAAGCACTTCATCTATTAAGTTGTTTCCCCAACCACTGAAATCTTATCATATTTAATATACATTTCCCATTTATTTTCTATTTTAATCGTTTTGTTGATTGCATTATCTTGATTGTTTATTTTCTGTTAATAACAATGTGTAATCATAATAATTGGTACAATTACTTTTTATTTAAGCCAACAATGTGGTAAACACAGTGACACAGTGTGATGAACTTTTAGACCGATGTCTCTTTGTAGACCCAAATGAACATTGCAGATGACAGAAAGGGCAGAGGGCAACATACAGGAGGAAAGGACAAGTGAAGATGAAAGACAAACATAGGAAATAGGACCAATCATAATGGAGGCAAGAGTAAATCTTTGGTACTGTGTCCTGCATGGCCTCCAGTGATTTGGACATAACTGGGGACAGTGATGAAAAAAAAAAAAAAAAAAAAAAAAAAGACAGACAGACACATAGAAAAGCTAAGGCTGAGTGATCTTGGCTCTCTGCTAGAAAATTTTCAGTACCCCGTTTGACCAGCTTGTTTTTTATAGAGAGTTGAGAAAAGTGGCAGGGATAATTGGACACAGAAAAACAATGTTTTATAGCTGGATTGAATACACAGGTTTAATCTAATTTCAGTAGGAGCAGTCTCTGTAGGGGAGCAGTCTTGATGCTTTAGATACCTAGGGGAGAAAAATACGATGGATCCTTTCTGCATATATTATCAATACTCACACATTCCCCCAAGGAAGGCTTTTCCATGGCCCTGAACCTCACCTCATTTTCAGAGAGGGATCTGCCTTTCTATATGAGTCAGAGACTCCGAGGGACTTGACACAGCTGTGCCATTGTCAACAGCATATATTCACTCAAAACTTTGCTCGCTCATGGCTTCCTCCACTTCCTGTTTCAGGCTGGGAAGAATCAAGGAACATTAAGAAGCATGTTGCTTACAAGATATGCCCAGAGCTTTCAAACTTTCAACTATAATGCTTTATAACACTTGCAGTACCTGCCAATAACATTTTATTTGTTTTAAGAGCATTTTGTTGGAGGATCCAAGATGGCGGCAAGCAGTGTGGACCGCGTTTGGAGGCTCCAGTGAACAATTCAGGGAATTGCACAGATTTCTGAGCCAGGAACACCGAGGTCCGAATATCACGGCAGCGGGAGTGCTCCACGGTTCGGAGGGACCAGGGTGCGGAGGACCTGCGTGCCCCTGCACACGGGAGGAGCGTGGATTTTTCTCTGATCGGAGCGGCAGCAGCAGAGGCAGCAGCACCAGGGGCACCAGCAGGAGTGGCTGAGCTTTGCAGCTCATAGCCTTCCAGTGGAGGTGATTGGTGTGGTGGCTGGTGGGAGTCGCTGCGGGAGAGGGGACTCGGGCAAGGATTTGGGTCGCGTGGAGCCTTCAGACCCAGACTGGACTCAGCGGACAGTTCAGCCCCAGAGTCCCGGGTACTGGCCCAGCCCAGAAAGAAATTCTGCCTGAGGCACTAACTGAGCTTCAACCACAGCTCCCCTGCTGTGGCGCAGGCTTCGTTGAGTGTGCAGCTCCACACTAGGCAGCACCTCAGCTCAGTGGCAGCTCCCCTGCGGTGACACAGTCTGGGAGGAGCAGTTGGTTCCACCACAGGCACTAACTCAGAGCAGCCACAGTTCTCCTGCTGTGGTGCAGGCTTGGCCGAGCACTCAGTTCCACCCTAGGCACCACCTCAGCTCAGCGGCAGCTCCCCTGCAGTGACACAGTCTGGGCGGAGCACTTGGTTCCACCACTGGCGCTAACTCAGAGCAGCCGCAGTTCTCCTGCTGTGGCGCAGGCTGGACAGAGCGCTCGGTTCTACCAGCTCTAAGATTCTGGTTGGACACAGTGTGCAGTTTGAATCCAGAATTCCTGGCTGAGAATGGTGGTCAGTTCGAGCCCTGAGTCAATAACTGACCACAGCATGCACTTTGGGCCAAAAGTCCCTAGCGGAGCTTGGTGCGTAGTCCCAGCCCAAAAATTCTGGCTGGACCCTGTGTGCATTTTGGGCCCAGAATCCCTAGCTGAGCTTGGCAGACGGTTCATGCCCTGAGAATCTAGCTGAGTTCAGCCCGTGGTTCGGGCCCAGTGTTCCTGGCTGGATTAGCAGGGAACACAAAAGGCTGTGGATACCTTGGCCTGACCCAACGCTCATTCAGAGAACCAGAACAATTGCAGGATCCACAGCACAGGGGGGCTGAAGTTCACTGGCTGTGAGAGACCAGAAAAACAGGGCTAACCTCCTAACATCCACACCAGTGAAGCTTTGAGCTCCCAGCCTAGGGAAATCATGAGAAAACAAGTGAATCTATCGTCAGACACCCTCCATCCAACTCTGGAAGCTACCCAACAAAAACAAAGACGGCAAGATGTCTAATTGACAACGAAAAAGCATACGCAAAAAACCCCAAAACAACATGGCGTCTCCAGTTTCCAGCTATCCCAAAGAAAACAACCCAGAGAACTCAAATACAACGGAAATACAAGAAAATGACCTCAAATCCTTAGTAATGGGGATGATAATGGAGGAAACAAATAAAATTCGTAATCAAATGCAGGAAGACGCAGACAAACAGGTGAGAGACAAAAAAGAAGCACATAGAGTGGAACTGGAAAAATTGCAGGAAAATGCAAACAACCAGATGAAAGAAATAAGTAAAACGGTTCAAGCTCTGAAGACCTATAAAGAGGCAATGGAAGAAACTCAGGAATATACAAAAAATCAGATGAAAGAAATCAAAAAATCAGTTCAAGATCTGAAAATGAAAATCGATTCAATGATAAACACACAGACAGAAGAAAAACGAGAACGTGAGACCTCAGAGAAGAAGGCGAGCAACACAGAGGTGAGCTTTTCTAACAGAATCCAAGAGATGGAAGAACGAATCTCAGGGCTAGAAGATACAATCACAGATATTGAATCAACCATTAAAGAAAATGCCAAATCTGGAAAACTCCTGAGACAAAACATCCAAGAAATTAAGGACACCATGAAAAGAAGAAATCTGAGGATAATAGGCATTGAAGAAAGAGAAGACATCAGACTCCAGGGCCCAGAAACTATTCTCAACAAAATCATAGAAGAAAATTTCCCCAATCTAAAGAAAGAAATGCCTATAAACATACAAGAGGCCAACAGAACACCAAATAGAATTGACCAGAAAAGAAAAACTGCCCGCCAATAATAATCAAAACACAAAACATGCAGAACAAAGAAAAAATATTAAAAGCTGCAAGGGAAACAGGCCAAATAACATTTAATGGTAAACCTATAAGAATTACACCCGACTTCTCAGCAGAGACCATAAAAGCCAGAAGGGCCTGGACAGAGATCCTGCAAACCCTAAGAGAACACAGATGCCAGGCCAGACTACTTTACCCAGCAAAATTATCAATAACCATTGATGGAGAAAACAAAATATTCCATGACAAAAATAAATTCAAACAATACCTATCCACAAATCCAACTTTACAGAAGGTACTAGAAGGAAAACTCCATCCCAAAGGGTCAAGCTACAACCAAAACTACCCAGGAAATAAATAACTATCCCATGGCAAAAACACAACTACACAAACGCTCGACTGGAAACAACATCAAAATTAAGACTCTTAACAGTCATTGGTCATTAATATCTCTCAACATCAATGGCCTCAATTTTCCAATAAAAAGACACAGACTAACTGAATGGGTACATAAACAAGATCCAACATTCTTCTGCATTCAAGAAACAATCTCACCCATAATGAAAGGCATTACTTCAGGGTAAAAGGTTGGAAAAAAATATTCCAAGCAAATGGTCACAAGAAGCAAGCAGGCGTAGCCATTTTAGTATCGAACAAAATAGACTTTCAACCAAAATTAATCAAAAGGGATGAGGAAGGACACTTCATACTCATCAAAGGTAAAGTCAACCAAGATGACATCACAATTCTGAACACCTATGCTCCCAATACAAGGGCACCCACATTTGTAAAAGATCTCCTAAAAAAGCTTAAACCACACATCGATCCCCACACAATAATAGTGGGAGACTTCAACACCCCTCTCTCACTGAAGGATAAGTCATTGAAACAGAAACTAAGCCGAGAAATAACATCATTAACCAATGCCATGGGTCAAATGGATCTAACAGATATCTATAGAACCTTTCACCCAAACAAGAAAGAATACACCTTCTTCTCTGCACCCCATGGAACCTTCTCCAAAATTGATCACATAGTCGGTCACAAAGCAAGCCTCAATAGATACAAGAGGATTGAAATAATACCTTGTATCCTATCAGATCACCATGCTCTTAGGCTGCAATTCAACAACAACAGAAATAACAAAAAGCCTACACGTACGTGGAAACTAAACAACTCTCTGCTAAATGACACCTGGGTCAGGGAAGAAATAAAGAAAGAAATTAAGGAGTTTCTGAAATTCAATGAAAATGAAGAAACAACATACCCAAATTTGTGGGATACATTGAAAGCAGTGCTAAGAGGAAAATTCATAGCACTAAGTGCCTTCAAAAAGAAATTGGAAACGCCGCACATAAGCATCTTAACAACACAACTGGAAGCCCTAGAAAAAAAAGAAGCAGAAACACCCAAGAGGAGTAGACACCTGGAAATAATCAAACTCAGGGCTGAAATTAATAAGTTAGAAACTAAGAAAACAGTCCAAAGAATCAACAAAACCAAAAGCTGGTTCTTCGAGAAAATCAACAAGATAGACAGACCATTAGCCAAACTAACTAAAAGGCAGAGAGACAGTATTGAAATCAACAAAATCAGAAATGAAAAGGGAGACATTAACAACAGACACTGAAGAAATTCAAAGAATGATAAGATCCTACTTTGAAGGCATATACGCCACAAAATTTGAAAATCTAAGGGAAATGGACGATTTTCTTGAACAATTTCACTTGCCAAAGTTGAATGAAGAACAGATAAACAAGCTAAATAGTCCCATTTCCCCTACAGAAATAGAAGCAATCATCGATGGTCTCCCAACCAAAAAAAGCCCAGGGCCAGATGGTTTCAGTACAGAATTCTACCAGACCTTCAATGGCGAGCTAATACTGATACTCTTCAAGCTACTCCAAACGATAGAAATGGATGGAAAATTACCAAATTCATTCTATGAGGCCATAGTCTCATTGATACCTAAATCTCACAAAGACTCAACAAAAAAGAGAATTTCAGACCAATTTCTCTTATGAACATAGATGCAAAAATACTAAATAAAATACTTGCAAAATGAATACAGAAACACATCAAAGACATCAGTCATCATGACCAAGTAGGCTTCATTCCAGGCATGCAGGGATGGTTTAATATACGGAAATCCATCAATGTAATCCATCATATAAACAAACTGAAAATAAAAAACCACATGATCATCTCCTTGGATGCAGAGAAAGCATTTGATAAAATTCAACACCCATTCATGTTTAAAGTTTTAGAGAGATCGGGGATACAAGGCACTTTCCTCAACATAATAAAAGCTATATACAGCAAGCCAATAGCCAAAATCAAAGTATATGGTGAGATACTCAAGGAAATTCCTCTAAAATCGGGAACAAGGCAAGGCTGCCCACTCTCTCCATATCTCTTCAATATAGTACTCGAAGTTCTAGCCAGAGCATAAGACAACAAAAGGAGATCAAGGGTATCCAAATGGGAAAGGAGGAAGTCAAATTATCCCTCTTTGCAGATTATATGATAGTGTACATAAGTGACCCTCAAAATTCCACCAGAGTACTCCTAAAGCTGATAAACACCTTCAGCAAATTGGCTGGATACAAAATTAACTCAAAAAAGTCCTTAGCCTTCCTATACACAAATGACAAGCTTGCAGAGGAAGAAATTAGGAAAACCACACCCTTCACATTAGCCACAAGCAATATAAAATATCTAGGAGTTACCCTAACTAAGCAAGTGAAGGACTTGTTGGAAAAAAATTTCAAAACTCTGAAGAAAGAGATTGAAGATGACCTGAGAAGATGGCATGATCTTCCTTGCTCATGTATTGGGAGAATTAACATAGTAAAACTGGCCATCCTACCAAAAGCAATCTACAGATTCAATGCAATCCCTATCAAAATACCTACACAATTTTTTAAATGGGGGGGGGAATGGGAGGATACAAGGAATGGGATAAACATTGAGATGTAAGAAGAATAAATTAAGAAAAAAAAAAAAGAATGGTTATCCCATCCCTTGTATCCTCCCATTCCACCCCCCCCATTTTCCCATTATTCCCCTCCCCTATGACTGTTCCTGAGGGGGATTACGTCCCCCTATATATTCTCATAGGGTATCAAGTCTCTTCTTGGCTACTTGCTGTCCTTCCTCTGAGTGCCACCAGGTCTCCCCCTCCAGGGGACATGGTCAAATGTGAGGCACCATAGTATGTGAGAAAGTCATATCACACTTTCCACTCAACTGTGGAGAATATTCTGACTATTGGCTAGATCTGGGAAGGGGTTTAAAGTTTACCTCCTTTATTGTCTTAAACATTGAGATGTAACAAGAATAAATTAATTTAAAAAAAAAGAAGTGCAAGCGCTCAAGGTGAGCCAAGGTTAAGATTCTAGAAAGAGCTTTCCAGAGATCACTGCTCAAAATGATGTGCATCTTTGAGTACCCAGCAATTTTTTAGTTGCCTCTGTTTTTGTAAGTAATCCTGTGTCCACAGCCCTATAAGTAACCTCAATAAATTCAATAGCTGAAAAAAAAAGAATGAAAAAAAAAAAAAAAAAAAAAAAAAAGAACATTTTGTTGACCTTAAACAATATGTTTTCCTGAATTTTGGCTGAATATTTTTTTCAGAGGCTTCTCATTATGTAACAAATAAAATAATATTCCTCTGGAGTCATCTGTCATATTAAAATTAGCCATGCTAGTGAATTCTCAGAGCTAAAGTAGTAAAAGCTCTAACTTGTTCTGATATAAATCCACTTCTAAAGAGATGCATGTTTAAGTAAGTAGAGATATTTCCTATTGATTTATAGAAACATGTACTTATTGAGGGTCATATGGTGAAAAACACTAATTAAAAACAATCATTGGCCTGGGCATAATGGCACAAGCTGAAAATCACAGTCCTTGGAAAGGTGAGGAGGATTGTAAGTTCAGGGTTAACCTAGACTACATAATGAAATCCAGGCTAGCATAGGCTTGAGTGAGACCCTGATTGGAAACACCAACAGAAAAAGAAAAAGACAATGATAATGACTTTCATGCATTAGAAAATGCTGCACTTACTAATTTGTTTATTTTTTGTTTTAAAATGCTTATTTTGCAAAGACTGTACCTGCTCAATGTGTATAATGTGATTTCACACTTTATGCCTAAATTGTGTAGTGATTATAATCAGATTAATCTTCACACCCATCACTACCCACACCATTTCTTACATCCCCAGAACTCGTTCATCTTATGCCAAAGTTTGAAGTTCTGATCCACATCTCCCTGTTTCTCTAATGCAAACCTGTGGCAAATGGCAATGAAACGTGACTGTTTAGATCTTTATAAAGAACCTGATACCACTTAACTCACTTACCTTTAGATTCAAATTTGGAAACAATCCCAGAGAATGAAACTATGGGACTGCTTAGTGGCCAGGAAAGCAAATTCTCTTGGGAGCAGAAGCATCATCATTTGAAATATAATAGCTTATCCATTTATTTTACCTCATCACAAACATTGATGAATTCTTGATTTCCTTACTTTTCATGAAGTCAAGTCATTCTCTGTCAGTGGTAATAAGTAATGTTCAAGAAAAGCAAAAATTTAAAGCTGTATTTTTTATCAAATTTATTTCTATAAATATTTTTATACTCTGTCCAATAATAAAGTTATTCATAGCAGGTGGTAACCTATAAATGGCTACAGCAATTTTAAGTCTCATTGGAATATGACAGCCATTAAATTTAATTTATATCTACCCTTTATTTTTTATTCATGAATTTGTTCCTAAAAGTTTAGTTGCAGAATTGATTACTTTTTTTTTTTCAAAGATTTATTTATTACATATACAGTGTTCTGGTTGCATGTACACCTGCACACCAGTAGAGGGCACTAGATCTCATTATAGATGATTGTAAGCCACTATGTGGTTGCTGGGAATTGAACTCAGGACCTCTGGAAGAACAGACAATGCTCTTAACCGTTGAGCCATCTCTCCTGAATTGATTACATTTAATTGCATCTTTTCCACGCTGCTTTTGAAGTTCTTCGTACAACACATTTCTAAAGGACCATAAAACTAAAAGTGAGCTCTGGCTCCTGAGTCTAGAGATGTAGAGATGCTGGATAATGTAGTGCAATTTTAACAATGGGTAGTGGAGACTCCCATGCTTCTGCTTCCACACAGAGATATTAGAAGTCATTGCTGTCAGTCTTGCAATGCAAGCTAGGCCAACTAAAAATCAATTATTTTGACTAAGCCCATGATAAAAGAGGGTCCAAGTGGCCACCCTATCATTTGTAGGGAGTCACACCCAGGGAGACAGATGGAGTCTGCCTGTGAGAGCAGAAGGCCCTGGAGCTGCCTGTCAGTAGCATCACGTACATACCTGATGATTGTGATGGACTGTTAGGTGCTGTACTGGGTAGCAAGGACAGAGAAACTATACTGAGTCGTAGCCCTGGGCCCCCACACACCGGAGAGTTTGCCCTCCAGGAACCCACCAGATATTCAGGTGAGAATCTCAAGAGATACTGCCTCTGTGGAAGGAAGGTGTAGGTAAGAGCAAAGAACCACTGTGAAATAAGGTCCACCTTGTTGTAACAGAGGCTGCCAATGGGTAGGACTGACCATGAGCCTTGACTGAGTAAGGTGATGATCCTCCCATTGAATTCCCTGCAGACTTTCAGTCATAAATAATGAGAAAACATACTCTTAGAGTTGAGGTCTTCCATCAATAAGGAAGAAATCCTCAAAACTAGGAAATGTCACCGGAGACATCTTTTCTTTCTTTCTAGGAAAAAAAAAAAAAAAAAAAAAAAAAGAAAACTGAACAAATGCAATGAGTAGATAGCTAATCATTAACATGGTAGATAAGTGTTGTTTCCATGAAATTGTCTCAAATATCAAAGTTAAAGGAGACTATTGCTATTGGTAGTAGACACTGTGATCTAAAAGGAACTCATCATCAACATGAAGAGAGATAAACATTATATAAAGGAGGTAGAATATATATAGTTATATATTAGATATACTATATTACATATTATTATACATTACTATGTATATTTTATATTTATTTTATATATAAATATATAGTTACATTTTATAAAATTATAAATTTATTGTGTATTTATTATGTATTCTTATATATTACTACATACAATATGTATGACTATATTATATATGCTATTATATATAATATATAATCATACATATTATTATTATTATATATATAGTATATAAGGGGACATTAATAAAATGAGTGATAGATGTACTGTTTACAGAAAAAGCAGACATCAAAATGTGTAGGATTTTTGAGAATAACAAGAGCAATACACATTTACAATTGATAAACTAATCAGAAACATACAATGATCCTAGATATATAGTTACATCTTTCCCAAAACACAAAAATACATGCCACACAGAAATGAAAGAAGAAAGTGTATATTTTTGTAGATGAAGATTTCAGCACCTTTCTCTGTAACTGAGATTAAACAAAGAAAATGCGTTGTGGAAAGGTAAATACGACCTCTGTTGTCTGCAACAGCCCATAGCATTTTCAGTTAATTTGCTCTAATTAACATTTTAAAACAAGTTCATCCAGTTGTAGAAAAAAATAGACATTTTCCTTAAGCTTGCATGAACATTAACCAGGCTACATAACATTTTGGATGCTAAAATGTACATAGCAGAGCTGAAAGAATTAAAAGCACTCTAAGCACCACATTCTCAGGCAAGAATGGGATTAAATTAGAAATCAACACCTGGAAAATCAACATATTTGGGGACATTAAATACACTTCTAAAAAGCACATGAGTCAAAAGGTAGTCTGAAAAAGAACATTAGAATATTTTAATGAATTTCTTTTGTTGAAAATAGCAAAGATAATTAGAATTAATGAGTAGCACATATGTATTTATTAGACAAAATATCTAAAACAAATAATTTTCTTTAGTAGGAAAATACAGGGGGAAATAATAAAAAAATTAAGCCAAACAAATCAAAATAAGAAAAATCATATATAAAGTAGATATAGATATACATAGATTAGATAAAGGTATGAATACACACACACACACACACACACACACACACACACACACATATATATGTAAAATCAGAAGGTTAAGGAGATGGCTTATGAATAAAAGTACCTACCAAGCAACCTAATGTCCTGAGTTTGGATACTCAGATCTATGTAGAACATAGACAAAGTAGGACAAGCTTCAGAATATCTGTATGGAAAGATGGGAGACTCTAGAGAAGCTTGTAGGCTAGTTAGCTTGGCTCATGTACTGAAGAAGAGGCACTTCCTTTAACAAGGTGGACAAGTAAGAAATGACACCCAAAGATTGTCCTTTGAACTTCATACATGGACCATGGTATGCTTGTACTCGCACTCGCACAGACGAGCAAGCAAACAATCACCACCCCAAACTCACAGAAACTTGACAGCATAAATTGATGCAATTATAAGAAAAAACAAGAGAATATCAATGAAAGCAAAAGCTGGAACATTGAACAGTTCTGTAGAATTGATTATATTTCTGTAATTATCTCAATGGAGCAAAGAAAGAATCCATAAACGGTCAATATCAGAAAGAGTAGGCACCATTGTTTATTGCTCAGACATTAGGAGGATAAGGGAATAATCAGCACAGTACTGTGTCCACAAACTGAACCAATTTGTTGAGCTAAAAATATCTAATGAGAAACAATTTCTTGAAAATATATAGTAAACTTTAATAAAAATCTCACCCAACTCTTCAAGGAGCAACTAAACACCAAATCTCTATCATCCTAACTGAATAGTAGTTTAAAATATGAAAAATAAGTAATCAGGTTCAGACAGAGAAACTTGTGGAGTCCTTTTGTCATTTATGGATGAAGACTCTTCCACATTGTATCTCAGAAGAAAAACGGGTTCTGAGGCCACACCATAAGCCAAAAACTTTTCCAGAGAAGAAAATGGCAGGCTAATATCATTTGTGAATAATAAAAAACTGGAAGATATGAGGAAATTAGTCCAGCCACATTTAAAAGAAAATACATACTATGACCAAACAGGAATCTTCCAGATATGCATGGTTAGTTCAATATTTGCAAAGCCAACTAATCTACAGTGAGAAATAGGCTGTGTGAGGAGAAGTCTGGGAGCTTGCGAAAGCCCCCAAGAAAATAAGACAAGACTCTTGTGACCTCTGTTCCTCTCAAAGGGGTTTGTTCTTGGAATGGACTTTTGTGTTCCTCTCAGGTGTAGCAATAGGCACAGGTTTATGTACATTTGCCCATCGTCTTACTATTATTCAGATGATGTTTCCAAGTGTGGGTTGTCCTTGCGACTGTACACAGTCTTAATTTATGTGAGCACACCTTGCCTTTGTGACTGGCTTTACCTCATGTGAACTTTGCTCGTTTGACTTTGGTGAACCCTAAAAAAATAAATTGTCTGATGTTCTGAATAAAGTTAACTATTGCATGAGACTTTAGTCCAGCTCACTTTTAAGCTCCACTATCCCAGGTTCATGCCACCATCTATAGTAGTAACACCACATAAGCAAATTAAATTAGTTAAAAAGACTCAAATGAGCTTATTAGAGGCTGCAAAGATGAATTAATACAAGTGAGCAACAATTCATAACACAAATTTGAAGCCATACAGAAGTAGAAGAATATTTCTTCAACTGAATAAGGGACTCTTTCAGAAAAGTGTATTGACAGCTTCCTTAGTTTGAACCTAGATTCTTTCTAAGGTCGCAGCAAATAGTAACAGAGTTTATTTCAGATCATTGTACATGATGCTTATGTAGGTGGAGCGACCCTTATTTGAAACACTTGGTATGAGGGAGCTTTGGATTTTAGATTGTATGGTACTTGCAGATACATCACAAGATATGTTAAAGAAAGGATTCAACTCTAAACATAAAACTCATTTTTGTTGTATATATGCCTTATACGAAATTAAAGAGAGGAATTATCACAACCCTTTAGCATCCTTGCATCTTGACAGAACCTATTACATGAGGCTACATATGGAATTAACTAGCCTTCAAAATTTCTTTCATTTGGAAAACTTTAGATTTTATATTTTTAGATTAGGGGTGCTCAGTCTATAGGTGTTTGTGATGTATGACATATGCTACCCAGGGCTCAGACTAGTTAGTGAATGGTGGTTCTGATATTTTGAATTGTTCTAAATCTCAAGGGTTTTATAAAGCCTACAGTGGATTTGTCCTTATAATTCATTGGAATGCTTTCAATAGTAAAATTTATCTAGAGATCTTAGATTGAAGATTCTGTAATTCAGAACTTGAGTTTTTGTGAGTTATTATCAATTTATGACCTTATAGCTAATATCCACCACTCTACATGTACAAATTTAATGATGTAAATTTTCAGTGTCCCAAGACTGTCATAAGTAAGTGATCCAGAAGAGAAATATTTGATACAATCATAATGTGAAAAACTTGAACTTTCCTAAAGTCACCACATCTTTATTCTCCCATTTTCTCTTTTTTCATATACATTTATTTTATTACACATGCATAAAACAAACTACATACAGCAGGGAGAATCATGTGACAATCGTGAGTTCTATAAATGTTACATTCATAGTGGTTTGGCTATTTGTATTTGTCAAACTTGAAGTAAACATCTTTCCTGTCTCGTTGGGTCTAAATTTCTGAATGAAATTCAATATCTATCAAGATAAAGGAGTTAAGTTAATAGAGACGAGATAGGATAGATATTGAATTTCATTCAGAAATTTAGTCCCATTTTCAAGTCATTTGTCATTTGTAATTCACTTGAAATGTAAGAAAATAGACTCTTTGTTTCCCATTACACATGGTTTAACTAAAGTGTATACCATAAAATCACAAATACTCTTCAACAGATAATATTTTATTTCCCAACTTAAAAGTGTCAATGTCATGAGAAATGAAAGTCATGTTTAGCCAGTGGGGCAAGATAAGGTATCAAGGGTCAGTGATGCTTGCTATGGGATGAACCAAAGTTCACCCCCCAGCTAAAGGTGAACTTTCCAGTCTCTTAGTCAAACGATAGGTCCAGCCACTGCAATTGGGTCCTCATATCCCAGCTCAGCCGACTGCAGTCACCACCAGAGAACTTGGATTCATTTCCTTTTCCCTAGCTTGGATGATTGGTAAATAATTACTTCTCTGTATTTTGTGTTCTTTTCTTTTTCCTGAGAGGCATTAACTGCATGAACTGTGCATGTAAAAGTGTTTTATATTTCTAGTTACAAACTACAACAGACTCAGAATGCTCTGATAGTTTGGCATTATGAAAAGGATCTTCATGATAGAAAATGAGATGCCATGGGACAAATTCATGGTGAATCATGCTGATGGCTGAGAAGCCTAGCTTGTGCTAAGACAAAATGAGGAGGCAAGAACAACTTAACCCAGTAAGAAAAAGAGCTCCAGTATGCTTGTGAGGGGCATTTTGAGCACAGTGACTTCTCTGCCAGCCTACTTATCTTCATCTCTCACGTGACAGAGGAAAAGGTATATGTGGGTTTTCAAATGAGGAAGTTGAAACATATACTGAAACATCTGTACATTTAATTTTCAGGCAGATGGAGATAAAATAAGCCAGAATTAAATACCATAACATTTCAGTAAAAGAAAATACTCTATTTTCTAAGGCCATAGTATGGAGAAACAAATATTTAGGAATTCTGCAATCTGAGTATGACATTTAAATAATTTCATTGAACAATTAATTCATATTTGCTTATGACTTAATATTTTACATCTTATTTTACACAAGTAATCTTAACTATAATAATGAAAAATCAAATGAGTATAATACATAGCATTTAAAAAATTATATCTCTTAGTATAGCTTTTGTATTTCTGTAATGTAGCAGGTGTGTTAATCATGAACTTCTGTATTTATATTTTCTTCCTCTCCCTAAGTTATCTTAATTTGAGGAAAAATGTAGAGTACCTATCTATATATACATATATATATATAATATATTTGATAAAATAAATTTTGCATCCAAAATAAAAAAGTTCTTGATATATTTTAACTTACTAGATATGTTGTTATTTGCATTTATAAAATTTCACCAAAGAAAAATGGCTTTAGATATTTTTCATGACTTTGTTTTTATTGTTTATCATTTACATAAAAACCAACAGCATGTTTGTTTTTCTTCTCAGAGCCCAAACTTGTTTTCTAACTCTGATCAGGTTTTCTTTTTTATTCCTTAGGTAAATCTTCAATTCAGACATGTTTTGAGACAGTCTATACTGTATATTTGGTATTATATTGTTTTGTTCTCACTGGAAAAGTATCTGTCATAAGAAAGTCACTGTTAATCTTCCTCTTGGTACAATTTAGCATTTGAACTCTGAACACCAAGTCTATAACAGTATGTCAAAATGAACAATAAGCTATATTGCCGTCATCCTGTCATAGTTTGGTAGTGTTCATAGGAAAAGGAACAATAACTAAATGATGTGTACAGACCTGTCAGGAATGATTCTGGAAGGTTGTAAAGAAACCCATGCAGCAACTACCACATTCAGAAAGCCCCACCAACAGTGCAGTGCAGTAGTAGCCCAGAGTCACACTCTGGTGTGACTGAGAGGTGTGAAGGCTGGAAGTTCCCATTAGGGAAATGCATGGCCTCTGGCCATGTTTCACTAGATATTCTCATGCTATCTTGAGACTTCCTTCAGGCATAGAATGGAAATGACAAACTTCTTATCCCCTTTTCCTAAAGCATGCTGGCTCTGCATCAAAGACAGTATCTATTTTCCTTTCTTAAGTTGGATAAAGTACATGGCTGCCTGGACAAGGGGAAAGTACAGACCTGGTGCTGAAGTAATTCTAAGGCATGGCAACTTTTTCGTGGTTTCTTCTGGATTTTTGAGGTTGCCTCTCAGTCCCAACCACAATGTCATTAAGCCTATGACACATAAAAGGACTTTGGTACAAGTTAATTGTCAACACCAGTCGAGGTCATAGCCACCAGCCCGTGTCAATTACCTTTGGGTACAAAGTTTCCAGGCTTTGACTGTCCCAGGTAAGGCCCCACACAGTAAGGAGCAAAGGTGAGCTATCATCGTTTGTGTTGTGATTGAATTTTTGACAACATGATTTGTGAGCCTAATAAATATTTGCTTATGCTACTAAATTTTACAACTATAATAATTGCATCAGCTAGTGAGGGTGCATATTCAAGGTCATGCCGTGGGCTCATAAAAACTGGTGTTTGTTGCTATTTCTGTTGGCTACTTTAGGTAATTTCTCTCCTGGTTTTCCTAGAGTATTTTGAATACTGTTGTTTCCAGTATAAAATATATATGTTGAATCCACATAAAGAAATAGATAGATGCTTAAGTTATTCACAGCAAATTATGGGAAGTCATGACTCAAATATTACTATACCAGGCATGTGATCTGAACAATAATGCAAATATGTCATAAAAGACCTAGTACTATGTGGAGATAAATATTTTAAATGATTTCTCACTATGTAAAAATAAATATTGTATGTATATTTCTTGTTTCCTGAAAATAGTGGCAATTTTACAAGACTAACCACTATTCAAAACTTTTCTATTAGTTAGGCTCCATTATCCTAACATTAAAGTAGACACAATTATCTGTATTAAAGTAGGTTTTGTTAACCCCTATAGCAAGAAACAGTAACTTAAATTAAATAAAAATAATTTTGGAATAATAGTGTAAAAGTTAAAGAGTTGTGGTAATGTTCAGATATGTCGGGGAATATATTTTCATTCTGTCACATCATTAAGCAGCTGGGGAATTCACTGTAACGTACAGTTGACAATGTCATACAATTGAATTTCAAGTTCACTATCAACTAGAACATTGTGTGTATAGTGTTTGGATTCTAATCATGTGTATTATCTCTCTGCTGAAGTGAGAATGCCTGTCACATGAGAAGCTTTGGCAGTGGCTTGAAATAGATCAAGCTTAGTTCTAATGAAAGAAACCAGTGGTTATTTGGACTGAGGACAACAAGACCCACAGAGGTGAAATAGAAATTTGAAATATTTCACTAGATATGTGTAGCAAGCATTTGGCTTGAATATGTTGTAGACTAAAGGTATGCCATAAATTCACCTAAACTATTTACCTTGGTTACTACCAGTGAGCTCTAGACAAAATAGATCCTCCCCGAAAAAAATGACACTGTCTCAGTCTCACTCATTTCATAAGCATCATCTCTGATTTTTTTGTTATTCATCACAGCTCTTGCTCTACTTGTTGAAGATAGAGGTTACAAAGTAAGAGGATGAAAGCAGCCCACTAAAAATACAGACACTGGTTTGCTCACTCCATCCGTCTGTGGCACAAAGGTACAAATTAAAATATTGTGTTCAGAGCAGACACTTGAAGAACATCTGTGAGCAATGCATGCTGTGAAGTTATGGTTTCTGAAATCTGTCATGTTCAGCAGAGCAATTATAATATTTTGTTTTAGAAATATAAAAATACATCTTCTTGTCCCATTAAAAATGTGAGTAGAATCCTATTTTTTGTCTTCCATGAAAATTTCCATGCAAATGACCCTTATCTGGAGAATTATTCTATCTGCCTGTCTATCTATCTATCTATCTATCTATCTATCTGTCTGTTTGTCTGTCTATCTATCTATCTATCTATCTATCTATCTATCTATCTATCTATCTACCTACCTACCACCTACCATCTATCTGCCACTCACTATTCTATGATTACTTTAAAAACACATTTGAAGTATATGGAAGTAAGAAATAATAAATGCATAATATGACAGGAGCTGACAGAGCTATTTCTCTTCAGCCATGCTAGAGCTTTGTACAGAATCTAGATTCCAGAACAAATAAAGAGTTGATGACCTTGATTCCTGATAGGGGAGAGGTATCTCTGGTAAACTCCCAGGACTTCTCTTTCTGTTCATGTTCAGCCAATGAAGTGCAGTGTTTTATTTTCTGAATGTGAAATTCAAAGTGGGTCTGTACTATCCATCTCATTGTACCATTGAAGGAAGAGCCTGTGGCAAAGCTTTTGCTGAACTTGACTAAGTAAAATTGTCCTTGAAAAAAGGAAACTATAGAACACAGACATGTCAGTGGAAACATTCAAGTGAAATAGCATTTAAATGTACTGGATGCTGGAGTATAATGTCCAAAAAGTCTTGATATGGTGGGTGGTGGCTTTATATTACACACAGGCCTTCTATTTGGTTATAGCAAGGAAAAAGTTACTGAGGTCTTCTCAGTGTTGAGAATTGTAACAAATGGGATAATATTTCCCTTGAATTTCCAGGGGAGTCATACATGTAAGGCCTTTGTGTAGTCTGTTCCTACAGGAAACAGCTAAAAATGCTCTAAAGGAACGCATGGAAAGTATAGGGCACAGGTATATTGAAATATTAAGAGCAGTCAAGCAAAGTCAGAACTAATTTTTATGAAATTTATGAAACCTTATGACATGTTCTGTGAGAGACAGACAGTTTGGAGTCTGCATAACAGCATTTGCCAGAGTAGCTAGTTTGGAGATGAAGCAGGGTGCTCATGGTGGAGGTTATGGAACTTATGATGATTATTATAATGATAAAGATGTAATATTAGTTATGGAATGGCTCAGATGGATTTGGTAGATATCTCAGTTACTGTTTTATAGGAATGTCTGATCCACGATAGGATGGGCTCTACTTTAGAGAACACAACAGAATATTGTAAACATGCAAATACCAAGCTACCAAGAATGAAATTTATAACTCTTTTTTAACCATTAAATCTTGAGAAAGTACATATTGAGATTACACTTGATGAGAGCACCTGGTGAAGCAGATATTTGCAATTTATGAAGATGCTGTTGTTGCTCTCCCAAAAGACAAATAATATGTGCAATATTGACATATAGAACTCTTTATAGATTTTTGTGACAGAGGCAAGCAATGGTGCTACATAAGCCAGTTTGGTTTTTATGGTCCAGACTTTGCAATTCAACTTTACAATTTATGCTTACTCTCTATGTGAGAACCATGCTCCTGGAAGAAGTTCAGGTTTAGTATTTTGAAACTGAATGATCTATGACTATTCTAGCTCTATTGTAGGATGCCCTTAAGCAGTAAGTGAATTTAGGCTAAAACAATTGAACTGTGTGAAATGTTGCTTTGATAGTACATTATATTGAAAGTAATTTGGACATATGTTGAAAGATATGCTTTTTTGGTAAAACTCAATATAGGACCTATGCTCACAAAAACGAAATATTTGGCATGTGTTTTAATTCTTTTTTTTCCATTTTATTATTTTATTCATATTACATCTCGATTGTTAGCCCTTCCCCTGTTTCCTCTCATTCTTCCCTCCCTTCCACTTCCCCCCTTCTCCCCTCCCCTATGTCTGTGATTGAGGGAGACCTCCTCCCCCTATATATGCTCTTAGAATATCGAGTCTCTTCTTGGTAACTTGCTATCCTTCCTCTGAGTGCTGCCAGGCCTCCCCATCCAGGGGACGTCATCAGAAAAAGGGCATGTGTGTTAATTCTTATTCAATGTGATAATCAGTAAGGCATTGAGCTTAAGCTTTTTAAAAAAATTTTTTTATTAATTTATTCTTGTTACATCTCAATATTTATCCCATCCCTTGTATCCTCCCATTCTTCCCTCCCTCCCATTTTCCCATTATTCCCCTCCCCTATGACTGTTCCTGAGGGGGATTACCTCCCCCTGTATATGCCCATAGGGTATCAAGTCTCTTCTTGGTAACCTGCTGTCCTTCCTCTGAGTACCAGGAAACTGGGACAGAGGGGAGGACATCCTATTGGGACTCTAAATGAGAGAAGCATGGGAGAATAGCAAAGTAGAAGGATCCAGAGGGTCCTAGAAACCTACAAGTAGCTTTTTTTATTTTTCTAAATTTGTGAAAAATTTTAGGGCATGATACTAATACTTTAGGATCTTGGTCTTGGTATTTGTATAAAATTCTGAGGCCTTTATTTGTGTAGTAATTTTCTTTTTTTTTTTTAGGGTGTTTTTTTTTTTCCTTTTTTTTTTTTATTAGTATATTCTTGTTACATCTCAATATTTATCCCACCCCTTGTATCCTCCCATTCCTCCCCCCCCCCGCCATTTTCTTCTTATTCCCCTCTCCTATGACTGTTCCTGAGGGGGATTACCTCCCCCTGTATATTCTCATAGGGTATCAAGTCTCTTCTTGGCAACCTTAGTAATTTTTTTTAAGTGAATTACATTAAGTAAGTCTGCCAAATAAATCTCTCATTAAAATAAAAAGCAAAGAAGAGAGTAAATTACAAGAAAAACCAGCCAAACTGGAGAAAACCTGAAGTAACATTGCTACAAAACCTATCAAAAAGATATGCGAAGGCAGTTCTTTCAGAAGTAAACTACCAATAACAAAGAAAATAAAGAGAAGACATCTGTGTTCCTTTACATCATAATGTGATGGTTCAGCAAATAAACTTCGTGATTCCTAACCTATCTAAAGAAATTTTTGATTACATTGGAATTAAAACTTTATAATGTTCTGATAGCTTAGAAATTTGAAATAGATTCTAAAGTATTTCTGCCAGCTAGCTCTAATAAAGAAGAGAAATTGGAGTAATTCAGTTTTATTAATTGATAACATGTCAACAATGAATAGTTATAGATCTCTTCTGTAAGCTTTCTAACATTAGGTGTTATGCTTTGAATACGTGGCCTCTGTATTAGAGTTTTCTAGAGAAACAGACCAATAAAATGAATATATGTTATACGTATGCATATTAAATAGAATACATTCGTTAAGTTATCATATGTGACACAATCTGAGTAGTCCTCATACTGGACAAGCTGAGCTGGCTTCCCATGAAGCTGAGCCCTTGGTAGTCCCAGTGTAGGGCTGAAGGCCTGGAGAAGTTTTGGAGCACTACTAATCTTCAGTCCATATTGTAAGGCTTAAGAAGCTGGGCTCCACATCAGCAGAGAATCACAGCAGCAACATTGGGAGTGGCAGGGGAAGACATTTAGTAGATGAACTACAAATAAGACATGAAGGCAAACAGGTAAAAGACAAAAGACTTTTCCCTAGTCTTCCTTATAGCTGGACTGTCTCAGAAAAGTGTCTCTCATATTCAAGTGGGTCCTCACAAGCATGTCTAAAAGGATAATCTAGTCTAGGTAATCCTTCACATGTATGGCCATACCTGTATGCCTGAGTATGTTTACTCAGGTACTCTGGCCATAGGAATGCAGAAGTAGCAAAAGCAGTATTTCCAATCTGCACATTGATATCATAAAATATAAAATATTATAAGCTTATGAACTCCAACATAATTTCATAACATTAAAATTGTGTGTGTGTGTGTGTGTGTGTGTGTGTGTGTGTGTGTGTGTGTGTGTGTTTAGGTTTATTTTTCCTGAATTCTTCTCTGTGCACTATACTCATGTAGTGCTGGCAGAGGTTAGACGAGGACATCAGATCTCCTGGAACTGGAATTAAGAGGGTTGTGAACTATCATGTGGGTTCTGGAAATCAAATCTGTGTCCTCTGGAAGAGCCGACAATAACCTTAACCTCTGAGCCATCCCCCCCAGCCCAAAATTTTATAACTTTAATAATCTCCAAAGAAAAAATACAATTATATTCCCTCAGAACAACAACAACAACAACAACAACAACAACAACAACAACAACAACAAAGTCTGGATTACAAGAATAATCTAACTTGGAAATTCTTTATTTCTTGGTTCTTTCTTTTGAATTAAAAATTGAGAGAAATGGTTCAAACAGAGGTAACGTTTTAAAATTAGAACATTGATGTTTATGTATGTTTTATGATGATAAGTGCTAAGAGAAAAATGAAACATTTAGGCCAGCATCATATATTTAGTCATGCCACATATAGTTTAAGACATATGCCTTTTTTTCCCCCTGAAAACTGACTCAGTGAGAGTTAGGATCTAACATAAAAATGCTAGTGCTGTATTAACTATATTGTTATTTCTCCAAGAGGAAAAAATTGTGTCAAGATTCTTTCACATAAACTAAAGATAAGTGGCTGAAAACTTCCAGGAGACTTTATTTTCAGTGTTTGAGACACTGTTGTGATCTATTTGGCATGATAAAAAAAGAATTAAGTAAGAGTTAACAGTTAACATAATCTACTGTATGTAACCTATTTGTCCAAGAAGACTATTAAGAGTCAGTTAGAATTAGCCTGAGAGCTCCTAAATTCAGTATCATCTTAAACTGCATGAGAATTTATAATTTATAGACAATTTATGACATGCAGTTATTATACACATATTAAGTGTTAATTATTCCAAATATTTCTCACACATTGAAAGGATGAAAAACATTTTAATAATTCCATCGCAAGATATAAACTGATTATCACCTTCAATGATAAAATGCTAATTATGGTTCTCACATTGGCACAGTGAGGAGTATTGTAAATATATTTTTAAAATTAACTTATTCTCTCATATATTACATCCCAACCACAGTTTCCCCTCCCTCCTCTTCTCCCAGTGCCTCCTTTGAAATGTCCTCCCTCCCCATCTACTCCTTCTCTGTTTTTCTGTAGGAACATAGAGGATTTAACAGATAAGCATGAAGGTGTATGTAGAAAGTTTATATTCTTCATATGTTAACTTTAAAAATGCCATCAACAGAATACATAATTTTCACTGGTTGTTTTTGTTTTGTTTTCCTTAATTTTGGTTTTGTTTCTTGGAAGGGGTCTCCTCCACTCCTGCTAGGAAAGTATGACAGTTAAGTTTTTTCATTTCATTTTTTCTTTCTTGGTGCCTTTCTGTTTTTAAATTTTTGAGATTATGACTATATAATTACAACATTATTCCATTCCCTTTCCTTCCTCCAAAGCATTCCATATATCCTTACTCACTCTCCTCCAAATCCGGGTCCTCTTTTTCACCATTGGAGAGGAATCACTATGTAGCTAGTAAATGAAGATCACAACGAGAACCACAGTAACAGGGTGCAGAGTTCACGGAAAGCATTTCACAGGGCATTTGGTGTCGTCACAGAGTGCTCAAAACTGTCATGGCTTTACAAAAATGAGAGGCTGGAGTTACAGAAAGTCACATGACTCTTAGGGGCTAGAAATATGCTACATTAACACCTTAGATATATGGAAGTTCATACTGTGGATATCATCCTGAGCAGACAATAGAGACTGAAAGTGGTAGATAAGTCACAAGGAGCATGAAGCAACAATCAAATAAGTTTTCATTTTCTGCTAATAGATGTTCCATAAGACAAAGAATGAAACTGTCAAGTAATTAAAATAGATTTGATGGTAATAAAAGAAATGTTGGTTTTCAAGTATCAATGTCCTTCTAAATGGAGACAAGTGTGATTAAATTGATCAACCCAGAGACACATGAGCATACTATTTTAGTAGCGAAAGAGCTTTCTAAAATGGCCCAAGAGAAGAAAAAAAAAAAAAAAAAAGGACTTTGGGTAGACATCAAATTTCTTTTTATTTATGTAAGAGTCAGATGACAATGTTCTCAGAGTTCCAAGGAGAAAACCTTCATTCAATCATTGCCACAGTTGGTGTTAACTGTCAAGTTGACAGAATTTAGAGTCACCTGGGAAGTAGAGCTCTGGGCCTGCTGTGAGGGCTTATCTTTATTTGTTAAGTGATGTGGACAGACTCATCTTTATTGTAAGTGGCACACCACCCCTTGGGCAGGGGATCGTGGATGATGTAAATTAAGAAAGAGAACTGAGCAGCAGATAGTACCCATTGTTATGTGTTCCTGACTGTGAATATAATATGACTAGTTACTTCCATGGGAATGATATCACCAGCTGCTTCTGTGGATATGATGTCACCATCTGCTTCTATGGGTATGACGTCACCAGCTACTTTAAGCTTCTGCCACCTTGACTTTGCTGTCGTGATATTTTGTGACATTGAACTGTGATCCAAAGTAAATTCTGTGAAGATATTTCTTCACAGTGATAGAAAAAAAACTAGGTTATTTTAAAATCCAACTTTTAGCTAAGTATTAATTATAGAACATATAGAGAACGTTAATATTTCAGATAATCAAGGGACTTGAAAAATCATAAATATGCTTAAATATGTCTAATTGCTCTTTCCTGTAAATAAGGCTTTGTTGGAACACAGCTAGACTGTTCAATATATCTCACACATATTCACTCATATAAGCTATTAAATGTAGTTATTTTTATTCATTTTTGGATTGCTTACAGTGATTATCATGCTACTTCTCACACCTACACATAGTGTCTATATTTAATAAATTATAAAGTTATTTAAATAGTTACAGAAGTTGCAAATAACAAAATGTGCCCTTGAATATTGACTTAGTATGGATCTATATAATGAATTTCTAAATTAAAACTGTGTAAGAGTGAAATACAACTTCTTTTTAAGTAAAATTACATGTTATTTTTTTTTTTTATTCCTCTCTGTTGACTGGGAGAAGAAACAACACAATGATTGTAGTCTTAGGATCAGCATATGGTCACTCCTGGCTACACTGACATTCATCAAACTGTGCTCTTGAAACCTATATGGTCAGCTGGATCTAATCTGCATAAATTATTTAAATAAAAAATAAAAATGGTTTTCAAGCTAGATGAACTGATAATTTTACAGACAACTTCAAATAATAGTCTTATATATTTTACAATAAATTATGTCCTTGTTCATTATTAATATTTTTTGAAACAGGTTTGCTCTGCAGCTTGGGCTGGATTGAAAGTCACTATGCCATTCAGTATGATCTCTAATTAAAAGTCATCCTGACTCACCTTTCTAGGACTGGGATTATGATCAGAAGCTGCCATACAAGTCTTGAGTATTGAAACAAGACATGTAGACATGATAAACGTTTGCTTTCTTCAAGTTTATTGCCAGAAACACCATTCACTATCTTGTTCTGTGCTTTAAATTTTTCTAATGCTCAAGCTTACATCTAAGACACGTTGATGTCTGAAGCCAGGGACGTGCAGACTTTGTGATTAGATATGGTCTAGAATACCACTGCCTCTGTAGACATTTCCTGAGTCACCTAGAAACAGTTCATAAATGATTTCTCACAGCACATTATACTTCATAGATTTTTTTTTTTTATCAGTCTGCTTGCAGGTTAAGAACTTGAAGGTATTGAGGTAGGTCCATCAAAATAGCTCCAAATCTGTGATTGTGAAATGATTCTTGATTAAACTCAGTGGCTCACAAAACAAACTGAACAGCCATGAATGTGTTAGAGAGATTTCTGGGCATGATCAGGTGGATAGGGGTGATAGACAGGTAGGAAGTGAGAGTGGTCAGTGTCCTTGCATATATATGTGAAATTAGATAAAACAGATTTAAAATTTCAAAAATAATAGAGGTCTGTCTCTCTCACTCTATTGTATTCTACCCCTTTTG
The DNA here is from genome assembly GCF_903995435.1 of Acomys russatus. Lineage (NCBI taxonomy): Eukaryota > Metazoa > Chordata > Mammalia > Rodentia > Muridae > Acomys > Acomys russatus. The sequence goes on along the minus strand of NC_067138.1, from coordinate 44,268,931 downwards.
AAAGTGTGAAACATGAGATTATTTGATGCGTTTTATTTACTAAGTGACTATCACTAGGAACAGGAAGTGCATAGTTAGCATGGTGGTGCTTCTCTGTTGAGGCTTTTCATTTTTCTAGCTAAGCCTTGTTTCCTGAGGGGAAAATCAAAAATTTTCATCCCTCCACAGGTCAATATAGTACTTTTAGGAAACATTATCTATGTGTCTTTTGTCATGCATTGAACTCTAACCTTTGTTATATACATGAATTAATCTTTGCTTCATAGATATTTATTAGGAATTAATATAAGTCTATGAGACATCCAAGTGACGGTCAATTAAGGCAACACCAACAAATATACTTTAGGAAGTCTGCACTGGCTTCAGCAGAATCCACACCTTCCATATGCCTCTATCATCCTAAAATGTCTGTGTTGACACTAGTGTCATTCCCAGATACAATAATCCCCTGCCTAGGGCCCAGTAAGCCAGCACTTAATAGAACACTACGGCACCGCAAATATTCTTGTAAAAAAGAATCATTGTTTCTTGAAAATGCATTGACAAAGCATTTCCATGCAAAATCTATACTAGAAAAGTATTAGCATTTGACACATACAAATATAGACCTAACTACAAAATTGATCTTCTAGCAATGGAGCTTAAATGAAAGGAAAGATAAGTGTTTCCAGCATGCCATGTCTTCTAGTAATACACTTTCTAAAATGTCAATATCACGAGTAAGAGTCCTTACCCTTTGCCTAAAGAAAATGGCTTTCATGGCAGTGATGAAGAATCACTTGTGCCATGGCAAGAGAGTTGTAGTGGTCTATAACAACACTCAGCACTTAGGTAGCAATTTTCATCTTCAAAGCACTTTACTGGCATTAAGCAAATCCACAATGCTGTCATTTTCCCACAAGAAAATCCAAGTGATGAAAAACGTTGCAGCTTGTTTGTCATTCCAGATTCCAGGATATAAGTTGTGGAAGCAGGCATTCCCCCAACAAAGATTGTGCTGCCAGACCACATGATGCAGTTAAAAGAATTAAGTTGGCAGTAAATATTATAATTCATGAACGAAACAAATACCATGTTGTCAATAATGTGGAAATTCAAGTAAATAGTAAGAATAACAATTATATAAATTCTTCTCAAACTATATATTTGTCTAATATTTCTAATTAGGGGGAAAAAAGCACTCTGCTGGGCATGGTGGCACCGGCCTTTAATCACAGTACCCAGTACCCAGGAGGTAGAGGCAGACAGATCCTTGTGAATTCAAGTCCAGCCTGGCCTACAAAAGGAGTTCCAGGAAAGGTGGGACTACATAATAAAAATGTCTGTCACATAAAAAATTTTGTTGCTTGTGTATGACATATGTGAATGCTGTGTGTGCACGTGCATGTGAAAGTGTATTTGTACACTTGTGTGTATGACATCAGGCACATGGCACAGCTCAAGTATTGAGAACATGGGACAATAATGGCGACCAATTCTTGTCTTCTACCTTGTTTGAGATAGGTTCTCTAGCTATCCTTGGTGGCATTTACTAGTTAGCAGGTCTGCAAGGTTCTGAGTTGTCACCTATAGAAGTACTAGGGTTACAGATGCACTTTGCCACTCCAGCTTTTATGTGCATTATGGGCATTCAAAATGAGGTCCTCATGCCAGTGTGACAAGCACTTCCCCACTGAGTAATCTGCAGTTGCCACTGAGAGACTTAGTAGTCCACTCTCATTACACTGTGTTTTCATCTACTCCAGTGCCTATTTCCTGCTTATCCTATTTTGAGAGCCTTTGGCATTAACAGATGCGTGCATTTGTACAATTTAAAAAGAAATTATTTGTTTTTGTCAATGTTTTTATATTGTGGTAAAATATAAAATATACTGTTCTGATCCTTTCAAGTACCATGAAACGTAGTGGTGTTTAATACACACCTCCATCTAATTCTCATACTTTTCCTCATCCTAAACATCAATTACATGTTTATTGAGCTAACTATCACTGATTTTCATTCCTCCAGTGCCTGGCCACCACAAATAATTTTTGTGTTTCTGTGGATCACCTGTTACATGAGGTTTATATGAATTGAGTCAAGCAAGATGTTATATCCTTTATTTTGAATAATGTTTCCATTATATTATGGTACTTTGTTCTCTTTATAGATGCATAATATATCATTGTATGAGCAAACTAGAGACATTTAATTTGTTTTCGCCTTTTGGTTATGATGAACTCTATTAGTATGGATAATAATGTGCAAGCATTTATTTGAACACTTGTTTTTAATTCTTTTGTGTGTATAAGTAGGACTCTAGTTGCTGGACAATATGGTAATATATTTAATCAATGAGTAATCCACAGTAGTTACTGTGGATTTTTTCTTTTAGAGGTAGTTCTTCAGTAATGTAACACTGTTAAATGAATGATTTGTGATTATTTTTCCCATTCTGTGTATTATATTTTCATTTTCTTGATAAAAATTTGATGCACAGGGTACTTAAATTTCAGTCATATAGTTACTCTATTTTATTATTTTGTATTAATTTATTCAGATTACATCTTAATTGTTATCCCTTCACTTGTATCTTCCTGGTCCTCCATATGGCCACAGCCTACCAAGTCTCACCTTGGTAGCCAGCTTATCCTTTCTCTGAGTGCTACCAGGCCTCCCCACCAAAAGGAAGTGGTTAAGTATGGAACACTAAAGTTAATGTCAGAGTCTGTCCCCACTCTCCACACTGTGGAGAGTGTCCTGTCATTGGCTAGATCAGAGTAGGGGTTCAATGTTTCTTGCATGTATTGCCTTTGCTTGGTACATTAGTTTAAGTAGACCCCTCTGGGTCCAGATCTGCCCAACATCATGTTCTTCTTGTAGGTTTCGAGGACCCTCTGGATTCTTCTATTTCCCCATTCTCCAATACTTTTCTCACATAGAGTTCCAACAGGAAATCCTCGCATCTATACCAATCTTCTAGTAAGTGAAGACTTTCATGGGACATCCCTTTTGGGCTAGTGTCCAATTATAAGTGAGTATATACCATGTGTGTCTTTCTGAGTCTGGGTAACTTACTCAACCCTACATCTGACTAAAGTCTAACATCCAAAATATATAAAGAGCTCAAGAAACTAAACACCACCAAAGCAAATAACCCAATTAAGAAATGGGGCTTAGACTTAAACAGAGAGTTCTCAACAGAGGAATATCGAATGGCCGAGAAACACTTAAAGAAATGCTCAACATCATTAGCAATCAGAGAAATGCAAATCAAAATGACCCTGAGATTCCATCTTACACCCATCAGAATGGCTAAGATAAAAAACTCAAGTGACAGCACATGCTGTCAAGGATGTGGACAAAGGGGAACAGTCCTTCATTGCTGATGGGAGTGCAAACTTGTACAACCACTTTGGAAATGAATCTGGCGCTTTCTCAGAAAACTGGGAATAGAGCTACCTCAAGACCCACCTATTCCATTCCTTGGATTATACCCTGAAGATGCTCCACCACACAATAAGGACATATGCTCAACCATGTTCATAGCAGCCTTATTCATAATAGCCAGAAACTGGAAACAGCCTAAGTGTCCCTCAGTAGAAGAATGGATAAAGAAACTTGGTACATTTATGCTATGGAATACTACTCAGCTACTAAAATCAAAGAAATCTTGAAAATTGTGGACAAATGGATGGAATTAGAAATGATCATCATTTGTTATTGTTTCTGTTAATGCTTTTGTGTCATGTAGTAAAACCATTCATTAATCCAAGGTCACAGAAGTTTATAACTATGCTTTCTAATGATATTGCATTGCCTCTGGCAATATTTTGGGGATACTTAACAGGTTTTCTTTTCTTTTTATTTATTTATTTATTTTTTTTTCTCTTTTTTTTATTATTATTAATTTATTCTTGTTACATCTCAATGTTTATCCCATCCCTTGTATCCTCCCATTCCTCCCCCCCCCGCCCCCATTTTCCCATTATTCCCCTCCCCTATGACTGTTCCTGAGGGGGATTACGTCCCCCTGTATATTCTCATAGGGTAGCAAGTCTCTTCTTGGCTACTTGCTGTCCTTCCTCTGAGTGCCACCAGGTCTCCCCCTCCAGGGGACATGGTCAAATGTAAGGCACCAGAGTACGTGAGAAAGTCGTATCACACTCTCCACTCAACTGTGGAGAATATTCTGACCATTGGCTAGATCTGGGAAGGGGTTTAAAGTTTACCTCCTGTATTGTCCTTGGCTGGTGCCTTAGTTTGAGCGGGACCCCTGGGCCCAAATCTGCCTATCATATTGTTCTACTTGTAGATTTCTAGGACCCTCTGTATCCTTTTATTTTGCTATTCTCCCATGCGTCTCTCCTTTAGAGTCCCAATAGGATGCCTTCCCCTCTGTCCCAGTTTCCTGGTAAGTGAAGGCTTTCGTGGGACATGCCCCTTGGGCTAGTATGCAGATATAAGTGAGTATATACCATTTGATTCTTTCTGCTTCTGGGTTAACTCACTCATTATGATCATTTCTAGCTCAATCCATTTATCCACAAATTTCGGGAATTCCTTGTTTTTAATAGCTGAGTAGTATTCCATAGTGTATATGTACCACAGTTTCTTTATCCACTCTTCTACTGAGGGACACTTAGGCTGTTTCCATGTTCTGGCTATTATGAATAAGGCTGCTATGAACATGGTTGAGCAAATTTTCTTGTTGTGTGCTGGAGCATCTTCTGGGTATATTCCAAGGAGTGGGATAGCTGGGTCTTGAGGAAGCCCTATTCCCATTTTTCTGAGATAGCACCAGATAGATTTCCAAAGTGGCTGTACTAGTTTGCATTCCCACCAGCAATGAAGGAGTGTTCCTCTCTCCCCACATCCTCGCCAGCATGTGGTGTCACTTGAGTTTTTGATCTTAGCCATTCTGATGGGTGTAAGATGGAATCTCAGAGTTGTTTTGATTTGCATTTCCCTGATGACTAAGGAGGTTGAGCATTTCTTTAAGTGTTTCTCAGCCATTTGATACTCTTCTGTTGAGAATTCTCTGTTTAGTTCCAAGCCCCATTTCTCAATTGGGTTATTCAGTTTGGTGGTGTTTAATTTCTTGAGTTCTTTATATATTTTGGATATTAGACCTTTGTCAGATGTAGGGTTGGTGAAGATTTTTTCCCAGTCCTTAACAGGTTTTCTATACACAAATTATATCATCCAGAATTGAGATATTTTACTCCTTTTCAATATAAAAACTTTTCATTTATTTGTTCTGTTAAATTACTCTGCTACAAATGTCTGGCAAACATTGCATAGGTGTGGCAAAATGGATATCTTTATCTTACTCCTGATTTAGGATTTTTTCACCTAGAAATAAATTCTGATGCATTCTTGGTTTACTGAGTGCCTTTTCCAGATAAAACTAGGACAGGATGTTGGATTTTGTCAAATGCTTTTGTATATGTGAAAACAAGCATGTGTTCCTTCTTTGTGCTACTAAAACATTATTTATTACATATATGGTTGTGAAAACTGGAATTATTAGTCTACATATCATCCGAAAATTTTGCTTAATTTTTTTTCTTTTTTCTTTTTTTTTTATGTTATTTTCTTTATTTTTTTTTTATTAATTTATTCTTGTTACATCTCAATGTTTATCCCATCCCTTGTATCCTCCCATTCCCCCCCCCCCCATTTTCCCATTATTCCCCTCCCCTATGACTGTTCCTGAGGGGGATTTCCTCCCCCTATATATTCTCATAGGGTATCAAGTCTCTTCTTGGCTACCTGCTGTCCTTCCTCTGAGTGCCACCAGGTCTCCCCCTCCAGGGGACATGGTCAAATGTGAGGCACCAGAGTACGTGAGAAAGTCGTATCACACTCTCCACTCAACTGTGGAGAATACAGCTTGTAAATATATACTCAGATTTTTGCATTAATACCCATAATGCATTTAATTTCATCCACAATTATCCTATTGTTTCTTGTGTCATTTTTGTCATTGGAATAAAAGTAACGTTGATTTCATACAAACAGTGGAGAGCAATTATATTATTTACCTATTCTTATTGATATGACAAATTACCTCTAACAATAGAACTTAAGGGATTCAGGATTTAATTTGGCTTATGACGTGAGGGGTAAAAGTCTGTTGTGATAGGGCAGGCATAGTGGTGGGAGAATGGGTGTGTCCATAGTGAAGAGCAGAAAAGAGACAGATGTTTATATTTATCTCCCTTTCTTCTTTTTGTTCAGTCTGAGCTCTCAGTTATTGAGATAGTAGTGCTCACACGCATTGGGTGTCTTCCCACCTCAGTCAAATCTTTCTGAAAACATTCTTATTGACACCCAGAGGTATGTTTTAATGGTGATTCTAAATGCAATTGAGATTGATATCAATTAATATTTAAATATTTTATAGAATTTCTCAAGAATCTCTTTTCCTGAGGTTTCCTTTTTGGGAAGAGATATGATTTAGATTCAGATCTATTCAGATTTTCAATTATTTCTTGAAATACTTTCATAATTCTATATCTCTGGTTCTTCATCTATTCCCTCTATGATGTTTATTTTGTATTTGTACCATTGTGTCATGCTTTATGCTATTATTGATATAAATTAAAAATTTACATGTTGTATACTTATTAGTATATGTAGACTTTCCTTTCTGTGGCTGTCTTTTAAATACAGAGAGAAATGACAAAATTACAAGCATTAACATCAATTCATACCTTTGTTCACCTGGTACCCTTCTAAAGTACTTGTCCAGTTTCGTCTGATTAGTATTGGTGTGCAATGACCTTCCCCTTTATCTGGAAGGATTCCCTGTAGCACTTCCTTAGAACAAGTTTGCCAGGAGTGAACTCTCAATGTCTTATTGTATTGGGAATGTCTCAATTTCTTCTTCAAGTTTGAAGGACAGCTTTGTGGTACATAAAACTCTTATTTAACAGCATCTTCATTCTTTTCTTAGACCTCTGAACATGTCATTCTACTGTCAAGAAACCAGCTGATAATTCTGCAGAGGTTTCTTTACATGCACTAGACTCTTCTTTTCTACAGTCTAGGTTTGTTCTTTGTCCTTAGTTTTTGGTTATTAGATTGTGATGCTCCTAGGCATAATCTCTTTAAGTTTATCCTATTTGGTGTTCATTTAACTTTTTAGATGTTTGTGTTATCCTTTTTTCTTCAATTGTATTTAGAAACATTTCAGCTATCATTTCTTAAATTGTCCTTGAGGCATTTCTCTTCTTTTCTTTTCTTCTTTTGGGGCTTTCATTATACATATATCCATGTATTTAATACTGTCCCACATTTTTTTGTGTGTGTTCTCACTCACATTCTCTGTTTTCACATTCTCTGATTCCTTATTTTGACAGTTTAAATGTACTTTGAAGTACTTCAAGACAAATAAGTACTCTTTACCTGTGAGCTTTCTTTCTTTCTTTCTTTTATCCTTGGTCTTCCAGTGAGATTTTTACTGCTTTCATTTGCAAATGTAGAATTTTCATTTGGTTATTTGTAATTTCAATATCACTATTAATATGTTCTATTTGGTAAAAGACATTATTTTGCCTTCCTGTCTTAGATATGCGTATCTTCAAAAGGGCTCATTTAAGATGTTGGTTGAATTACTTCATTATCTAAACATCTGGAAGTTTCTATTGACTATGATTTTTCTTTTTTTATTTTTTAGGTATTTCAAATAGTTTTATTGTAAACTTTTTTATTGTAATTTTTTTTATTAATTAAACATTTTTATTTTTTACATATACATTTATATAATTACACATATCTACAGTAAACTACCTATAGCAAGAAGAGCCAGGACACAATTTAGAATTATATAAATGCTACATTCTTAGTGTTTTGGCTATTTTTAGTTGACAGCCTTGAAGAAAACATCTTTCCTATCTTGGTGCATCTAAAATTCTGAATGTAAATCAATCTCTATCACATCTTGTCATTATCAACTTAAAACATCTATCTAGACCCAAAAACATCCTAACCCCTAAACAACTAACTTTCATTGTAAAACTAAGCTGCCTGGTCTTCCACCCCATCAGAGACTTGAGAAGGAATAAACTTGATTACCTGAGTATGCAGGTTAGTAGCTTTCCAAATGAAAAGATAGAGTTTTTTTGCTCCCTGAATAGTCATCCAAAACTCTAAAATGTTGTAGCATCTTCTTCAGCCTTCTAGCCCAATATATCTGACAGACATACTTGTGAGGCAAGGATTTTTTTTAATGTTGACATAAGGTTTTAGTGAGGAAAATTTAAATACACATGGACTGAACAAAAGAACACGGATTCTACCACACATAGATGGTTTCCTCCCCTGCCATATACCAGTGTGTTCTCTAGAGAAACCTATGAAGAGCATGAATTTCTGACACTTGAGGATGATCACATGAATTTTCTTTCACAACTTCATTTAGTTATGTACCTTTGATATAAACAAAAATAATTGCCTATACTCTACAGGGAATGCAAGAATCTCAACAGTGAGGCCACTGCTTTAGCAAGCATGATGAATACACACTCAGATCCCTAAAATCCAGGGGTCACATCCTTTGGGTCACATTAACCATGCCCCATATATCTACTCATAAAGAGTGGTACCTATCATATAGCTCAAGACACACGTGCATTGCTTCCTCATCTCTGTCATGTTAGTATAAGTCACATATTACTAAGTCTGCTTCTTCACAGAGCAGGACCTCCCTCCATCAAAATCATGCTTTGTCGGGGATGACTGAAACCTCTTGCATCCACTCCAGCTATTGTGTGCTGCCTGTCTGCCTGCCAGGATTAATTAAACGCTTAACTGAAGGTTGATATTCCTCAACACCTTTTACTTAAGTTCCTATTTCCGTCTTCCTCCTTAATCACCCTGTAGGACATCTAAGTGTAAATAAAGCATCTTTAAAAACCCCAGAGCTCTGAAATGAAAAAAAGTAAGGTACTTGAAGACAAGGAAGTGGCTGCTCAGAAATGGTTGCATGTATTGGCATCAAAATGCTGCAACCCTTCCCTTAAAGAGGGGAACTTTCTGTTTCCATAAGAAGAAGTGGTCCAGGAGCCTGCAAAGCAGTGACAATACAGAATACAAAAGACTGAAAATTATGGCAACTGACTGAACATGAGAATAAAAAGGAAAATTTACATTTTTTTGTCTATCAAAAAATGTTTATGTGTTCACAGCCATGTATATGTTTTCTTTGCCCTATCATTTCTACAAAGATCCTGTTGTAAGGCTATAAAAAACAATTGCTATTTTTATTTTATGTGTATGAGTGTTTTCCTTGCATGTATTGTTGTATACCACATATGTGCCTGGTGCTCAAGGAAGCAGCATTGCACTGGATTCCCTAAAACTGGAATTAAGGATAGTTATAAGCCCCCCATTGTAAGATGTTTTTGAAGTCCATTAGAGTGTTTGTAAGTCCAGTTGTTTAACTGTCAACAAAAAGCAACAAGCCTTCAATTGTACAAAGAATATTCATATTTCTACTTGGAAATATTTAATAAACATAACTCTTCCAATGAACATTTTACCCACCCTTTTATAGTAAAAATTTTAATTAATTAATTTATTTATTATAATTTATTAATCTTACATCATGATTGTTATCCCCCCAATTGTATCTTCCAATTCCCACCTTCCCTCTTCTGCTCTATTCCCCTCCCCTAGATCTCTGAAACGGGGGAGGGAGGATGGTGGCACCTCCCCCACCTTCTGAGTGCTGCCTATCAGGTCTCATCTGGGTAGCCTGCATCCCCTTCCTCTGTGTGCCCCCAGGGCCTCCTCGCCAAGGGGAAATGATCAAATCACAAGTCACAGAGTTTATGTCTGAGGCAGTCTCGGCTTCCCCGACAACCTTGCAGAATGAGCTGTCCATTGGCTATATTTGAACAGGGGTCTAAGGTTCTCTGTATGCATTGTCCTCCGTTGACCCATCAATTTGTGCTGGCTCCCCTGGGTCTAGATACATCGACATTGATGGTCTCCCTGTGGGGCTCCTGAACCCTCTGGGTCCTTCCATCACCACACTCTTCCTTCCCATTTTTCCTCTAAATGTAATTGCTGAGAAATTTCTCGTAGTGTAATATTATTCTGCCTTCCAGGAAGCCAATCAGTAACGTAGTAAGCCGGTACCAGCTGGATACCACTGTGTCTTCTCAGCACAGCTTCCAAAAGAAAGTTACCAGGAGCTCAAAGTACTCCTCTAAGGGCGTCTACCTCAGTGACAGAGACTCACCCAAACTTAGAACTAAATCCAGCAAGTGTGGATCCGAGAGCAAACTTGGAAAGGGGAGAGAAACTATTCCAACCACTTGTAGCAAAAAAGTGAAATTGACATAGGCACCTTTAGACATTACAGTTTTGAGAATCAATCCAAGTGCTCACAGTATATATCCAGGCTCATGAGTGTTCACTTCTATGGCGCGGAGGGTTTAAAGCCACCCGGATAGATTCAAAAGACGTATTTCATGCAGTTGAAATAAATTTGTTATTAATATTTCCTCATCTTGTCTTGCCTATGAAAAGTCTAAGTTAAAAGATGTAAAGAGTACTAACTGAGGACCTGCCAGGAACCTCAAATCTGGAAGCAACAGCACTGTATCCATGAGGTTAGAGCCCTCTCAAACCCATTTAAGTAAAAATAGACAGCAATTTTGGGACAATTTATGCCATGTGCTACTCTGAGACAAAAACAAGTGGATACAATGCAAAATTTTCCAGTTGTACCCAAGTTTTTTCAAGTGAAAGAGAGGCGCTAAGTGTAAAATATAAGGAAATTCTACTTTTAAAACCCAATACCAAAAGGCAAAGCAAAGCACAAAGGGGAACATTTGATCAGTAAAAATGTAGGAGGTAGAGGTATGGGTGAAGGCACTGGAAACAAGAAATTAAAATCTGTAGTATGTTCATTCACATGCTTTGCCCAGTACACACTGCACCCATGTGTCTGGTATCTAGTCTACATCAATTGGTATCCAAGATGTTAGAGACACAGAAGTTAAAGAAACAAGACTTTGGTCTCAAAAAGCATACACTTCTGAATATTAAAGACTCAGTACATAACATGCTAAACATGTGTCCTGCACACATTTATAATTCATTGTTTGCAAATGAGATTAACTTGGCATGTGTTTATAATTTTTTACCTTAAGAGGAGAGGGAGGCAAATGACTACAGAGAGAGAGAGAGAAGGTATGGATTTGAGAATAACAGCTGGCTTTCTGCCACTGAAGGGCTTATGGCCAAACTACTCCCATCCAGGGACAATTGCTCCAATTTAAACTTTCCATACTTCAGAAAAACCTTGCCTGTCAAGTGGACAGTTCTTTACTGAGAATATATTAAATTCTTTCTAATTCACAGTAGGAAATCCTGCTGAAACTAAATACTTGAACAAACTGAACTTTGTGTGTACTTATCTCATGTTTTGTCTGTGAGGTCCTCATTGATTCTGTCTTTTGAGCTGCATGGATCTATCAACTTCTTTTTTTTTTTTTATCTATGGTCTTAGAGAAATCACTTGGACTTCAAAACTTGCCTATTCTAGAGCTTCCAAGCTAGTTTTCCCACACTAATATTTGCTCTGCTTGTTTCTCTGCAGAAAACAAAATACATCTTTGTAGCATTATTTTTCTTTGTAACATCTCAAATATCTTCAACCACTCATATTTTAATATGAAGTAGAACATATTTAACGCAATTTAAATGCTCTATTGAACCTTCAGTAGCATGTTCTCCTCTCTGGGGACATGCACACACACTGGTCCCTACCTGCAATGTATTCTCTCACTATTCTGCTGTTAGAAAATCCTCTAGCCTGAGGATCAATATTAATATTTTCCGGCATGTTTTACAATTTTTCTCTTTCAAATTCTGGTATGTTGTGCAATTCCATTTAGAATCCATGAAGCCATAAGAGAATATCACTCTGATATAACAACCAGAAAGCAGAAAAATCTATAGAATTATAGATTGTACAGAGCTATGCCTGAAAAGTAGACAAGCAAAATGATTTCAAATAGAGACAACTCATTCAAGGAGAAACAACACATAGATTACATGAACATAGAGGTAAGTGGCGGCAAGAAATGAATAAAAACTATCATTAATTCTTTTAAAACAAGGAATAAGTTAACATGAGGATTAGAATGATTAGTTTACACATACACAGAAGTGTGCACTGCCTGGAAAACTCTTTTTCGTAGACCTCAACTGAGAACTTATGAAAACTATTATGGGCTGGACCAAAAACCTCAACATGTTAGGCATATAAATGATAACCAGTTACCTTTGACTCATTCCTTATCCACATCTAACAAGAAGGCACTGTGAGAAAGAACAGTCCTAGAAATGATCTGTTGATGAAAGCAAAAGAAGAAACAGTTAACCTTCTCAGTGGGAGGGTGATGAGTTTTCTTAGTCTTCTTCCTACACAACTACAAAGAATGTCTGAATCCTCTGCAGGACAGACAAGAAATGCACACCACAGGGTTCTGCACCAGGAGGGAATATATATTTGGTATTATATTTTTTGTAAAAGCTGTATTGATGGAGATTCCATTTAGCTCTGAGGGAGAACCTGTTACTGGTCTTGTGATAAATAGGTATATGGTGAAATTGGCTTTTAAGTTTGTTTTGAGACAGGGTTTCTCTGTGTAACCCTGGCTGTCCTGGAACTCACTTTGTAGACAAGGCTAGCCTAGAACTTACAGAGATCTGCCTGCCTTGTGGCACATGCCTTCTAAATTTTTGTGCTTTTACCCATAGTTTGGTGCTGCTTTCAGCCTTAACCAAAGAAGTTTTTTTTTTCTTTTAACAACAGGCGATGCCTTATGCAGACTTACAACTGATCAAAATGCTGAGACTAAGTGACAGTTGTGTATTCAGCCCTGAAGTTGCCATCTATAGCACTCACATCAAGGTTCAAGGGACATCACAAAAGGAAGGACAGAAAGATTATTAGCTCTGGAAGATGAGAGGAGTACTATGAAATTCTGTCTTCTGGTCATACATAGTTTTTGTCATCATGAACACATAACAGCTGTGGCTATGTGAAGAAAACCTGCATATACTGAAAAAGAAAAAAGGCGTAGAGGCAGGAGCTTCCTGATGACAACCAGACTTAGAAATACATTAGAAATTACAGTTGTCAGATGCAAACATAAAAAAAAAAACATGGTGAGAAGAAAAAAAAGTCCTGCTTGTTTTGGCTTATAAAGAGATGCAGAATTTTTATGGTTAGAAATGTTAGAATGTTAGAAACAATGTGAAGAAGTTGCTGTATGTTTCCCAATGATCTCTGCTTACCATGACATACTAAGTGTGCTGGTTTTGCAAAATAAATTTTCTAGCCCTTTTTTGGGGAGGAGGAAAATATTTTTAAAGTGTATCTTTGTGTTTCTGTGTACATTTTGTTGGTTTCTAACATGAAGGTTGGCCCACACGAAGTAATTCACAAATATCTTTGGAAACACTGGCTGAAAATTACATTTCTTCTTTTGTATTATACATTGTTGATTTGGTTTAGATTCAAATATGTGTACTGTTACAATAATATAATCTCAAATTATATGGAAATACAAAATATTAATTTCAAAATGTTTTATTGAAATAGAATACACGTAAGGGAAAACTGTGCACATTAACGATTTAGGAGATTATAAGATCAAATAATATCTATGTAGTGTTTTTACTTAGATGATCATGTTGTTGTTGTTTTTTTTTTTAAATCAAGGGTTTACAGCATGCAGCCATGACAGTGATCTTTCTGAAGCAACAGCACAAAAATGTAGCTATCTATTCCACTCATTGGAATATACCCAGAAGATGCACTACCACACAACAGGGACATATGCTCAACCATGTTCATAGCTGCCTTATTCATAATAGCCAGAACATGGAAACAGCCTACGTGTCCCTCAGTAGAAGAATGGATAAAGAAACTGTGATACATTTACACTATGGAATATTACTCAGCTATTAAAAACAAGGAATTCCCGAAATTTGTGGATAAATGGATTGACCTAGAAATTATCATAATGAATGAGTTCACCCAGAAGCAAAAAGAGTTAAATGGTATATACTCACTTATATCGTGACACTAGTCCAAGGGGAATGTCCCCATAAAAAACTTTACCTACCAGGAAAGTGGGTCAGAGGGAAGGACATCCTATTGAGACTTTAGGTGTGAGAAGCCTGGGGGAATGAGGAAATAGAAGGATCCAGAAGGTCCTGGAAAACTACAGGTGGGTCTGGGCCCTGGGGTCCTCCTCAAACTATGGCACCAGCCAAGGAAAATATAGGCAGTAAACTTCGAACCCCTACCCAGACTAGCCGATGGACAGGACATTCTCCACCATTAAGTGGAGAAGGAGATCTGACTTTCACACAAACTCTGGTGCCCCATATTTGACCATGTCCCTTGGATGGGGATGCCTGGTGGCACTCAGAGGAAGGATAATAGGTCACCAAGAAGAGACTCGATACCCTATGAGCATATACAGGGGGAGGAGGTGCCCCTCAGTCACAGACATAGGGGAGGGGAAGAGGGGGGGGGAAGCTGGAGGGAGGGAGGAATGGGAGGATACAAAGGATGGCCTAACAACTGAGATGTAATATGAATACATTAATAATAAAAAAGGGAAAAATGTAGCTATCTGCAGGACTTACTCCAGACACTTGAAACACACAGACAAACAGAAAAATTTAATGGGTGGTCACCTGAATGCATAGGTTACTTTATTAATCCTGATATTCCATAAACAAATTTATTTATAAAGGCAAAGCAGTATTCTCAGCTTAAGGGATCTGGTGAGATGTCTGAGAAATTGATGAAGCACTGAAACTCGTTATTCCCTTGGACCTCTGGTTCTGAATGGCTTTGCTACTTACTCTAATGGTAATTGTAACCTAGCAACATCAGCAGCACCAGGGAGCTTATGGGAATTGCAGAATTTTTGAACTCTGCCTCAGACCTATTGAAAGACAATTTGCATTTTAACATGATGCTTGGTGATTTATGGATCTATTAGAATTCATAAACTGGTACCCCAGAAGTCCCCCTCACTTCAATTCCATGCTAAATGTGTGCCAATTAATAATGAATCTCGTGACTCATCCTCTATAGCCATAGAAGCCAAGCTGACCTGACTTCATCACAGGTTTTGGCTTGCTGGCAACTGGAGCTGTAATATTCTTCAATTTTATGTCATTATTGAGCAGAGTCTTAGGGACTCAGGCAATAGTCTTCAAATACTTTAAAACAGAACGAAACAGAACTTTCTATGCGTTAAGGTTAAGGTCTGTGAGTTTCCTTATAACTAGCCACCTGCCTCTATTATTGTCTTCTTTGCTGTATACAGGTTGTATGCATGTGTTTGGCTAGAAATGTGATCAAACATTATAAATGCATTGACAGCTACTTATGCCAAGTAAAGTGAAATCTTACTTTATTAGGTTTAAGCATACTGAACACAAATGTTATTGAGCAAATATTTCAAATAGGAATTATTACTTTGCTCCTAGGAAACCCACGAAGGAGATGTCTATGTCATAATATAGAACCATGTGCTTTATATCTATATTTCTATTTAATACTTTGTATCAACTCGGTTCACTATGGCAACTGTCCTGTGCTGATAAAACAAAAAACAACTGATGTCCGTCATGCATGCAACTCCTACTCAAAAACAACAAGCAAACTGTACGACTTTAGTTATATGGAGCCTGACCCCAGTGCTGCTTCACTTGTGTATCCTGATTTCAGACATAGTGCTAAAAGACAAGTGACCCTGGATTTGTAATCAGCCTATGTGCTCTGTCACCTTGTTCTAGTGATGTCCACTCAGTTGGGAAAAATTATATACCATCATATGGTTTGTTTCTTAAGCTTGTCTAAAATAGTTGTTTATGAAATCCATAACTTACATGTTAAACATTTAAGAGATTTGTGTGAGCTGTTTTCAACCTTAGCTATTACTGGGCCTTTCTTATAACAGTTTATAGTGCCAGGAAAACCTATTGCCTTTGTTACGTATGCTACCACAAAGGGCTGAACTATAAGAGACTGGTATGTATGCAAACAAATACTGCATAGAGGGATTGAACATATTTGTTCATATAAGTCATTACTTCAACCTCCATTACGATAAAAGTTTGGCCTTAGTAAACACTCAAGTCTACAAAATGATAGTGATAGCAATGGAATTTGTAAGAATGAAAGCAAATATAAGTAAAAATCTAGAATCAAAGTAGTTAGTGGGAAAGACAAGTGCAAGGTGCCTCACATTGCTGAATGTGAGGAAAGCAGCACTTGGGTATTTCTGGGGTGCTGGGGATGTGAGGAAGTATAAGGAAGAATGTAAATAATATTCATTAAAATTTGTGATAAACAATTGTTATTTGAAATAGGACACAAGAAGAAATCTTTGATTACTTCTAAATGGAGGCTCCGGTACACCCAGCCCCGAACAGGATGTCTCCATCAAATCCTTTCCTTCAGGGACCAGAGAACCATGTTGGAGAGGAGGCAGAATGAGTGAAGATCCAGAGGAGATGAAGGATAGCAAGAAAACAAGGCCCTCTAAATCAACAGGATCTACTAATACATGAACTCATAGAGATTGAGGCAGCGTTCACATGGCCTGCCCAGGTCTGTACCATGCCCTTGAAATATATATTATGGCTTCCACTTTAGTATTTTTATTGATTATTGGGAGTGTATTTCTTATGTCTTTTCATGGATTCTTTTCCTTTTGTTTTTGGTGTTGTTGTTGTTTTCTCCAATTCTGATAAGTTAGTTTCTGTTTTAGCATATATTATACTGGTTATATTAATTATTTCATTATTATGCCTTAGAAGGCTATTTGCTTTCTTTGGAGAGACAGAAAAAGAGTAGGTCTTGATGTGATCAGAAGTGGTGAGGAACTAGTAGGAGTAGAGGGAGGGAAAACTGCAATCAGGCTATATTATAAGGGAATAAACTCTATTTTCAATAAAAAAATAGAAAGGTTACATTGATTCAACTATTTTGGGAAATAATTAACAACAGTTAGATGTGAAAATGTATGTCCTTCATAATTCAGTATTTCATATGTACATCTATGTAGATAAATGATAGAAGAAATATAAATATACCTAAACACAAGTCTAGAAAAACCTACAACTTGTATATTAAATAAAAATACACAACCATATGACTACCATGAACAAAATGGATGAGGACTCATAATATTATTTTCAAGTATCAAATGAATAAACTGACTGTGGTAGTCTACACTGCAGTCCTAGTATAGGGACAGAGGTAAGAAGATGATGATTTCTAGGCCGGACTGGCTTACATAGCAAGACACTATCTCAACAACAAAAACTTCTTTTAGACTTTTCTCCCTTAATGTATGAAAAAACTAAAGTTACATACGCAGAGCTGAGTGCAGTGGCTCACACCTGTAATTCCAGCAGTCAGGGAGGCAGAGGCAGGTGGAGCTCTGTGAGTCTGAGGACAAACTGGTCTACAAAGTGAGTCCAGGACACGCAATACTTCACAGAGAAACCCTGTCTTTGAAAAAAAAAGTTACATATGCACAATTCCAGGTTAGATGATAGGTTAGAAGCCATTTCTAAATGAACGTATTAAAAATAGTTAATGGAAAACAGAAGTAAGCCTAAGTGGTAATTCCTACATAAGGAAACAAATAAGACATCATTATTCAGCTGAACCATGATTCTGTTGGCAAGTGGGATCAGCTCTAGCTACTCAGGAAGTCCTCTCATGTGTAGATGCTATATAGAGGGAACATCTTGTGTTTTATTAATGCAATGTGTGTCAATTTAAAAGTGTACAGCCAATAGGAAAGGGTAGAATAGAAGGTGGGACATCTGGCAGGCAGAAAGGATTCTGGGGGTAGAACCAGGCACAAGAGATTCACAGGGAAGACATGAAAGAAGATAGACAGACACATGGTACATGAGCAGAGGTAACCAGCCATGTGGCAGAACTTAGATTAGAATAAATATGTTATTAAGCTATGTGATAATCAGGAAACACTCCTAGTTGTATTGCCTAGGTATTTGAAAATATATTTTGAGTCTGAGTCATTATTCCAGAGAACATGGGGCCAGAAGAAAAACCACCACAACGATGGATAAGGACCAGAGACAGAAGGTCGAAGCTGAAGGAATACCACCAGTGGCTAGATGGGGCATGCGTGAAAAAAGGACCACAAGAGAGTATCTACTGATCTCTACATGCTAACTTTGCATACTGCAATGTTGCCAAAAGTATTTATCAGATCTAAGAATTTTATGGAAGACTTAAGAGGTCACTAGGTATAGAATTATGTCATGTGTAAATAGAGATTATATGAATCTTTTCTCCTTTATGCATATCTCATATCTCTACTTATTTCTCTTATATTATTCTTGATTGCATTTGATCAGCACTTGATGCACTGTGATCAGTGGGAGTCTCATTTTATTCTTGATTGCATTTGATCAGCACTTGATGCACTGTGATCAGTGGGAGTGGTGAGAGTGAATACACTTGTGTTATTTTAGATTTTTATAGGAAATACTTTCTAGATTTCCCAATTTAATATAATGTTAGCCTGGGTTTGCTATAGATAACCTTTATTATGTTGGCATACATTTCTCATATTACTCTTCAGGGTTATTATCATAAAAGAACATTAGCTTATTGTGTCAAATGCTTTTTCTGTGAAATTGAGATAATCATGTAACCTCCTTTCTTGACTCCTTATAGATTATATTATTTTAATTCATTCAAGGCTGTTGTGAAAGGTAAATGTTTCTGAATTTCTTTCTGGGAAATTTGGTTATAATCATTTATTGATTTGCAGTGTCATGTTAACTCTGTATTCCCAAGTTGAAACCAACTTGGTCATGATCTACCTATCATTCTATCTATCTATCCATCCATCCATTTATCTATTTATCTACTATCTCTGTATCGTCATCTATCTATCATCTACATATATCTATAATTTATCTATCTATCAATCATCTATCTATAGTCGATCTATCATCTCTATCATGTTTCTATCTATATAGGTATAAATACTTATCATTTGTCTGTCTTACTATTCATCTATCATCTCGATCTATCTATCATCTATTTATTTATTGATCTATGTATCATCTATCTATCTATCACATAAACATAAATGTCGTTTTACTGTGTAATTTCAATTTTCATGTCTTTTGTTGACAGTTTTTGCATCTCTGTTCAGTTGATAAACACTTGTTTTGTCCTCATTTAATCTGATGACTGAATAGAATAAGTTTGATGCTATGCTTTCCTCTTCCGATCTTTGAACAGCTTGAGAAGTGTTGCTCTCTTTTTCATTAAAAGTTAGGTAAAATTCAAAATTAATCTGGCTAGTCCTGAGCTTTTTTGAGAAAGAGTTTAATCACTATACCAAGCTTATTGGTGTCAGAAAAAAGAAGGAAAGAAGGATTAAGAAAGGGAAAGCAAGGTAGAAGAGAAACACAAGTGGCAATATCATTGTTAGCATTCAGGAAATACAAGTTAAAAATATCTAGAGATTCTAAATCATCACAGCCGGAGTAGCTTACATCCAGAAAAATAAATAACAAATACGAGAGAGGATGGGGTGATGAAAAACTTATTCACTTCTGAAAGGAATGTAAGCTGATGCAGCCACTCTGAAGACCTGTGTAGTGGTTTCTCAAAAGAAGAGGAAGAAAAAGAAATAATAATAGGAAGAGGAAGAGAAGAATGAGGAGGGGAGAGGAGAGGTAGGAGGAGGAAGAAGAGGAGGAGGAGAAGAATAAGAAAAAGAAGCAGAGATAGTTGCACATCCATGTTCATTGTGACACTATTCATGAAACTAGTCTAGCTGCTCATCAACAGATGAACTGATAAAGAAAATGTGGTACACACACAACATAAAATTTTATTTATTTATAAAGAAAGATGAAATCATAATATTTTCAGAAAAATATACCAAACTAGAAATTATTATATTAACCAATGGCACATATTCAAAAAACCAAACACTATATTTTATCTCATATACAGGTGCTAAACTTTAATATTTATTAGTATATTTAATTTAATATTTATTAGTATGGAGGTCATAAAACTGGGAAGGGGACCATAACAGCAAAATAAAACAAATCTTATGGGAGTGGGCTGAGGGAAAGTAGAAAAAAGGTTAATAGTGCACATGTGGCTTGGAAGTAGATGGGAGGCTACTCCAAAGAGGAAGGAAGCAGCAAGCAGAAAGTGGGAATCTCGAGTAGAGGAATGAGGAGAGAACATTAGCATCACAGAATAAGGGAACAGGTCATGGTGAAATCCCATTATACGCTAATTTAAAGTGAACAAAATAAGTAACTAACAAAGAGCTCCATGTTCAAATGAAAATAAAGTTTTATATGATATGGGCCTATATACATACTAAATGTGTGAAATATAACAACATGAAATAATCATTTTATTACAGTGGTTAAATGTTGCTGTTAGTTTAAAGGTATGGCCTAATTTATGTTCATTATTATGCTTATAATTATTATAGCAGTAATATCTATCATAATCAGTAAGACCCAGACACCTTTTGTATTTTAGAATAAGCTTTATTTTACCTGGGATTTGGCAGATATTAAACCCCCTAAAGTACATTCCAATATTTCTCATCCTCTATCCCATACCATCTGTTCTAACAGTTTTTATTGGGGCTACCTCCCATCCATAATCCTAAAATTCTTACTAATGTTGTTCATCTGGGTCATTTTTTATCATGTGGAACATCATAGCTCTTCCTTTGGCACAACGTGGCTCTTTTCTATCCCGTGGTGATTGTGTTCCTTTTTTCTCCTCCAGTCCTGTCTGCTTCTCCTCCCAAGATCCTCTCTGTACCAAAAGCCCATGAACCTTTGCCATGCCCGCCTTCTTCCAGCTCTGGCCAGATACCATCTTTCTTTATTAGTAAAACAGGGAGGCAAGGCTAAATGGCAATACTTGGGGTACATTACAATCTGCAGTAAGAATATTGAGGGGGTAAGCAATTAACAAATACAAAGTACCAAACCTTACTCCAACAGTTAAGTATCAAAGATTCATTAAAGTTCTCTAAGAAGCAGGACTTGACAACAAATGCATCAAAGGGACATGAGCATTGTTACAATGAATGGCTATAAAATATGTTTACATGCTGGGAAGATGGCTTCATGGGTGAAGGGTTTGCTAAATAAGTGAGAGGACCTGAGTTTAGATCCTCAAAATCCATGTAAAGTCATAAGTGATTGTCTGCAATAATAGTGTTGCTATAGTGATGAGAAGTAGATCCAGGAAAATTCCTGGAAGCTTGTTGACTAGCTATCCTGGTATACATAGCAGCAAGCAACAACATCCTACTTCAAGCAAAGCAGAAGGTGATGATGCCAAGTTCTTCTCTGACCTCCTCACATGTGCCTTGGCATACATAGGCTGGGAATCTACATGGATGTGTGCATGTGTGCACCTACAAATATAATATATGCAGATGTTTTATACTTTAACATTAACTACTATATACAAAGCAAGAGTATATGGTAGCTTCTCATGTGCTCAGACTGATTTAACATTTAGAAAGGCAAATCCAAGCAGCATGAGCTGCTGATTGCTTCATTTGACTGCCATGGTTTGACTCAACAGGAGATACTGGAACATTTTCTTGGAAGAATAAGAGGCTAGAGTTCATGCATCTACATATGACTCCTTCTGAATTCACTCCCTGCTTTTCAATTACCTGTGAGCGTGCATTTTATATTTTGGTGGTTTTAATGACTACAACAGATGGTACATATTACAAGGAAGAGTGTTGAAATAAATTGCTACTGTCTTCCCCGTTTTTCTGTATCAACAAGCCTTCAGATGCTGGGAACATTCCTGATGAAATTTTAACTTGCAGCTTTGATTCTAAATCAAGAATTTCATGTTTACTTTCTTTAGTTCTTACAAATTTCCTTATGCTTACCCAGGAAATCAGTTGTCATAGTGTCATACTGTCATTTGGTCTTGTTAATTTTTATCCTTACATGAAAGGAGCTGATCAGTTGCTACAGTTTGAAAGCCGTTGCATGTGAATAGTATATATCTTCAATGGGAAGTGAAATTAGTATGTCGAGTGTAGACAGTAAGCAACATCTCCTCCATTTCTTCAAAATGCATCTTACATGCCTCCCCTACTTCCTGACACTTCCTTAGAGAATGAGGAAAGGCTGAAAGTTCCAATTTCATATCATTTTAATGACAAATGGCATTGTCATGTTTCCCATTATTAGCCTCATAAGAACGTTTGTATAAGTTCTTTTTCCCCATTTCCTTTCCCATTTTATTATTTCTTAAAATTCTAAAATTTTGAAACTCTAGAACTTGATTGGGCAATAGTTGTCTAGTAAAACCTTGCACTTAATGATATTAATAGCAAAAGACAAAGAAATCACTAGCAATTTTCATAAAAATCTCTGGAATGGCTCATACTCCCCGCTACTGATTTGAAGGTAGTTGGTAGTGAAAGTTCATCAAGAATCACTTTAGTGAATAGAATTGACCAATGTCAATCTTATGCAAGAACATGTATTGTGAAAGGACTACTTTTATGAACACCCACTTAAAATATTTAGGGGGAGACAAAGTAAGAGAAAAGAGATGCAACACACCTTGCCTCCTAGTCCACCATGGCAAAGTATATGAGATTACATATCAGATATAGTTTTCCAAAGCTCACAGACACTCTGCTGTCATACCACTCTTTGTGCTTAGACACCTGCTCTTGTCAGCAGAGTTAGCTCCATTAAGCCTTTGGAACCCTGTGGAGTTTGAGCTACAGCTAGTACAGGAAAATAAATAACACAACTTTTTGTTGAACTTAGCTCCTCTAAGATTATCAAAAGCTGAAGAACATTCACTGTTGTGTATATGGTTCTGAAAAAAAAAACATGTTGAGTAGAACATTTCTCTCTCTCTCTCTCTCTCTCATTCTGGATCACAAACCCCCCCCCCCACCATCAACCTCCACTCTGTCCCCATTCATTCCTCCTCCATTTCCCTACAGAAAACAATGGGGCCTTCCAGGGATATAAACCAAGCATTCCATAACAAGTTACAGTAAGACTAAACACTTGCAGCAATTCCATACATTCATCAATTCTGGACAAGGCAACTCAATGGGAGAAAAGGTGTTCCAAAAACAGGCAAAAGAGTCAGAAACAGCCCTCCACTCCCACTTAGGAGTCCCACCAGAATATCAAGCTATAAACCATAACATATATACAGAGGACTCAAGTCAGACCCATATAAGCTCCCTGTTTTTGCTTCTGTATCTTTGAGCCCCTATGAGCTCTGGTTAGTTGATTTTGTGAACCTTTTTTTTTGTGTGTGATGTCCCAGATACATCTGCCTCCTACAATCCTTTCTCCCCCTCTTCCACAGGATTCCCCTGAGTTCCACCTAATTTTGGCTGTGGGTCTCTATATCTGCTACTATCAGTTGCTGGATGGAGCCTCTCTAATGATGACGATGCTTGGAAAAGATCTATGAGAATAGCAGAACATTATTAGGAATCAGTTAATTGCCTTTAAAATATTTATTTGTTTGTCTATCATCTATCTATCTATCATCTATCTATATATCTATATTTTCCAGACATCTTTGGTTTCTATCCTAGGTCTGTGGACTATCCAGTCTCTGGTTCCTAGCCCTCCAGGCAGTGTCAGGCATGAGTTCCATCCCTTGGGATGGGCCTCAATTAGGACTGGTTATTGGTTGGCCAGTCTTACAAGTTCAGTTCCTCCTTCACCCTGCATATTTTTTGGGCAATACAAATTGTACATCAGAGGTTTTGTATCTGGGTTGGTGTCCCAGTTCCTCTGCTGGAAGCATTGTCTGGATATAGTAGACTGCCAGATCAGGCTCTGGATCCCTCTTCTGACAGTTTACTCTAATAGATTTCAGAGAGTTTCCATTGCCCTACATTTCTATGTCAATGTGCTTCCCAATTACAGTCATCTCTTCCAGTATGCACTCCCTCCATCCCTTTAACAAGCTCCATTCCTTTCTCCAGTCCATCCCAAGTCAACCTGCAGTATCTGTTCTATTTCCCCTTTCCAGAAAGATCCATGAGTCCACATTTGGGCCCGTCTTATTACTTTTTCTTTCTAGGTCTCTGAATTATAGCATGATTATCCTTTACTTAACAACTAATATCTACTTACAACTGTATACATATTATGTTTGTCATTCTGGATCTGGGCTACCTCATTGAGGATAAATATTTTTCTATTTCCTTTCATCTGCCTTCAAATTTCATAATGTCACTATTTTTAACAGCTGAGTAATATTCCACTGGGTTAATGAACCACATTTTTCACCCATGATGGATATCTAGTTTGATTCAAGTTTCTGTCTATTATGAAAAAAACTGCTATGAACATTGTTGAGCAAGTGTCCTTATAGTAGGATGGAGCATCTTTTAGGTATTTGCTCAGGAGTTATATAATTGTTTTTTAAAATATTTTTTATATTTTACATATATATTTATATCATTACACATATATACAATAAAGTACCTCCAGAAAGAACTTTGACATAACAGGAACTATATAAATGCTACATTCTTAGTACTTTGGCTATTTGTATTTGGCAGGCTTGAAGAAAACATCTTTCCTATCTTGGTGCTTCTAAAATTATGAATGTAAATCAATATCCATCATATCTTGTCATTATAAACTTAAAACATTTATCTAGACCTAAAAACAACTTAACCCCTAAACAAATAAGCTTCATTGTAAAACTAAACTACCTGGTCTTCAACTCCATCAGAGACTTGAGAAGGAATAAAATTGACTATCTGAGTCTGCCAGGAGTGCAGGTTAATAGCTTTACAAATGAGAAGATGAAAGAGACAGTTTGCTACCTGAATACTCACCCAAAACTCTCTGTAATGTTGGAGCATCTTCTTCAGGCTTCTGGCCCAATATATCTGACAGACATATTTGTGAGGCAGGAATTTTTTTAATGTTGACATAAGGTTTTTATATGTCAAAGATTTGATCAACTAACAATTAAATTGTATAACTTATTTGTCCTAAACAGCCTGCAATAGCACTTTCAAAGTATTGGAAGTAAACCTTTGTATTACAATTGAGTTACATAGGTACAATACATTATATTTGAGTAGAAATATATATATATATATATATATATATATATATATATATATATATATATATTTGTGTGTGTGAAGAGTAATCTTAAATTTGTATTCTATTCCACTTTACCTAAAATTAAATTTATTTTGTATCTATATACAAAATTATATACCAATGAATTAAAAATAATCTTGTGAGTGACAATTAAGGCATTAAATTGAGGAGCAGATTCACTAATCTACTTTTTATTCTATCTTTCCTATATATTTCTATCTCCAAACCTAAGAAGGAATGATAAAGGAAAAGAGAGACATCCCTGAGTTCAACCTTGTTTTCTTTATAAATAAGACCAATAATAACTTATAAGCAACTACCTTTGAAAATAGCCCTCTATAGCCCAAGAAACAACCAAAAACCTACCCTTAAAGGAAATGAAGTGTTATTCTTTTAAGGATTTTTCTGGATGATTTGGGGCAAGTAATACCTTTTTAGGGGCCTAAATAAAATTGGGAAATGGTTAAACAAGCTAGGAATAGCATTTGTGGTCCAGTTTCTAAATGTTGAGAAATGTCAGGCTTAATTACAGTCCTGTGTGAGACAGTCTGAAATGCTGGAACAATTGGGATTAGAAGCTTTCTTCAAAGGTGTCCTGAGAGCTGTCTTGTTTTGATGAGGAGCAGCAATTGAAGCACTTGGTACTGGAACATGAAGGATGCAGGATGTCAGTGTCCAGCATGCTGAGAGGAATGAATCCTGTCAGGTCTGACCTGTCAGGTCAGTATCCAGTGCTTCTGTTCTGAAAGCATATAATTTCTCACAAGCATTATGCAGTCCTAAAATTATAAATGTATAAGGTGTGTGATGCACAGAACAATAAAGGCTGGTTCTCTGTTCTCTGTATGAACAGAAAAAAATGTAAATCTTCATTCATGCCATATAAAATGGCATCTAATAATAATTCGTAGAGATTGTTTATCCAACAAGAAGCATGGTCTATGCCTAGACATGCACGTCTCAGATCTATTCCTATATGGTGGAATTAGCAATATATATTGCCTCTTTGTTCTACAGTTTAAACTCGTCACATTCCAATTATGTCTCCCTCCCTCAACTCCTCTCAATCCCCGCTTCCTTCCTTTTCTTTTCTCCCTCCCTCCCTTTGTCCTCAGAGAGGGGAGCCCTCCTCCCTTGACATCTGACCTCAGCCTATCAAGTCTCATCTGCAGTACCTGTAACCTTTTTCTTTGTACCCTGGCATGGCTGCCCTGCCAGGGGGAAGTGATAAAATTCAGTGGCCAGAGTCCATGTCTGAAGTAAGTCTCTACTCTCCACATTGTGGGACCCACAAGGAGACTGTGATACTACATTTGAGCCGAAGGTCTAGGTCCACATCATACATTGTCTGTTGTTCGTAAATCAGTCTCTGTGTTGTAGTGTAGTTATCCTCTATTATGTGGCTAATATCCACTTATGAGTGAGTATATACCATGCATGTCATTCTGGGTCTGGGTTACCTCACTCAGGATGCTCTTTTCTACTTCCAACCATTTGCCTGGAAATGTCAAAACTTCCTTCTTTTTAATAGCTGAATGGTATTCCATTGTGTAAATGTACCACAATTTCTTTATCCATTCTTCAGTTGAAGGACATCTAGGTTGTATCCAGATTCTGGATATTATGAATAAAGCTGCTGTGAACATGGTTGAGCAAATGTCCTTGTTGTAGGGCAGACCCTCTTTTGGGAATATTCCCATGAGTGGTATGGCTGGGTCTTGAGGTAGAATTATTCCCAATTTCCTGAGATAGCACCAGACTGATTTCCAAAGTTGTTGTACAAGTTTGCACTCCCACCAGTAATAGAGAAATGTTCCCCTTTCTCCACATCCTTGCCAGCATGTGCTGTCACCTGCGTTTTTTATCTTAGCCATTCAGATAGGGGTAAGATGGAATTTTAGAGTTGTTTTGAGTTGCATTTCCCTGATAACTAGAGATGTTGAGCATTTCTTTGTTTCTTGCCCTGGCCCGCCGGGGTTTGACTAACGCTCGGGAGGAAAATTTTCCTGTATAGAGACAGAACACTAGACACAAAGAAGGGGCAAGTCTGCATTCTTTTTTTTTTTTTTTAATTTTATTAATTTATTCTTGTTACATCTCAATGTTTATCCCATCCCTTGTATCCTCCCATTCCTCCCCACCTCCATTTTCCCATTATTCCCCTCCCCTATGACTGTTCCTTAGGGGGATTACCTCCCCCTATATATTCTCATAGGGTATCAAGTCTCTTCTTGGCTACCTGCTGTCCTTCCTCTGAGTGCCACCAGGATCAAACCCCGTTTATCGAAAAATTTCACAGAGTTTATATAAGCACAGAGGCATGGGTATTTGTGTAAGCAAGGGTTGCTATGGATACCTAACTCTGGAATGCTCCAGCAGGTAGGTATCTACCTTTACAGCTACTATAATTGCAGGAGAGAAATTCCAGGCAAGTTATGAAGGATCAGGTTAGTCAGGAAAAAGCTCCCGGAACTGCTGCTCACAGGCAGCTGGCCTTTAATCTGATCTTATCAGTAGTCCCACAGGAAGAGGAGTAGCTTGAGGGTCTGGAATGACCAGCCCCCACAATAAACCACAACAGGTGTCTAACTGCTGACCTATGACAAGGTCAGCTAGTTTCTGGTGAATGGCAGACGTCTGGAGAAATAGGAACCTAGGTTCTGACAAGATGGTTGAACATTGGCCATATAGCCCCTCCCCAACAGTTTCTCAGCCATTGGATATTCCTCTGTTGAGAATTCTCTATTTAGTTCTGTACCTCATTTAAAAATTTTTTTTTTGTTTTGGTGGTATTTAATTTCTTCAGTTCTTTTTTTTTTCTCTTTTTTTTTTATTAATTTATTCTTGTTACATCTCAATGTTTATTCCATCACTTGTATCCTCCCATTCCACCCCCCCCCCCATTTTCCCATTATTCCCCTCCCCTATGACTGTTCCTGAGGGGGATTACCTCCCCCTGTATATGCTCATAGGGTTTCAAGTCTCTTCTTGGCAACCTGCTGTCCTTCCTCTGAGTGCCACCAGGTCTCCCCCTCCAGGGGACATGGTCAAATGTGAGGAACCAGAGTATGTGAGAAAGTCATATCACACTCTCCACTCAACAGTGGAGAATATTCTGACCACTGGCTAGATCTGGGTAGGGGTTTAAAGTTTACCGCCTGTATTGTCCTTGGCTGATGCCTTAGTTTGAGCGGGACCCCTGGGCCCAAATCTGCCTATCATATTGTTCTACTTGTAGGTTTCTAGGACCCTCTGGATCCTTTTATTTTGCTATTCTCCCATGCGTCTCTCATTTAGAGTCCCAATAGGATGCCCTCCCCTCTGTCCCAGTTTCCTGGTAAGTGAAGGCTTTCATGGGACATGCCCCTTGGGCTAGTATGCAGATATAAGTGAGTATATACCATTTGATTCTTTCTGCCTCTGGGTTAACTCACTCATTATGATCATTTCTAGCTCAATCCATTTATCCACAAATTTCGGGAATTCCTTGTTTTTAATAGCTGAGTAGTATTCCATAGTGTATATGTACCACAGTTTCTTTATCCACTCTTCTACTGAGGGACACTTAGGCTGTTTCCATGTTCTGGCTATTATGAATAAGGCTGCTATGAACATGGTTGAGGCTGAGAAGCTTCTGTAAGGCAGGAGACACCGTCAAGAGAACAAAGTGACAGCCTACAGACTGGGAACAAATCTTCACCAACCCTACATCTGACAAAGGTCTAATATCCAAAATATATAAAGAACTCAAGAAATTAAACACCACCAAACCGAATAACCCAAATGAGAAATGGGGCTTGGAACTAAACAGAGAATTCTCAACAGAGGAGTAAAATGGCTGAGAAACACTTAAAGAAATGCTCAACCTCCTTAGTCATCAGGGAAATGCAAATCAAAACAACTCTGAGATTCCATCTTACACCCATCAGAATGGCTAAGATCAAAAACTCAAGCGACACCACATGCTGGCAAGGATGTGGGAAGAGGGGAACACTCCTTCATTGCTGGTGGGAATGCAAACTAGTACAGCCACTTTGGAAATCTATCTGGTGCTATCTTAGAAAAATGGGAATAGGGCTTCCTCAAGACCCAGCTATTCCACTCCTTGGAATATACCCAGAAGATGCTCCAGCACACAACAAGAAAATTTGCTCAACCATGTTCATAGCAGCCTTATTCATAATAGCCAGAACATGGAAACAGCCTAAGTGTCCCTCAGTAGAAGAGTGGATAAAGAAACTGTGGTACATATACACTATGGAATACTACTCAGCTATTAAAAACAAGGAATTCCCGAAATTTGTGGATAAATGGATTGAGCTAGAAATGATCATAATGAGTGAGTTAACCCAGAAGCAGAAAGAATCAAATGGTATATACTCACTTATATCTGCATACTAGCCCAAGGGACACGTCCCATGAAAGCCTTCACTTACCAGGAAACTGGGACAGAGGGGAAGGCATTCTATTGGGACTCTAAATGAGAGACGCATGGGAGAATAGCAAAATAAAAGGATACAGAGGTTCCTAGAAATCTACAAGTAGAACAATATGAAAGACAGATTTGGGCCCAGGGGTCCCGCTCAAACTAAGGCACCAGCCAAGGACAATACAGGAGGTAAACTTTAAACCCCTTCCCAGATCTAGCCAATGTTCAGAATATTCTCCACAGTTGAGTGTAAAGTGTGATATGACTTTCTCACATACTCTGGTGCCTCACATTTGACCATGTCCCCTGGAGGGGGAGACCTGGTGGCACTCAGAGGAAGGACAGCAAGTAGCCAAGAAGAGACTTGATACCCTATGAGAATATATAGGGGGACGTAATCACCCTCAGGAACAGTCATAGGGGAGGGAAATAATGGGAAAATGGGTGGAGGAGGAATGGGAGGATACAAGGGATGGGATAAACATTGAGATGTAACAAGAATAAATTAATAAAAAAATGTATATGTAAAATATAAATGAATAAACTTAAAAAAAAAAAAAAAGAACTCAAGAAATTAAACACCACCAAACCGAATAACCCAATTGAGAAATGGGGCTTGGAACTAAACAGAGAATTCTCAACAGAGGAGTATCAAATGGCTGAGAAACACTTAAAGAAATGCTCAACCTCCTTAGTCATCAGGGAAATGCAAATCAAAACAACTCTGAGATTCCATCTTACACCCATCAGAATGGCTAAGATCAAAAACTCAAGTGACACCACATGCTGGCGAGGATGTGGGGAGAAGGAAACACTCCTTCATTGCTGGTGGGAATGCAAACTAGTACAGCCACTTTGGAAATGTATCTGGTGCTATCTTAGAAAAATGGGAATAGGGCTTCCTCAAGACCCAGCTATTCCACTCCTTGGAATATACCCAGAAGATGCTCCAGCACACAACAAGAAAATTTGCTCAACCATGTTCATAGCAGCCTTATTCTTCAATTCTTTATATATTTTGGATATTAGCCCTTTGTTGGATGCACGGTTGGTAAATGACAGTCTGTAGGCTCTCATTTTGTTCTGGTGACAGTGTTCTTCACCTTACAGAAGCTCTTCAGTTTCATGAGGCCTCGTTTATTAATTGTTGATCTTAGAGCCTGAGCTGTTGGTGTTCTGTTCAAGAAGCTGTCTCCTGTGGCTATGAGTTCAAGGCTCTTTCCCACTTTTTCTTCTAATGGACTTAGTGTGTCTGGTTTTATGTTGAGGTATTTAATCCATTTGGACTTCAGTTTTGTGCGGGGTGACAGATATGGATCTATTTGCATTTTTCTACATGTAGATATCCACATAGTCCAGCACCATTTGTTGAAGATGCTATCTTTTTTCCATTGTATGAATTTGGCTTCTTTGTTAAAATCAAGTATCCATAGGTTTGTGGGTTCAGTTCTGCATCTTTGATTTGATTCCATAATTTCATTGATCAAACAGCCTATTTCTATGCCAGTACCATGCCATTTTTATTACTGTTGCTCTATAGTACAGGTTGAGATCCAGGATGAAGATTCCTCCAGAAGATCTTTCATTGTACAGGATTGTTTTAGCTATTTAAAAAAAATTTTTTTTTTTGAAATTAAAAAAATTTTTTTTAATTAACTTATTCTTGTTACATCTCAATGTTTATCTCATCTCTTGTATCCTCCCATTCTTCCCTCCCTCCCATTTTCCCATTATTCCCCTCCCCTATGACTGTTCCTGAGGGGGATTACCTCCCCCTGTATATGCTCATAGGGTATCAAGTCTCTTCTCGGTAACCTGCTGTCCTTCCTCTGAGTGCCACCAGGTCTCCCCCTCCAGGGGACATGGTCAAATGTGAGGCACTAGAGTATGTGAGAAAGTCATATCCCACTCTCCACTCAACTGTGGAGACTGTTCTGACCATTGGCTAGATCTGGGTAGGGGTTTAAGGTTTACCGCCTGTATTGTCCTTGGCTGGTGCCTTAGTTTGAGCGGGACCCCTGGGCCCAAATCTGCCTATCATAATGTTCTACTTGTAGGTTTCTAGGACCCTCTGGATCCTTCTACTTTGCTATTCTTCCATGCTTCTCTCCAGCACACAACAAGAAAATTTGCTCAACCATGTTCATAGCAGCCTTATTCATAATAGCCAGAACATGGAAACAGCCTAAGTGTCCATCAGTAGAAGAATGGACAAAGAAACTGTGCTACATATACACTATGGAATACTACTCAGCTATTAAAAACAAGGAATTCTCGAAATTTGTGGATAAATGGATTGAGCCAGAAATGATCATAATGAGTGAGTTAACCCAGAAGCAGAAAGAATCAAATGGTATATACTCACTTATATCTGCATACTAGCCCAAGGGGCATGTCCTAGGAAAGCCTTCACTTACCAGGAAACTGGGACAGAAGGGAGGACATCCTATTGGGACTCTAGATGAGAGAAGCTATTCTGGTTTTGTTGTTGTTGTTGAGAATTGATTCTTCCAAGGTGGGAAAAGAATTTTGTTGGTATTTTGATGGGAACTGCATTGAATTTATAGATTGCTTTTGGTAAGATAGCCATTTTTACTATGTTGAATCTCTCAATCCATGAAAATGGGAGATCTTTCTGAAGTCTGGCTGACTAGTTCAACTCAGATATTCTGGCTCAACACTACTCTTCAAGTTGACTGATTCAAACTGGCTTCTCTCAGCTTTTCAGTGTATTGCTTTGCTTAGAAAAAACTGTCTTTGAACTCCAATAGCTAAACTGAACGTAGTCAAATTCACTATACTTCCCTTAATTGAACTGCACAAAACTGTACTATAGTCCTGAACCCTACTATACTGTTCCCACAAACTCCCCTGCTCTCACTCTGCACTGCTATTAAGTAGTTTCTCTTTCTTGTCTGTTCTTGTGAGAGTTGGGCATATTCTGTCTCTGACTTACATACAACATATATATAAAACTTAGAATCTAAGATTCACATACGAGAAAGAACATGTAGTATTGTTCTTTCTGAGACTCAATTACTTCACATATTATAATTTTTTCAAGCACATTTATTTTACAACAAATTTTAGGCTTTATAGAGATGTATAAAATTACATTGTGTATATTTATGATAGTTTAATTATTTATTCACCAATTGGTAGACATATAGGTTTATTCATGAATAAACATGGTATGTAAATATTTCTGTGGTGTGATATAGAGTCTTCTGGGTAAACGATCAAAGGTGATACAGCTAGATCATAAAGGATTTCTACATGTTATTTCATAAACAAAACTATAAAACAAACAAACATACAAAAACTGAAACTTCATACATTTACACGCTCATCAATAGTGAACCAGGGTTCCTTTTTCCTCCATTCTCATCAGCATTTGTAAATTTTGTGCGAAGGGCCTTTCTTACTAGAGTGAGATAAGAATACTGAAGTGGTTTAAATTTCATTTACTTAATGACTAAGGATATTGATCCCTTTAAAAGTCATTATTGGAGAATGTTCTGACCATTGGCTAGATCTGGGTAGGGGTTTAAAGTTTACCACCTGTGTTGTCCTTGGCTGGTGCCTTAGTTTGAGCGGGACCCCTGGGCCCAAATCTGCCTATCATAATGTTCTACTTGTAGGTTTCTAGGACCCTCTGGATCCTTCTACTTTGCTATTCTCCCATGCTTCTCTCATTTAGAGTCCCAATAGGATGTTCTCCCATCTGTCCCAGTTTCCTGGTAAGTGAAGGCTTTCATGGGACATGCCCTTTGGGCTAGTATGCAGATATAAGTGAGTATATACCATTTGATTCTTTCTGCTTCTGGGAACGTTCTCCACAGTTGAGTGGAGAGTGGGATATGACTTTCTCACATACTCTGGTGTCTCACATTTGACCATGTCCCCTGGAGGGGGAGACCTGGTGGCAATCAGAGGAAGGACGGCAGGTTGCCAAAAAGAGACTTGAAATCCTATGAGCATATACAGGGGGAGGTAATCCCCCTCAGGAACAGTCATAGGGGAGGGGAATATTGGGAAAATGGGAGGGAGGGAAGAATGGGAGGATACAAGGGATGGGATAAACATTGAGATGTAACAAGAATAAATTAATAAAAAAAAGTTTAAAAATAATTATTGGCTATTTGTATTTCCTTTTTTTAGAACTGTCTGTTTGCTTCATTATTCTATTTATTTGATAGGAAGTTTGGAATTTTTGGTTGTTTAATTTTTTTCAGTTCTTTATATATTCTTCATATTAATCCTTTGTCTGAACTTTAGATCACATTCTCTTCTTTCCTCTGCAGCCCAGCAAGGCAGCCCCTCTCGGGGAAAGTAATCAAGTAGCAGGCAACAGGGTCCATGTCAGAGACATCCATTTCTTGTTTACTAAGGGACCCACAAGAAGACCAAGCTGCTTATTGGCTACATATGTATAGGGGGCTTAGGTCCAGTTCATGCATGGTCTTTGATACTTCAATCTCTTCAAGTTCCCTTGGCCCAGGTTACTTGACTCTATTGGTCTTCTTGTGGAGTTTCTGTCTCCTCTATGTCCTTTGTTCTTTCCTTGACTATTCTCCAAGGCTCCCTGTGTTCCACCTAATGTTGGCCTGTGAGTCTGATCATCTCTGTCTATCGACTGATGGGTATAGCCTCTCAGAGGACAACTCTGCTAGATTCCCTTATGAAAACCTCTCATAGTATCACTAATAGTGTCAAGAGTTGGCTTTCTTCCATGAAGTGGGGGAGTCACAGTTTGGGCCAGGCATTGATTGGACATTTGCTCAATCTCTGTTCTATCTTTACCCCTGCACATTTTTAGGTAGGGTAAATTCTGCGTCAAACTTTTTGTTGTGGGTTGGCATTCCTTTCTCTCCATTAGAAGTCCTGTCTTGTTAGAGGGTGGCTTCTTTTCTCTCCATGACCCCACTACTAGGAGTCTCAGTGAGAGTCATCATTCTCTTGTCCTCTCAGGATCCTACCCTCTAGTAGGTTTCCAGTTTGTCTCAGAGATGTTCCCACCATGTTTTTTCTTCTCCTTGTCATCTCTCTGTCCTCCAACCCCCACTTTCTCCATATCTCCATCTGTATTCCCTCTTCCATCCTGTTCCTTCTCTTCATTCACCTCCGCTGTTTATTCTATTTCCTTTTCTAAGTGATATTCAAGCATCCTGCCTTGGACCCTCCTTGTCTTACTGGGTCTGGGTTATTTCACTCAAGATGATCTTTTAGTTCTATCCATTTGCCAGAAAATTTCATGATTTTCTTGTTTTTAATAGCTGAACAGTACTCCATTGTGTAAATGTACCACAATTTCTTTATTCATTCTTTGGTTGATGTACAACTGGATTGTTCCCAATTTGGGTTATTATGAATAAAGCAGCGATAAACACAGTTGAGCAAATGTCTTTGTTCTAAGTTGGAGCATCTTTTGGAGCCTAGGAGTGGTATAGCTGGGTCTTGAAGTAAAGCTATGCCCAATTTCCTGAGAAAGTGTCAGATTGATTTCTCAAGTCGTTGTGCAAGTACACACTCCCACCAGCAATGGAAGAGTTCTCCCCTTTCTCTACATCCTTACCAGCATGTACTGTTACTTGAGTTTTTGGGCTTAGTAATTCTGATAGGTATAAGATGGAACCTCAGAGTCATCTTGACTTGCATTTTCCTGATGACTAAGGATGTTGAGCATTTATTTATGTGCTTCCTGGCCATTCAACACTCTTCCTTTGAGAATTCTTTGTTTATCTCTGTTCCACATTTTTAATGGCATTATTTGGTTTGATAATGTTTAAATTCTTGAGTTCTTTATATATTTTGGATATTAGCCCTTTGTTGGATGTAGGATTTGTGATCTTTTCCCAATCTGTAAACTGCCACTGTGCTCTGCTGACAATGTTGTTTCAATTTTCTTGTATTGGGTGAGGTTTGCTTTGTGATCAACTATATGCTCAATTTTATAGATGGTTTCATGCAATGCTGATAAGAAGGTATATTCTTTTGTGTTTGTGTGAAATGTTCTGTAGATATCTGTTAGGTCAATTTTATTCATGACATGTTAGTTTCATTATTTCTGTTTACTTTTTGTCTAGATGACCTGTTTGTTGGTAAGAGTATAGTACTGAAGTCCCCACTAATATTTGTGGTTTAATGTACAATATAAGCTTTAGTAAATGCTTCTTTTGCCAATGTGGATGTCTTGTATTTGGAAGTTACTGAGAAGTAATCTTGGTTGATTTTTTTTGCCTTTGATGAGTATGAAATGTCCGTCCCCATCTCTTCAGGTTTATTATAGTTGAAAATCTTTTTTTTTAATTATATAATAGGATGGCTACTCTAGCTTGCTTCTTGGGCCCATTTGCTTGAAATTTTTTTTCTAGCCCATTACTCTGAAGTAAAGTCTAATTGTTTTGCTGAGGTGTGTTACTTGTATGTAGCAGAATGATGGTTTATGCATCCATTCTGTCAGTGTGTGTCAATTTATTGGGAAATTGATATTGAGAGATATTAATGACCAATGATTGTTGATACCTATTATTTTGATGTTGATGTTGATAGTGTTTGTATGTTTGTACGTTTGTCTTCTTTTGGCTTTGCTCTTATGAAGTTATTTATATCCTGTGTTATCTTCGGTGTAGTTAATCTCCTTTGGTTGTAATTTTCCTTCTGGTTTCTTCAGTGGGGCTGGGTTTGTGCATAGGTGTTTAAATTTGGTTTTGTCATGGTTTAGTTTTCTCTGTCTCTATTGATTAATGTTTTTCTGGGTATAGTCATCTGGGATGACATCTGTGGTCTCTTTGTGTCTGTAAAACATCTGTTCAAGCCCTTCTGGCTTTTAGAGTCTCTATTAAGAGGTCAGGTGTGATTCTGATAGGTCTGCCTTTACATGTTACTTGATTAACCACGTCTACAAAATATAAATACAGAAAACCTCAGGTAGTGTTTAATTAATAGCTGACAACTAAAACTCAGTCAAGTTGACACATAAAGTGAACTTGCTTACCTAGAAATACTTTTTGATCGTAAAGAAAGGAATAACTTTACAATAGACCATGGAACTCTTATCATCAGCTAGTTCCACATAAAAATGTTGGTGTGGCTAGATAGAATGCAATAATAATCATTTCTGTTATATCTCTACCTAGGATGAAGAAATTCAAAATAATATGTCAAAAAATCAGCAACACTTAATAGAAGGAGATTCTACAAAAATAAACGGTGTTTAGTATTTGAAAATACCAAGGTTTCGAAAAGGAAATGAGGTTTCTCATTCTCCAGTGTGACTCAATGAGTCCCTGTCTCCAGCCCCTCAGATGAAGCAGGGCTGTGACAATGAAGGCAGATTGTAAGGAAGGAATCCTACTCTTCAGGACAACAGCTGAGATTTCTATTTAGAAATGACATAGGTGATTGACAGTTACAATTTGAGTTTTTGAAGGCAGAGCTTTCCTTCACTAAAGCCATCATCTAGAGTTTGCTCTGGGTCACTGACATCTCCACTGTTTCTCCGTCATTTTTAACGTTCTTATTCTAACAGATAATATGCATTCTATCTTTAAATTATTAAGGTTTTAAATAAAGTTTAAATTGCTAAAGATCCAAACATGAAAGTTAGGTCAATAAAAATATTCCATGGGATTTCGTATACTGAAGAGGTAGCATTTCCCAGAAAACTTGATTTTGGCATGCCGAGGATGCACTTACAGGTTTGGTCTGGCAATGAAAAGAGAGGTGATCTTCATGCAGACCTTATCTTGTACTCATATTGCTTTGGAACCGTGGTTCTCAAGCTATGGCTCATGACCCTTCTGTGAGCTGCATATCAAATATCCTGCATATCCTATATTTACATTATGATTTTAAAAAGTAGCAAAATTATAGTTATAAAGTAGTAGCAAAACAAATTTATTGTTAGAGTTTGCCACAACATGAGAAAATTAGTGTTTCTGCAATTAGAAAGGTTGAAAACCACTGCTATAGAGAATGTTGAGAAGTGGCCTAATTTGTAAAAAGTAAAATTACCTACAGGATGTGGAAACTGACTACACGTCAAG
The DNA here is from genome assembly GCF_903995435.1 of Acomys russatus. NCBI lineage: Eukaryota > Metazoa > Chordata > Mammalia > Rodentia > Muridae > Acomys > Acomys russatus. The sequence continues at coordinate 44,231,232 of NC_067138.1, read as the reverse complement.
TAAACTGAATTATAAAAAAATTAAATATTGACATCTAAGAGCAATAGACTGCACCTCATAATCCGTGTCCCAATTTCCAGTCCCCAACTTTGCTTTCTTGGATGCCTTCCAGTCCTATGGACTACAGGCTTGCCAGACCCAAAGATTCCAGGTAATCCCCCACCCCAACCAAACTCTATGCCTTCCACCTCCTCCTAAACTACCTTTAATATAAAAACATGCACCCCATACCCTGTTATAAGCCCTTACCAACCATATTCCTCTAAAACACATCCATTAACCTTAAACTACACCCTATCCCCTGGATCCCATTTACCAGTCCACAACATGGAACTTTCAATCACTGTAGAAAGAGAGTAAACAAGATATACCATGACAAAACCAAATTTAAGCAATATCTATGCACAAATTCAGCATTACCAAATACTAGAAGAAAACTCCAACCCAAGGAGATTACACCCAGGATATAAATAATTCCACACCAGTGAAACTATCAGAAGGGAAACATGCATACACACACACACAGACACACAGACACACAGACACACAGACACACACACACGGGGGGGGGGGGAGAGAGAGAGAAAGAGAGAGAGAGAGAGTACAACTATTCACATCAAAATAACAGGAAATAATAATCACTGGTCACTAATATCTCTCAACATCAATGGACTCAAATCCCCAATAAAAAGATGAAGGTTAAAAGAATAGATGAAAAAAACAGGATTCATCCTTCTGCTGTATACAAAAAACACACCTAAACCACAAAGATAAACATTTCCTCATAGTAAAGGTTTAGAACAACTTTCTAAGCAAACACTGTCTATAAAAACCAAAAAGGAAAAAAAATATTGTGAGATATAATACTAGTGACTTAATACCATACCTAAAAGCTCTAGAAGAAAAAGAAACAAACACATTGAAGAGGAGTAGACTACAGGAAAACATTAAAATCAGAACTGAGATCAGTAAATTAGAAACAAAGAGAATAATACAAAGAATCAATGAAACCAAAAGTTGGTGCTTAGAAAAAAGTCAAAAGATAGACAAACCCATAACTAAACTAAGTAAAAGACACAGAGAGAATATTCTAATTAACAAAATCAGAAATAAAAAGGAGGACATGACAACAGACACCAAGGAAATTCAAAAAAATCATTAAGTCTTACATAAAAAACCCATACTCCACAAAGTTGAAAAATCTAAATTAAATAGATAATTTAGTTGGTAGATGCCACTTACCAAGTTAAGTCAAGACCAAGTGATGGTTTTAATAGGCTTAAAGCCCTAAACAAGTAGAAATAGTCAGTAAAAATCTACCAACAAAAATAACACCCACCCAAAAATAAAGAACCCATAGGGTCAGAATTCTACCAGACTTTCAAAGAAGAGCTAATACCAACACTACTCAAATTATTCCACAAAATAGAAACAGGAGAAACTCTGTCAAATTCATTTTATAAGGCCACAGTCACCCTGATACCCAAACGACAAAGACCCAACAAAGAAAGAGAATTACAGACCCACTTACCTCATGAACATTGATACAAAAATATTCAATAAAATACTCACAAAGAGAATCCAAGAATACTTCAGAAATATCATTCACCATGATCAAGCAGGCTTCATCCCAGGGATACAGTAATGTTTCAACATATGAAATTACTGTAATCCACCTTATAAAGAAACTGAAAGAAAAAAAGACTACACGATCATCTCATTAGATACTGAAAAAACCTTTGACAAAATCCAACACCCTTTTATGATAAAAGTCTTGGAAAGACTTGGATAAGGCCTGTACAACAAAAGAATATATAGTAATCCAATATCTATCATCAAATTAAATGGAGAGAAATTTAAGGCAACTCCATTAAAATAAGGGCCTAGACAAGGTTGTCCACTCTCTCCACATCCATATAATGTAGCACTTGAAGTTCTACATACAGAAAAAAGATAACTGAAGGAAATCAAGGGGATACACATAGGAAAGGAGGAAGTCAAAGTGTCACTATTTGCAGATGATATTATAGTGTACATAAACGACACCCACAGTTCTACAAGGGAATTCCTACAGCTGGTAAACACCTTCAACAAAGTGGCTGGATACAAACTGAACTAAAAAAATCAGTAGTCCCCCTATATACAAATGATAAACATGCTGAGGAAGAAATTAAGAAAATAACATCCTTAACAATAGCTACAAATAATATAAAATATTGTGGAGTGACTCTGACCAAGAACTTCAATCTTTGAAGAAAGAAATTCAAGAAGATATCAGAAGATGAAAAGATCCTCTGTGCTCATGGATTAGTAGGATGAATGTTGTAAAAAAAAATGGGCATCTTACCAAATGCAATCTACAGATTCAATGCAATTCTCACCAAAATTCCAACACACTTCTTTACAGATCTTGAAAGAGCAATCCTCAAATTCCTATGGAAAAATTAAAAATCTAGGATGGCTAAAACAATACTATACAATAAAAGAATTTTTGTAGGTACCACCATCCCTGATTTCAAGGTGTACTTCAGAGTAATAGTAATAAAAGACTCATGCTTTTTTGCATAAAAATAGATAGGTTGATCAATGGAATTGAATTGAAGACCCAGAAATAAACCCAGACACCTACAGACACCTGATCTTTGACAAAGAATCTAAAACCCATAAAAAGGAAAAAATGAAAGCATATTTAACATATTTATCACCTCATAGAAAACTCAAGTTCAAATGTACCAAAGACTTCACCATAAAACCAGAAATATTAAATCTATTAGAAGTGAACAGAACACTATCAGCTCAGGCTCTAAAAATCAGCAATTAATAAATGGGACCTCATAAAACTGAGAAGCAAAGGACACTGTCAACAGAACAAAATGACGGCCTAAAGACCAAGAAAAAGTCTTCATCGACCCAAGCTACAACAGGAAAGTTTCAGTTAGTCATACTACAAGTTTATATGCCTTGGTGTTTTGTATCGATGGGAATACTCACTCTTTCTGAGACTCTTCTGAGACAAACCAGAGGTGAGGTGAGAGGGAGAACTGAGAAGAGTGGAGGGAGGGAGCTGAGATGGGGATGCAAGATAAATAAATTAATAAAAAAAGAATCAAGTATTTTTAATTTATAAGGCCAACAATAAATCACAAAAATATTTCATAAAGACTTGTGTAGTAAATAGGTGTAGGAACACTGTAAATTCTAAATTTTTAGTATAAATCAGATTAGTCCCAAAGTCTATGTGTTCTCAAAATGGGTAAAGAGCTGAAATAAAGAGGAGCTAAGGAGACATGCCTCTCCAACCTGACCAGGGCCTCACAGTTCTTTGGATGCCTTCTCTCCTACTAATTTAGACCATTTCCTCCACAACATACTCTTCCACCTTATCCGGCTCCTCAGTTAGCGTTGTAATTTCATATTCTAAGATGTGTCAGTACATCTTTTTTTCCCATAGAACCTTCAGTAATACTTAATCTTGAAGAGCAATGAATGCATCTTTAATCTGACCATCACATCAAAATATGGTCATGGATGTTAAACCACAGCAAATTACAAATTATCCTAGATCTCGAATCATCCTGAAAATGTCAAGATAGACTTAATTGTGAAAAGAACAATTCAGTTTCAAAAGAGTTCAAGTGCTCTTGAGGAAAAATAATTTAAAATATGATAATTTTAATATTGTATTTGTTCTAATTCAGACTCAAACTTCTGAAGGCAGGAAAGTGAACTTGAATATTATGGGTAACTATATGAAGTATTGAAATAACCTTACTTGAGGCATAGCATGTGTTGATGACCTTGGTATAAAGTTAGAGGCAAATTGAAGATGACCAATATTATTCTTTCAGCCCAATTTTCTTTCTCTTTTTTTCTTTAAAAATTTTAAAAAATTTATTCATATTACATCTCAATTGTTAGCCCTTCCCTTGTATCCTCCTATTCTTCCCTCCCTCAAGCTTCCCCCCTTCTCCCCTCCCCTATGTCTGTGATTGAGGGAGACCTTCTCCCCCTATATATGCTCTTAGAGTATCGAATCTCTTCTTGGTAACTTGCTATCCTTCCTCTGAGTGCCGCCATATGCTCAGCCCAATTCTCTAATCAATAATACAGAATTAGTTCTGATGATTTATCATCACAAATATTTATTTTAATTAAATATTCTTCAGTAAAATATAATTATTAATCAATAATTAGACTGAATATACCACAGTTTTCACAGTGGGAAGCTTTTAAAATACATGAGATTAAGCTAGGATTTTGGGCAAGCTAGTCCAATTCTCTAACTCTGAGCTATAGTCCCTTGATATTCATTTGTTTTTATTTTTATTTGTGAGACAGGATCTATTTAATTTACCCAGCCTGACCTTCAACTTCCTATGCAGCTCATGTTTGCCTCCAACTTGGAATCTTTATACAGATGAGCAACCGTACCCAACTGTTATGTAAATATTTATGAATCATAAATGTAGCATGTGTACCTCCTTAAGTACATCACAGAACTAATAGAGTATCAGTTTCTAGTTATCCTGACATCATTCTGTGAGAACGATAAATTAATTTGAATTTTATTTGCTGAAAATTAAATTATTTTTAATTTCATGCACACATTCATAGATAGTGCTACTCCTTGATACTTTCAACATTGCCATTAAAATGTCTTATGCCTAGTTTGATATAATATTATCAATTTGGTAGGACCTAGGATCACCTAGGAGACAGACCTCTGGGAATGCCTATTAGGAATTAGCTAGACTAGATTAACTGAAGTGGGGAGGCAACCCTCCCGCCCAGGGGCAAAAGATGACTGAGCAGCATCACTCACCTCTCTGCTTTCTGCGTGAAGATGAAATGTGATCTGCCACTCCAAGATTCTGCTGTCACGTCTATCCCCTCCATTAGGGACCATATCTTCAAACTGTGATCTAAAATAAACCCTTAATTCTTTGTTTATTTTTGACACTTATTTTGTCACAGCAACAAGACAAGTAACTAGCACAGTATACTATATTAAGTTTAAAGTTTTAATTTACACTTTTTAAGATGATACTTTTGATTACCTAAGGAATCACACATGAACAGTTATTTAAAGTGATTTATAATACTTGTGTACTATAATACAAGCTAGCTGGATTTCTGCTTGTTCTTCTACTTTAAAGGACAAGAGCATATCTGGGCCTTACTTTATCACCATTGGCAACTACTTCAGGTTTCTGCTTTTTCCCCATCTCTTTGTACTTTCATAAGTATAGCCAAACTTGCACAAACATGTGGTGGTACTTCAACCTTTCCCATCTTCCAACGTCCTTAGCAACTACAGTGTGTAGTGGCAATAGTGGAATCAAGATGCATTTTCAGTCAAAGTATGCCTTTGATATAAAATGTATGATACTCCTGAAAATGTCTACAAATTGTATTACTCACATTATAGGGCCTTCTGTGTAGAAAGCATGACACCTTTCAAAGCTGATCTGAAAATGGCTGAAGGCAGGGGGATTTATTAAAGTTCAAAGATGAAGCTTATATGAAGAGTTCTAGAGGTAAATAGGAAGGATCATTTAAAGATTGACCGTCCCACAAATATTTGAAAAGGGAGCACTTTGGCTTTCCACTTTCTCAGATGTGAAGCCAAGATATAGGAGAGTTAATACAATTTAAATGTTGCTATTAGTCAAATGTTAAAATAGGAAATCAATCCTCTTACCTATGAAAATGACATCATCCCTTATGTAGTGCCTTGAGGATACAATGTCTCTCCGATCTTATATACCAGAAAATAAGAAAGGAAAGAAAGTGAGGGGGTATTGAAATAAGGAAGAAAGAAATAAAGGAGGGAAAGATTGAGGAAGCAAAGATACTTGTCATATTTGTAATGCCACAACTTAAATGTCTTCCCAACATTTCAAGATAGCTGGTGATGCAGCCTCACTGTCCATTAAAGAATTGAGATTCATAGCATCAGAGCAAGAAGAGACAGGCCTTCAGGAATGCGTGCAACTAAATCATCCCAGAAAGAGGTCCATTTGCTCCATTTTTAATGAGCTGCAGGGACAGAGCTCTGGAGACATCCAATATTCTGAATAGAGAGAAATTTTCCCCTAGAGCTAAATGATCTCTCACATCCACATCAGAGCCCAGGTGTTTTCTACATCTGGCTGTTTGAGATGGATAAGGGCTTCTACAATCATTATGTCACATACTATTTCTACTCAGACTAGAATCAATTCTTTAGCATAAACATTTTCCCCAAAACTCATAAAACGCGTGCGCGCGCGCGCGCACACACACACACACACACACACACACACACACACACACACTTTAAAAATCCCTTCAATGGTTCTCTCAGCTACCTAGAATTTTAGTTTCATTTTGATTCTTCTAATTTATAAATACATTTTAGTTAATTTATACATTTAATACAGTTAGTCAACTTTGTTCATTATACTTGAGATGAATAACATAGAAAGATCCACATATTTGAGATAAATAACTTACAAAGAGGATAGAATTTGTTTGTTTTATAGTTTTACAGGTTTGTAGGTATAAGGATGTAGGTCCATTTCTTTTAGGTTTCTAGTAGGATTATACATGGCAGTCTCAGGGAGTCTCCTTTTCCCAGAGAAAAAGGCTCCTTATTAGCTTGGCAATAAAGAGTAACAGAACCCAATAACCCACAGTTCCCGGTTCAAAGGTATATGGTTTGGGTTAGTTGTTTGTTTGTTTCATGCTTTTGGTGGGGATAAAATCACTCAATGAAGGATTTATTTTGGCCTACAATTCCAGAGTAAAGTTCATCGTGGAGGGAGGTCATGGCATCAAGTGCTTGAAGCACCTTCTCACATTGCATCTTTAGTCTGAAAGTAGGAAGATATGTAGTGCAGTATCCTCTCACTTACTCCTGTTTCTCACTCAAGGATTCCAGCCCGTGGAATGATGCCACGCATATTGCAGTGTGTTCTTCCACCTCAGTTCATTTAACCTAGATAATTCCTCAAAAACAGGGCCAGAGGCTAGCCCAGTCTAGTTAACCACACACAGAAATGCCCAGGGGCTTTTCTCTTAGGCCCTTTTCTCTAGATCCTTTCAAGTTGGCCATTGATATCAACTAGCTTATCTCTATAACCTAGTAAGTTCAGTCTCTAAAAATTTTCCATCACCCCCTTGTGGGTTGGGACTAGAGGATGAGCACTTAACACACTGGCCTGTGGTGGATATTTAGGATATTTGTTGGTTTGAGCAAGAATGTCTCCCATAGTCTCAGGTTTTAGAACACATGACACTAGGTTGATGGGACTGTTTAGGGAGGTTTAGAGGTGTTAGCTAGCTGCAGAGAGTACATTGCTGAGAAAAGGTCCTGAGAGTTCATAGCCTCACCCTCCACTTCTAATCCAACCTCTACATTACTTGTGGTTGAAGATATGATCTTTTAGTTTTCTGCTGCCATGACTTCCCTGACATCCATTATGGCAAATAAACTTCTATAAATTGTTTTGGTTATTGCCTTTTTCACAACAGGAAAAAAAAAAAAAAAAAAAGGATCTAAAATATGATGCAATTTTAGGAGGGCCCTAAGAATGCTGGGATAATAATATCTATTTCTTAGTATTTTTCTTATATAGGCTCTCCTAATAGAATAACTAAAATATATGCTCTTGAAAGTCTGTTATAGAAGCTTTTTTGAATTAAGTGCTAATCTATATTCATTTTCCTCACTTGTTTTCTTACCATTATCAGAATGTGTCACACTCTTGTGTACATTTTCCATGCTGAGTTCATAAAATTATGACCTTTCTTCTCACTGACTAACTGATTAAACTATTTCTAGGAATAAGCTTTGCAATATAAGATTGTCACTCAATAAAATGTCCTACAAGCATTTTATGTTTTGCATATTGAATATCGAAATGTACAATCTCGCCAATATATCTTCTCATTTTCTATTGTTGTGGAATATCTGTAGCACAATTTACCAATTTCATCATTTTTAAAAGTGCAATTCAGTGTCATTAAGCATGAATAACATTTTGTGTGCAATCATCACTGTCATATATTTTCAAAGCATTTCCTTTAACATACACTTAAACTTCTTGCCAAAAGAGAACAAGGGGAAAAAAGCCTTCATTCCCTGTCTCCATGTGTGGATAGTGACTGTAGGAAAAGCATATAGATGACTCAGGCAGCATTTGTCCTTTCTGCTGACTGATTTCATTAAACAGAATGTCTATAAAGTTTCTTTTCCTTTGGGTAAAGAGCTTTTGACCAGAGTAACCCCAAAATTTCAATAAATAAATAATAGAATGAAATACATGAGCTTGGAATTTTTTAGACTTGCAAGTCTGGGAAGATTTTAGAACACTATGTAGAAGGTTGTGCATGATGTGACTAAAGCAGATCTGTGTCTTGTATTTTGGGATCTGAGGCTACATCTGTAGAGCCCAAGTATTTCAAGGTTTCTCACTCTACACAGTGCCTAGCTGTGAGTCTCTGTATTTGTGCCCATCTGCTGCAGGAAGAAGCTTCTCTAATAATGCCTCCGCAGGGCACTGATTATGGCAGAATATCATTAGGTGTCATTTTATTGCTGTATGTTTTACAACAATGTTATTTGGTTTTATTCTAGGTGCCTAGGCTGTTTAGTCTCAGGTTCTTGGTTGCTCAAGCAATGTCAGGTATGGGTTCCTTCTCATGGAATGGGCTTAGGTCAAATCAGACATTGGTTGGTTTTTCTTACAAGCTTTGTTCCACCATTGCCCTAGCATGTATGTAGGCTTAGATTTTCTACACTTACTTTATTTAAGGTACTTAAACACTTCAGCTTCGTTGTTCCTTGGGCCAATACCACTCTGGGTGGTCAATATACCGGCAATCCCATTCAACAGCAGACACCAAACAGTAACATGGTGGGACAATCCTCAAGAAACTGCAAGGCTCTGCGAAATTGGCATGAGTCAGTGAAAGTGGCCAGAATCAGCTGAAGTACCACAAAAAGTTCTCCAGAATTATTATTTCTGTGAAGTAAAAACCAGGGAAGACCGGAAAAGCATATTTATGGCAGGGTAGAATGAAAAAAGCCTTCCCCCACCCTCTGTGGAGTTCTATGTATACACTTCCAAACACCACAGGCCCTCTCACATGTCTGCTCTCAGAAAAACATCACATGCCTTCTCACAAGATCTCTTCCAGAAAAACATCTCATGATGTGCTCAATCTTCAAAGACACCAGAAAGTTCAACTTCACATATATGGCAGGTAGGATATATTGTAGACCAAATGGTTTATAGCTGGATCTGTGTTTATTTTTCTCTTGTAGTAGAGTGCATAATTCCTTCCTATACCAAAGACAGTATAATGTAAGGGTTAAGGCTCTATGTCAGCACCAGCTCTACCTCTCCATGTTCAGTTAGTTGTGTAGATGCTGTCTTTAGCTGTGGGGCCTTGCTGTCAGTTTGTGGAGAGCAAACCTGTAGTCTTGCCAACACCTTGGGTTGCTTGTGGAGTGGAGTCCTATTCTCCCTCTTTGGCAAACAACTCAATTAGCTGAAGCCAATCCTGATACTTGAAGCTTCATTTTGTGGCAAGAGATGTCTGATTGGAGCTCTGCCTATTATTTAGCAACTTCATTTAGATTGTCTTCATATATCAACATATTTTAGGAAATTTTTACTATATTGAGTTTCCCCACTTCCCCTCAAATAGCCCTTAACTTTATCTGTGTTTCCAAATATTTCCTCCCTTGTCCTCCTCTTCTCTCCCCACTTGATCCTCCCATTATACCACTCCATCCATACTACCAATTTTATTTCCCTTTTCTAAGGAGATTTGTCTCCTCTACTTCCTTACTCTGTACCTAAGCTCTGTGGTTGTACAGATTGTAGTTTGATTATTATTGACTTAAAGCTAATATCACCGTATAAGTATATTTCATATTTCTCTTTCTCAGTCTGGGATGTCTAACTCAGGATTATTTTTCTAGCTCTATCAATTTACCTGTAATATTATTATTTGATGCATTTTCACAGCTGAATTGTATAAACATACTACACTGTGTTTATCTACAATTCTGTTGAGGGACATCTACGTTGTTTCAATTTCTGGCTATCATAAATAGAGCAGCAATGAATATGATTGGACAAATCTCCTTATGGTAAAATAAAGTGTCCTTTGGGTATATGCCCAAAAAATGTATAGCTGGATCTTGAGATATATCAATTCCCATCTTCCTGGTGAACTGCAACACAGATTTCCAAAGTGGTTATATAGCTTTGCACTTCCAATAGGAATGAATGAGTGTTCCCCTTATTCCACATCCTTGCCAGCATTAGCTGTCTTCAAGTGCATCTTTTCATGATGCCAACATTACTACACAGCTCTCACTTCATGATTCAAATGCATGAATAATAAATTTATTTAGATCTTCAGAGAACACAAAATGAGAAGAATGGCTCTTCTTTGATATGGATATGGTTTTTACTCTTTTCATGTCATAATTTTCTTAAGGCTCATAATATTGACTCTGAGAGGTATAGATAATAAATCAGAGGGGTCTGCCCTAGTTAAACTCAACTTTTATCTGGGCACAGCCTAGAAACATCTAAGAATGAAGTCTCAATTGAGGGATTGCTTAAATCAGATTTGCTTGAGGTCATGTCTTTAAGGGATTGTCTTGATTGTTAATTGATATACAAGAGTCCGAGGCACTGTGGGTGGCATCATTCCCTGAGAAGATTATCCTGTACTCCAGAAGAAATCTAGGTAATAGGACTGTATAGATGTCTCAGTGGTTAAGAGTACTGTATTTTCCTCCAGAGGAACTAAGTTCAATTCTCAGCACCCACACAACAGTTTAAAACTGCTGTAATTCCAGTTCCAGGAGATCTAATGCCCTCACATGGACATACATGCAGGCAAAAACACTAAAGCATATAAAATAAAAAATTATTAAATAATTTTCTCAAAATGAAAAGCTAGCTAATCATGAGGCTGGAGACAGTACACAGTGTTCCTTCATACTCTTTGTCTCAAGATCCTGCTGAATTCCTGCCCCAAGATCCCTTAATGATGAACTGTGACCTAAAAGTGTTAAGTCAAATAATCCCTTCTTTTCTAACAAATTGTTTTTTTGTTATGATGCCAATCACATCAACAGAAAGAAAACTAAAATAGGAATAAGTATGAAACATCAGTAAAGATCCAGTTCTACCTGGAACCCTTCAGAAGGTATGACGGTTTCTTGTATTAAGCCATGGTCCAAGCATGTTAAGCCATTTCCTCATCCCAAAGCAAGTGAATAATGCCTAGAATCCCACTCCCTACTGCTGGAAATTTGGGACAGTAATTTTAAGAATTAGTCTGGTTTTTAATGTTTATGTTTAATGTTTATGTTCCTGTCTCTGCCTCCCTGACTGCAGGGATTACAGGTATAGACCACCACTCCTGGCTGGATAATTTTTTCTTATTTACAGAATTCTGACATTGAAAGCAGAGTTTTCTGGGTATATTAGCAAATTCATAGGTGGAAAACTGGGTTCTAGTAAAGCTAAAATACTGATAAAAATGTTCTTACATTTAAATAAAAAAGTTGTTGTGTGTCTGTACCATGAGAAAACATCTATTCATCTCTGATAGGCTATTGATGATAAATCAAAGAAACAATTACACTGACTGAATCAATGAATGTGTTAGTTTTACTTATAGAATAATTAGAGAGGAGTTACTTACAATAGAAAATTTAACTCAAAGGTATTTGCATCACTGAAGTGCAGTGATAAATGCAATACGCCAGGTGCAGTGCGAGCAATGATTGTGGAATCCACATTTCTAGAACCCCCTCTCCAACTTACAGACAGTCCTCTCCCACACGTAATCAATTGCTGCATTTATAACATTGATATGCTGCTTAGATTTTTGTCTACTTGTCACAAACTGGAGTCATGTGAGAACAGGGATCCTCACTTGAGGAACTGCATCCATCATGTTGGCCTGCGGACTAACCTGTAGGGTATTTTCATGATTAATGTGGATGGACCCAGCCTACTGTGGAAATTGTCATCCCTAGACAGGTGGTGCTAAGATGTATAAGAGAGCAAGTTGAGCAAGCCAGTAAGCAATATTTCTCCATGGATTCCGCTTTAGTTCCTGCCTTCAGATTCCTGCTTTTTGTTCTATGACTTCCTTTCAGGATTAACTATAACTTGTAAGATAAATAAACCCATTCCTACCTCAGTTAGTTTTACTCAGTGTTTTATCATAACAATAGAAAGCAAATAACAACACTGGGGTAAATGTAGTGGATGTAAACATGTTTTTTTTTAAAATTTTTTTTTATTAATTTATTCTTGTTACATCTCAATGTTTATCCCATCCCTTGTATCCTCCCATTCCTCCCCCCCCCCCATTTTCCCCTTGTTCCCCTCCCCTATGACTGTTCCTGAGGGGGATTACGTCCCCCTGTATATTCTCATAGGGTATCAAGTCTCTTCTGAGCTACCTGCTGTCCTTCCTCTGAGTGCCACCAGGTCTCCCGCTCCAGGGGACATGGTCAAATGTGAGGCACCATAGTACGTGAGAAAGTCATATCACACTCTCCACTCAACTGTTTTGATCCCAAGTGTGGAAAGTGAACAGATTTTGAGAATGTGTGTAGTGTTTTTCTACTGGAAATAGACTTGTGAGAGATGCTTTTTCCACTAGAAGAGGAACTGACTCTTGCAGGAACATCGTCTTTGCCAACTGATAAACATCTTAGCACAGACTCTGGGAGGATATATATATCAAGAAAGCCCCCAAACAAAAGGCTTGACTTTTTTGGCTTGGCACTGTTTCCTATTGTTTGGCTGTTCATTGCTCCACTTTAAGACACTTCTAGAGAAAAACGCTCCAGAGAACGCTTTGAGGTTCTGGGTTCTAGCTGCTGCTCTGCATTCCCACTACTGTGGTTGCAGTCACCTTTGCTGAATTCCTGGTTTTCTGTTTAAGGTATCTGCTGGAATCCTGACAACAAAGAGTGGAGTTGCTCCAAAGATATGAGTCTAAAAAGGTCTACTTTTTCTGTTCCCATTAATCTCTTTTCTCTACTATATAGGGTAGGTGGGATGGAAGGGAGTTATAAGCATTAAAGAACCCCAAATAAAGTAGGCTTGAAAAATTACAAGCCCAGAGGTAGGGACTTGTGACTAATGTAACTATTTGTTCTTTCTGATTATTTTTAACTTTTATTAGTTTCCATAGCTTATGAACTTTGTATCTCCCTACAGGAGACAGTGCTTTGTCTTAGAGAACATACATAATAAGGAAGTTGGGCTGAAGGCACAGCACATTTATCATTTTTAGATTATACAAATATAGACTACCTACAAGTGTATATGTAGACATTTAAGGTGTTATGTTTAATGTACAATTTTCAAGTTAATATTAGTGGTTAAGATTAGAATAAAAAGAATCCATGTTGGTCTTGTCCAGATGTCAAGGGTATTGACAAATTACAGACAATGAAATTTATATAACATCAAAAATCAGTAGCTTTCCTATATACAAATGACAAACAGGCAGAGGAAGAAATTAGGAAAACTACTCCCTTCACGATAGCCACAAGCAATATAAAATATCTAGGAGTAACTCTAACCAAGCAAGTGAAGGACTTATTTGAAAAAAACTTCAAACCTCTGAAGAAAGAAATTGAAGATGACATTGGAAGATGGAGGAATTTACCTTGTTCATGGATCGGGAGAATTAACATAGTAAAAATAGCCATCTTACCAAAAGCAATTTACAGATTCAACGCATTCCCTATCAAAATACCTACAAAATATTTTGAAGATATTGAAAGATCAATTCTAAAATCCATATGGAGAAGTAAAATCCCAGAATAGCAAAAACAATCCTACACAATAAAAGATCCTCCGGAGGAATTTCCACACCTGATCTCAAGCTGTACTACAGAGCAACAATAGTTAAAACAGCATGGTACTGGCAAAGCAATTGGCTGTTGGATCGATGGAATCGAATTGAAGACCAGGAGATGAATCCACACACATTTGCTCACTTGATTTTTGACAAAGAAGCCAAATCTATTCAATGGAAAAACGATAGCATCTTCAACAAATGGTGCTGGTCTAACTGGATGTCTTATTGTAGAAAAATGCAATTAGACTCCTATTTGTCACCATGCACAAAACTCAAGTCCAAATGGATTAAAGACCTCAACTTAAAACCAGAGACATTAATTCAGTTAGAGGGAAAAGTGGGGAAGAGTCTGGAACACATAGGCACAGGAGACAATTTCCTGAACAGAACACCAACAGCACAGGCCTTAACATCAACAATTAATAAATGGGACCTCATGAGGCTGAGAAGCTTCTGTAAGGCAGGAGACACTGTCAAGAGAACAAAGTGACAGCCTACAGACTGGGAAAAGATCTTCACCAAACCTTCCTCTGACAAAGGTCTAATACCCAAAATATATAAAGAACTCAAAAAATTAAACACCACAAAACCAAACAACCCAATTGAGAAATGGGGCTTGGAACTAAACAGAGAATTCTCAACAGAGGAATATGAAATGGCTGAGAAACACTTAAAGAAATGCTTGTCCTCGTTAGTCATCAGAGAAATGCAAATCAAAACGACACTGAGATTCCATCTTACACCCATCAGAATGGCTAAGATCAAAAACTCAAGTGACACCACATGTGGAGAGAGACCCAGCTATTCCACTCCTTGGAATATACCCAGAAAATGCCCTACTACACAACAGGGACATATGCTCAACCATGTTCATAGCTGCTTTATTCATAATAGCCAGAACATGGAAACAGCCTAAGTGTCCCTCAGTAGAAGAGTGGATAAAGAAACTGTGGTACATATACACTATGGAATACTACTCAGCTATTAAAAACAAGGAATTCCCGAAATTTGTGGACAAATGGATTGAACTAGAAACTATCATAATGAGTGAGTTCACCCAGAAGCAAAAAGAGACAAACGGTATATACTCACTTACATTGAGACACTAGTCCAAGGGATATGTCCCATGAAAAAATTTCCTTACCAGGAAAGTGGATCAGAAGAGAAGACATCCTATTGAGACTTTAGATGAGAGTAGCATGGAAGAATGGGGAAATAGAAGGATCCAGAAGGTCCTGGAAGCCTACAAGAAGAACTTAATGGCAGGCAAATCTGGGTCCTAGGGTCCTCCTCAAACTAAGGCACCAGCCAAGGAAAATATAGGCAGTAAACTTCGAACCCCTACCCAGACCTAGCCGATGAACAGGATATTCTCCACTGTTGAGTGGAAAGTGAGATCTGACTCTCACATGAACTCTGGTGCCCCTTTTCTGACCACGTCCCCTGCATGGGGAGGCCTGGTGGTACTCAGAGGAAGGATAGCAAGTTAACAAAAAGAGACTGGATATTCTAAGAGCAGAAATAGGGGGAGGAGGTCTCCGTCAATCACAGACATAGGGGAGGGGAGAAGGGGGGAAGCGGGAAGGAGGGATGAATAGGAAGATACAAGGGAAGGGCTAACAATTGAGATGTAATATGATGTAATATGAATAAATTAATTTAAAAAATCAACATAAGGAGACAAACAAACAAAAAAAGAAATTTATGTAACTTGTGAATTTATTCCACACAGTCCCTGTTGTGGAAATACACAAATTTTTCTTCTTCTTACATTAATGTACTTGATATTGTTACTGTTGTTATCACTCAAGTCTCCTGTAGATGGTCACAGCTGCTGTTTGTTTACTGCAGTGAGTGACCATGTCCTACCTAGAATATAAAATTTGATAGGACACCTGCTTATCCTGTAGCTCTTAAAATTTTCTACTTCCTATTGTGTGATGATTTAGGGCCTTCAAGGGTGATGTTAATGCCCTACTCAGGACTGAATACTCATAGGTCACTTAATCTCCTCACTTTAATAGTTGTGAGTCTATTCCGTAATGATCAGCCACTGTGAAAAGAACCTCTACTGACCAAGGTTGAGAGAATTACTCGTCAATGAGTATAAACATATTAATAACTATTTAGAAAGCAATTTGACACCATGTCCATTTAGCAAAGCAACAGTAGAATCCCCTGCCCTTGCCACTGGCCCAGTCAAGGGCTTCTGAAATCTCCAGCCATAGGCATGTGACTATATCAATAATAACAGACATATATCCTCTCTAACCAAGCAGCTTCAAATCCATCAACAATTTGGTATTCTCAAAATCAGAGATTCCACTATTGTACTCCTGGGCATATCTTGTCTCCCATGTCATTATCATAACATGCAGTATAAACAACTGCTTCAGCTTGTTTGAAGCTTTTCTTTTTCAAAAGTAGAGCTCACATAGCACCTTTTCCACAATAAACACTAGGGAGCAAAGAGGAAGTGTGGTGGTTTGAATAGAAATGGCCTCCATAGGCTCATAGATTTGAATGCTTAGTCTTCAGGGAGTGGCACTACTTAAAGGATTAGAAGGTGTGATTTCACTGGAGTAAGTTTGGCCTTGTTGGAGGAAGTATGTCACTAAGTGAGTGGGCTTTGGGGTTTCAAAAGCCCAAGCGAGGCCCACTGTCTCTCTCTGCCTGGTGCCTGCAACCTGAAGATCCAGAGGTAGAATTCTCAGCTACCTCTCCAGCACCATGTCTACATCTGTGACTCCATATTCCCCACCATGAAAATAGTGGACTACAATTTTGAAGCTGTAAGCCAGCCTCAATTAAATAATTAAATGCTTTCTTGTATAAGACCTGCTATGGTCATAGTGTCTCTTTAAAGCAATAGAATACTGATTAAGACACAAAGCTTCCAGCTCAGCTACCTCTTGGTTTTTGCATCCTCTATACAAAGTGTGTAGTGTCTGTACAGACAGGATGTTACTACCTTAAAAAAAAAACACTTTATTATCTAAACCCAGTCCTGGGCCCTGCACATTATGAATGTAAGTCTAATCTAACAAAATGGTGCCAGTCCCTACCCCTTTTATTTTATTTGTCTTCAGAAAGTACAACTGTGAGGGTTGAAAGTAATGTAACAGATGGACAAATGAGAGCTCAGAAATATGGTGGGAGGACTGCACAGAACTTCCTACATTTATCATGAAAATCTGTGATAAATGAAAAAAAATATCACCTAAGGAAATAAAATGTATTCAAGAGGCAATCGAAAACAGAAAATATAAGTATTATTTACATTAAATTAGATTTTAAAACTGAAATTAAAAGTGATTAAAAATTCTTCAAAGAGAATTCTCCAAATCTAAGAAAAAGAAAGCAGAGCAAAAGTTGTTACGTGTAGTATATTATTTTTTTTTCCTACGGATTATAAACTGGTGTGGTAATTGAATAAAAAAGTTCTAAACCATTTTATGGTCAAAGGTGATACTTCTATGTAGGTTTGGTAAAGGGAATAGATAGACAAAGATACTCCAATAGAAGATAAAAATATTAATCACACACACACACACACACACACACACACACACACACAGAGAGAGAGAGAGAGAAAGAGAGAGAGAGAGAGAGAGAGAGAGAGAGAGAGAGAGAGAGAGAGAAGTGACCAGTATAATCATTACAAAAGCTATGCAAACACACACTGCAAAGACAAATATATTGTCTTAGTCAATATTCTGTTGCTATAAAAAGATGCCATAACAATGGCAACTCATAAAAGAAACTATTTAATTGGGGATTGCTTATATTCAGAGGTTTAGTTTAGTTCAGGGAATACTATGGGAAAAGAATCATAAAGATTGTAAAGGCAAGAGGAACAAAAAATATGCTGAGAAAATGTCTTCTGTATATGATATGGTTACCTAAAGAAGATCTTCACAATAACAACAGCAGTTGACATGATGATAAGGAGCTGCAAACAGTTAATGCCTACAGGTAAAGAATCTATGTTTTCCAAGGACAAGTTCCTTGATATGATACCCAATCCTTAGTACTTGGATCTAAAAACATATATACATGAGCAATGTTAAATGCACTCAGCAGTTTATACATAATTAAAGAAGCCACTGGAAAAGGCAGGGCAGAAATAATGTAAATACAATGTTCATGCATTAAATTCTTTTTAAAAAACATGTTTAAAAGTTCATCATAATAGTACCCATAATATACACAGAGAGGACCTGATACTGACCTGTGTAGGCTCAGTACATGCCACTTCACTGTCTATGAGTACATAGGAACTTTGGCCATTGTTGATTTAGAAGGCCTTGTTTTCTTGGTGTCCTCCACCCCCTGCAGCTCTTACACTTTTTCTGCCTCCTCTTCCTTGGGGTTCCCTGAGCCTCAAGGGGATGTATCTGATGGAGATATCCCATTTAGATCCAAGGACTCTTTCTGTCTCTGTGTCTCTTCATTCTCTCTCTCTCTCTCTCTCTCTCTCTCTCTCTCTCTCTCTCTCTCTCTCTCTCTAATATCTGGCTGTGGATCTTTGTAAATGTTTGTATCTGCTGCAGGAGGAAGTGTCTTTGATGACAGCAAAACAATGCACTGATCTATGTTTATAGCAGAATATCATCAGGCATAATTTTATTGCAACATTTTTGTTTTGTTTGTTTTGAAAAGAACAGTAGTGGGCTCAAGAGATGGCTCAGCCATTAAAGGGCAGGCACACAAGCAAAAATATAAGTATTTGGTTTTACTCTAGGTCCTCAGGCTGTGTAGTCTATGGTTTTTGGACACCCAATAAGTGTCAGTCATTGGTTCCATCTTGCAAAGTGGGCCTTAATTCAAATCACATATTGGTTGGATACTCTCACAAGATTTATACCACTATTGCCCTAGCATGGTTTGTAGGCAAGACACCATTGTAGCTCAAAGTATTTGTGGCAGGATTGATGTTCACATTTCTGTTTTGGTGACATGTAGAGTATTTTCCTATACCAAAACCTCTGAAACATAGGAGAGAAGGCTCTATGTAGGTACCAGTTGTACCTCTCAATATTTAATGAGTTATTTAGATATTATCTTCAACAGCGGAGCTTGCTGTCAGTTTTTGGAGAGAAACCTATAGTCTTGTTAACTGTATGGGTTATTTGTGGATTCCAATGGGACCCTTTTGGCCAATAACTCAATTAGATATAAAAAAAATCTTGGAGCTTCATTTGGTAACAAGAGATTTCTAGATGGGACTCTGTCTTCACCATCATTTGGCAATTTCATTTAGATCACTTTCATACATGTATAATGGCTCTATTGTATTAGGTTTCTATGCTACCCCTTAAGTGACCATTAATTTTAGCTGTGAATCCCTATATACTCTCCCTTGTAACCCAATACTCTTCCCCTCCCTACTTAGTCATTCCATTTCAGGCCATACCATACGACCATAATTATTCTATTTTCCTTTTCTAACAAGATGTATTAATACCTGCTAGTGATTGTGATTAGTCCCTTACTGTATATCTAACCCTTGTGGTTCTATGGATTATAGTTGATTATCATTGACTTAATGACAAATATCCACATATAAACAAATATATACCATATTTGTCTTTCTAGGTCTGGGATAGCCCACTCAGGATGATTTTTTCTAGTTCCAGCCATAACCTGTGAATTTCATTTGTATAAATGTACCACATTTTCTTTTTCCATTCCTTATTGATGGACATCTAGGTTGTGTCCAATTTCTGGATATCATTAAAGAGCATGACTGAACATAGTTGAGAAAGTGTCTTTGTAGTAGAATGAAGTGTTCTTTGGGTATTTGCCCACGATTAGTATAGCTAGATCATAAAGAAGATCTATTTCTAGCTTCCTGAGGAACTGCCACATTGATTTCTATTGTTGCTCTATGAGTTTGCATTCCCACTATCAATGAATGAGTATTCTCCTTACTCTACATTTTCCCATCTTGAGCTGTCATTTGTGTTATCAATATTAGACACCTGACAATTGTAAGATAAATCTCAATGTAGTTTTAATTTGCATTTCTCTGATGTCTAAGGATGTCAACATTTCTTTACATATTTCTCAGCTTTTTGAGTTTTCTCTGAGAATTCTCAATAGAGAAATTTATTGTTTAGATCTATACCCCATTTTAACTTGATTATTATTTTATTTATTATCTAGGACATATATATATATATATATATATATATATATATATATATATATATATGTATATATATATATAGGATATTAGCCCTCTTTCAGATGTGTAGTTGATGAAATATTTTCCCATTATGTAGGCT
The DNA here is from genome assembly GCF_903995435.1 of Acomys russatus. Lineage (NCBI taxonomy): Eukaryota > Metazoa > Chordata > Mammalia > Rodentia > Muridae > Acomys > Acomys russatus. The sequence continues at coordinate 44,211,040 of NC_067138.1, read as the reverse complement.
GCTGCTTTGTCCAAATGGCAATGTCCTTTGATATGCAGAAGCTTCTATGTTTCATGGAGTCCCATTTATTAACTGATGATCTTAGTACATGCACTATTGGTATTCTGTTCATAATGTCTTTTGTGCCAATGAGCTCAAGCTTATTTTCAACTTTCTCTTCTATCAGGTTCAATGTATCCGGTTTTATGTTGTGGTCTTTAAACCATTTGGAGTTGAGTTTGTGCAGGGAGTAAATATGTATTGGTTCCTGATAAGTGTGTGAATGAGTGGGTCTTTGATTCTTGTGTCTTCTCTTGTGCTTTTTTTTTAGTCTATCTTCTCTAACTCCTATGTGATAGATTTTGTTTTGTATTTTTTAATATTTTATTGTTATCCATTAGAAGCCTGTTGCTCTAATGAAAGACCAAAAGGATGTGTGAAGGAACTTGCAGTAGTAGAGGGAGGGCAAATTGTAATCACGATATATTATGTGAGGGCAAAAAAGTCTCTTTTCAATAAAAAGGGGGAGAAAATTTTTATTAAAAATTTTATAAAGAACTGTTTTAAGTATATTGTTGTAGGAAGACTAATAGGACAAACTACTCAAAAACAGTAGAAGCCATAAGGAGGCCTGACGTATTTGATGCTAATTACTGCTTGCTGTCTCTGCCTCACCTCTACCTTGCTTAAGAGTCTAACCTATTTGACCAGTAAAAGGCCATCACACTTGGGCAGGGCAAATGGGATAGGCATGACTAAGGTTCCCGGCCTGGGGGAGACAGGGAGAATCTTGGGAGGAAGGGAGACCAGAGGAGAAGGTAGAAGAAGGAGGATTGTCATCATGGGTTAGGTAGAGGAGAAGCACATTGCTGGTGTGGATGGAGGATTTGGCCCAGATGAAGAACGTTAACAAGTATATGGGATTATGCATGGGAGGTGGCTTGATAGAAATTATTAGAACCAGATGGCATGGGATTGGGACAGGTATTCTGTCCCCGTCCCGCGGGTTTAGTTATTCGGGTTCTCGAAGGGGGTCGCGGCCTGTAAATAAGAACAGGCGGGAGAGAAGACACGACTCTTGAAAGGTTGGTCTTATCAAGAGTCATTTACTGAAAGCAGGTGTATGATTTTTAAAGTGTGCTTCAGGAAGGGCGGGGGAAGGAGGGAGAGCAGTGGGAGAGTACAGAATCTTCTGGGGTAGGAACCCCTGGGACAATGTATGGGGCGGGGGGAGGAGACAGGTGGCCCCGCGGTCCTCTCCCAGAGACCACAGCACGTCAGATGTTCATGTACCGTGACTCCTGTGAAAGGCTACAAAGCCACGGTACGCTGAGTGTTCCTTTTCTCAGGGCCAAGTTCCCTCTCCTGGGGCCAAGCACGACGTTTGCGGTTTGTCCGTTGCCAGGCAAAATGTTTGATAAGTTCTTTCTGTATAGGCTGGCTGGAAAGGGTCAGCTGGAGTTCAACGCAACCAGGGTCTCTCAGCTCAGCCAGGGTCTCTCGGCTCCCGACAGTATTCCATACCTGCCCCACTATGGGAAGTAGTTTAAGGGATTAATATTTGCCCTGCCCCAGGTTAATTAAGGCTATTTTAAAACATAGCAGGTGTCTGTGTCTTGATTGATTGCTAGTGGGTTAGAAAATACTGCTGCAATAATAATTATAGGCCTCATAATAAACATCATTATGACTGAGGCCATTTCATAACAAAATGGGAATAAAGAGACTATGAAAGTGAAGAAATATGTCAGGAAGTGATGGGTAGTTAGCCAACAAGGAGCATGTAAGGAAGTAATGGGTGGTTAACCAAGAAAAACATGTCAGGAAGCAATGGGTGGTCAGCTGGCCCAAAGACTGAAGAATGTTGTATGACTGCGATTTGAAATTTGCATTAAAAATCATTTCTTTGATAATTTTGTACAACATGCTTTGATCATATTCATCCCCTCTTAAATTTAACCCTATTCCCTACTGAATCAGCATCCTGCCATCTATTGTTTTCTTTTTACACACATCAAGTCCAATTTGTGCTATCCATATACTCTTGCTTGTGTGGACTTCCACTGAAACACCAGGGACTACACTCTTAAAGAATAGCAGCTGTCCCTCTCCCAACAACTATCGGTTCCCCATAGCTCCTTGGCTATGGGTGGCCTTTGTGCTCTTCCCTCTCTCCACACTGATGTTTGGTCTGCATCTTAGACTGCGTTAGTGACTATGAGTACATATGAGAAGTTTTACCTCTGTGCTGAAGGATACTGTTCCACTGTAGTCATTCATTGCCTCTGACTAGTATATTATTCCAAACCCCTTTTTCTTAAAAATCCCTTAGCCTTGGAAATAGGGAGTGTGATACAAATATTCCTTTTAGTGCTGGATATCTGTGGCCACTTGTGGCATTCTGTGTTAATTGCCATCTTTTGCAAATAGGAGGTCTTCTGATGGCGGATTGAGAGGCACATTAACATATAGGTGTCCTAATGAGTAATTAGGAGTTAGTTTAATTCTGTTCATCGTGGAACAGTAGTAGTATATTCTTCCCTAGGTCCTATGACCTATCTAGTCAAAAGATTTTGATCCTGATAATGATAACAGGTATGGATTTAATCTAGCTGATCATGTCTTAAATCCAATAAGTAAATGGTTGGTTGTTCTCATTACGTTTGTGCAACTATTGCATCAGGGTTCATACCCTGCCAGGTCAGTTGCTATTGTAGCTGTTAGGATTCACACCTGCATAAAATTGGTAACTATTTTTCTCATCTGTAAGCCCCTTCCAGAGCTATGAAACCTGGCCAGTGTGGATGAAGCTTCCATGTGAATACCAGCTTAATATCTCCGTGTTCTATGACTCAAGGATATAATATCTTCAGCAATAGATCGTGCTGTCAATTTTTGGAGAGTAGCTAATAACAATGGCATGTAATGTTTTGGGGTCTATGGGGCCCCACTAGACAACAAGATGTGGGTTTAATAGGCACTAGTTAGGTGTCAGATACTGTTAAACTCAGTAGCAAATCTTTAGATTCCTAAGGGATGAAGATTCAGTAAGGGTTGTAGCTTTTATATTTGTGATTTTTGTTAATGAGCAAAATGGGGAAAAAAAGCTAGGAGTAAGCATGTCATGATAAAGCATTTTGTTGTTTCGATATTTTCCTCTTAAGAGCTATAAGGAAGATTCATATATATGTAATAGAAATATAATGAGAAATATAAAAAATAGGAGAGAATAGAAAAAGGTAATAAAATAAGGGTGAGGGAGAAAGGGAAGAAGCAAAAGGAAAGGAGAGAGTGAGAGAAAAGTGACTTCATAGCTCTGCCATGATTGGCTGCAGGCAGAGTTGTATGTCAGCTGGATGACAAATTCAGCAGATGATGATGACATAAACCCTCTGCAAAGTACTGAAGCTTTTAATTATTCTGTCATGTAAAATGAATTCTCTGTGAGAAATACTGTTTCTCAGACATGACTCACTGTCATCTTTATCTCATGAAGAAATACTGAGATGCCTCTTCAAGCAGATGATGACACTCTGGATGCAAACGATACCAGGCACTTTGATGGTTAGATATTGGTTAATAACTTACACATATTTCAGAAACCTCCGTATTTCATCTTTTAAATCAGTGACCCTATGACAACTATCTTCTAGTCAAAGAACATTTGAAACCATAAGAACAGGCAAATGCTATAAATTATTGGTCTCATTAATGTCAAGCAGTACACACAACAGCAATAACACACACTTACATAACAACAAAAACAAAACAAAGAGTAAAATGTATTTTGTGCATGTGTATTTGCATGCAGGTATGTGTACACATGCACACGTGTTTATTGGTATATGATGTTCTGTGGCCAACCTGTATGATGTACCTCAGGAATTGTATAGCCTGGTTTTTGAGACAGGTACTGTGATGGATGTTCTTGGTTGTCAACTTGACTACATCTAAAATCCAAAAATGGAGAGCACTGCACTGAGGGATTTTTTTCACTTATTTTGATGTAGGAAGAGCCACTTCTAACATGGATCTTGAGGTAAAAAGTCATGTTCCTTCACACCTTCTGCTGGAAGCCTATATTAAGACATGGAAGAAGGAAGCTTTTTACTCTTTGCTTGCTTGCTCTTTCTCTTGCTAGCAAGTCAATTCATTCACTGACATTAGAACCTACTTCTTTGATATTCCAGTATGTACTGAAGAACAGCTGAGATGCCCAGGCTGAAGGACTGAACAACTACTGAATTTGTGGACTTTCCATGGACTTTGTTGGATTAGCTGGATCACAGGATTTAAGTCATTCTAATAAATGTCCTATGTACATGTACTTATTCTGTAAGCTCTGTTATTCTAAAGAACCTTGACTAATACAGATAATCTCAATGGGACTTAGAGCTTGCTGGTTAGGCTATGCTGGTTGGTTGCCAGAGCACCTTACAGGCCCAGCCCTGTCTTCCCAACAGTGGGATTTTAATTCCATGATATCATATCTGGATTTTTACCTCAGTCTGGATAGATCAATACCCAAGGTTCTCATGCTTGCTCAGCAAGTACTTTATTGATAAGGCCATTCCCCATTACATACTTCCTTGAATCCAAAGTAAATGCTAAAATAATAGCTTTAAAATCAGCCAAATTGAAATTTTAAGAAACATGGAGAAAAGACTTATGAATGAATAGAATGCTTAGTATTTTTCAGGAAATAGAAACATGAGATTTGAATATCACAAAAGAGACAACAGTTCTAGAAAGAAGTCCTTAAGCATAATGTTGGTTGCATACTGGATAAAAATGGAAAGGGAATGAGCTTCGATGTTTCTTATAGTGTGTAAGAAACTGAAAACTTTCTGCAAACTGTAGAGCCATTTTGCATCTTCCCAGCAATGTGATAAAACTCCATATATTTTGTAATTTCACAGTGCTAACAACTCAGTCATGCTGGTATGTGTGAAGTATATTTAACATGTTAATATTTTATTTATAACATAAATTCACTTACACTGAAAGATAAAACAGACATGATTTCTCTGTAATCCTACAGTTTCAGTGTTGGAAACATCTATGAAATTTGTTGATCAATATCAATTAGCAACACACTAAGTCCTCAGAGCTTTATTGAGTATATTAATAATATTTTCACAATTAAATGTTCATCTTTCTCTTTATCATTAACTAAGAATAGTAAGTTACCCTTATTTCCATTTGTCAAGTCACATCTTGATAAATCTTTGGTTCCAGGTATATTGTCCAAACAAGTGTTTCTTTTTATTTCTTTAATTTATTCATGTTACAACTCAATTGTTATCCCCTCACTTGTATCCTCCCATTCCTCCCTCCCACCCTCCCTCCCATTTTCACCCTATTCCTCTCCCCTAGGTCTATGACCAAGGGGGACCTCCTCCCCTACTGTATAATCATAGGCTATCAAGTCTCATCAAACAAGTGTTTCTTTACAGCTACAATTCCAGGTTGTAGTAGAGAGCACAGGGGGCTGGTTTGTGAAAGGCATAATCTCATGTCTTGGTATAGACAAAGCTACTGCACACTATCCTTCACTTTAGCCTCTATCTGCATTTCCTGACCATGTAATTGTGCTGTAATAATGAGTGTATTTTTCTTCTCTGGTACTTTGTCTTTGCCTCACAGCTCACATTTGTTTAGACATACTTTTCATTTGTGGTGGAGGTCAAGACTTGACATGGCCTAGTATAGCAAGAGTTACCCTCACACTGTCACAGTTATTATGAAAAAGATTTGCTACTTAACCTGACAGTCTCAAGGCCAAGAGGAATGATATAACAATAACACAAAATAATGCTTATGACTATGGACTGAGCTGATTTTTGTAACCTACAGTGCATCTTATCTTGATAATCTAAGACAGATGAGAAAAGTTATAGATTCTCTCTCTCTCTCTCTCTCTCTCTCTCTCTCTCTCCCAGAAGTCATTAATTGTCTGCAGTTCCTCATCTAAGGGTGGGGTCATATGATATTTTCCTCACCTAACGTGATGTGTCAACTGGTATTGTTATTGTGCAGGTCTTCTTTGGTAACCATGTTACATACAGAAGACATTATCTCAGCAGATTTTCTGTTCTTTGTTCTTTTCATTCTTTATGACCCCTTTTACCATCGTATTCCCTGAGCCTCATGTTGGGGTTGTATTGCATATGTAATAAGTGGGTATAGACACCCCACAGTCACTTGTTCTCTGCATTTTGACAAACTGTGGTTCTCTTTAATGGTACACAGCCTTATTGATAAATTCTACACTACAGCATAGCAAAAAATGTGTTAACTATTAAAAATTGCTTAGTCATTTATAAAAGGGAATATATGTAAGTTGTAAACCGAAGATACTCTCCATTTCTCTATTACCCATGTGTGTGCTGGAAAGTGTGTGTGTATGTGTGTGTGTGTGTGTGTGTGTGAGAGAGAGAGAGAGAGGGAGAGAGAGAGAGAGAGAGAGAGAGAGAGAGAGAGAGAGAGAGAAACAGACAGACACAGATAAAGAGAGACAGAGACAGAGTCAAGAATGGAACTAGGGGATAATCTTGCATGGCATGTTGAAAAGTTTTGAATTCAGTGAGAATTTATGGTACAAAGAGTGATATGACAGAAACATTTTGTTTAAATGGATTGTCAATAATACCAAAGATAGAGGCTGCACAAATAAATTAATTTTCTTCTAACACTGAGTTTCTTCAGGCAAAGGATTTTCCACCTCTTTCTGTCAACACTTTGAAAAATGCAGGTACTTTATCACTGCAATTAAACCATTTATAATTACAACACTGATACTGGCTATATGTTTTCCTCATTTAATTCAGTCTACAAACCTAATGACTGCCTAGACTTCCATTATTGAGATAACAATTACTGTCATCAGTATATACTGATTATTAAGTCTATACATAATACACTTGGGTCTTATGAACAAGTTACTGTGGAGTGCCCATACTCACTTAATGCAACATTATTAAAAAAATCCCCAGTCTTTGTCATCATTACACACACACACACACACACACACACGCGCACGCGCACACACACCACACCCCACGTAACACACATACACACACACAAGTAGTCAAATATCTATAGAGGCAGGGCCCGGGAAAAATGTAAAAGCATAAGTAATGAGACACAAAGCCAATCTTAGCAACCAGAATCAAAACAATACAGGCTAGTTGAGTATCCAAACAGAACAGAAGCTCAAGAAAAATGGAACAAAGCTCTTAGTCCATTGTTGAAGATAGAAACATACCAGCTCAGGTTCAACCCAGTCTCCATGCATTTTGATGTGAATGATACCTAATCTATACTAGGAATTGTGTATACTCATATAGTTGGAATATATTTTTCTATCTTTTCCAAAGGGGAACAAGAGATAGCTTATTCTGGACCCATTTTCAGGGCCATGGTCCTAGAACACAGCTTTTGGTTGCCCAAACTTTGATGTTCTAATGTAAAAGCACTTTCATGAAGTTTTAAATGTTTTACAAAACAAAGAAAATCATAAATCAAGCTAGTTTTTAAATATATTGGTGAGTATCAACAGAGGTCAATACAGCAGATGGTGGTCATGCTAAAATGCCATCTGATGTTATTTATAGCTCTTGTGTTGACATAAGCCTATTAAGTGATCTGCTTAATTACTAGATTCAGAAAAGCTCTTTATCTACTAGTCACAAGATGTTAGTTCAGACAGAGACAAAGCAAGGAATGGATATTGTTGAAGTGTTTGTTTCTCTTAGTTTATTTTTTTAACCCACCACACACATAATTGAGACTCATTTATATTTGTTTATAATCCTTTACAATACAATCTTGAGCAGTTTAACTATTTTCTTAACTCTCTATGTTATTCTGCCTCCATCTTTGCCAAACTCCCAAGCTACATGCTTTTTAGTTCTTTCTTTGCTCCAGCTGAATTATCTTCATCTCTCCTGCACCTCTGCCTGTGGCTAAATCCCCTTGACTGAGCTCTCTACTTCTTCTTCTAACTTCTTCTCCCCTGGCTCGCAGGAAATCCCCTGCTCAGTGAATGGGTGTAAGCTGATTTATTGACATATTTATTGGTGGGACAATTGGGGAGCAGAGTTTACACAACATTGAGACAGGAGATTCTCAGAAGAAGGCTTTCAACCAGATATTGGAGATACAGAAATCAGCATTTCAATTACACAATAACATTATTCTAACAGAGTATTCTAGAATGCTAGTACAAGCCGAAGTAATTAGTAATTAGGGAGATATGCAGTAAAAATATATTTCAGTCATGGGGCTTGAAGGAAAAGATATTCCTGCAGTCTCCATAAGTGTGCAATGAGAAAATTCAGAGTATCCCCATGGTGATGACTAGCAGTGTAGTAGTGCTGACACTTGTGAAAGCATTATTACCTCTCTCATATCCCAAAACAAATTAAATACAGTGTGCTGTTTTATTCTAATAACTTTCCACTCTTACATGAAAATCAGAATCCTTGTGTACACTGTTTAAGTGGCATTTTCTTTCTTAAATTATAATTAAATTTTAATTATGCCTTAATGTAATTATGCACTATATATTATAGATGCTGTATATATAGTATCCTGAAAATAAATGTATACAGACTGGTATAACTCACTCTGAAGGATTACTGATTGTCCATATGGTTATTTGATATATATAAAACATGATCATTTCCTTAGATGCCGAAAAAGCCTTTGACAAAACTAACATCCATTCAAAGCTCCCCACTCTCTCCATATATCTTCAATACAGTACTTGAAGTTTTAGCTAGAGCAATAAAACAACAAAAGGAGATCAAGGGGATACACATAGGAATTGAGAAAATTAGATTTTCACTATTCACAGATGATATGATAGTGTAAAAAAGTGACTCCCTAAATTCCACCAGAGATCTCCTACAGCTGGTAAACACCTTCAACAAGATGGCTGGATACAAACCAACTCAAAGAAGTCAGTAGACCTCCTGTACACACACACACACACACACACACACACACACACACACACACACACACACACACACATTGGACTGAGAAAGAAATTAGGGAAACTACACACTTTACAATAGCCACAATTTACATAAGGCATCTTGTATAACTCTAACCAAGCAAATGAAAGACTTGTATGAAAAAAGTTCAAGTCTCTGAATACAGAAATTGAAGAAGATATCAGAAGATGGAAAGATATCCCATGCTTGTGGATTGGGAAGATCAACATAGTAAAAATGGCCATCTTACCAAAAGCAATCTATAGATTCAGTACAATCCCTATCAAAATCCCTACAAAAATCTTTACAGAACTTGAAAAGATTCCAGAGGAATCTCCATCACTGACATCAAGCTGTACTATAGAGCAACAATAATAGAAACTGCATGGTACTGGCTCAGAAATAGGGTGATGAATCAATGGACTCAAATTCAAGACCCAGAAATAAACTCACACACTTATGGACCTTTGATTTTGATAGAGAATACAAACACATACAGTGGAAAGAAGATAGCATGACCAACAAATGGTGCTGGTCTTACTGGATGTCCCTATGTAGAAAAGTTCAAATAGATTCATATTTATGACCATGTGCAAAACTAAAGTCCAAGTGAATTAAAGACCTCAACTTAAAACTAGACACACTATATCTGTTAGAATAAAAAGTAGTGAAGAGCCTTGGA